>NC_083415.1:52366770-52674655 GCF_020745735.1 Hemiscyllium ocellatum
AGTTAAAAAATTCTTAGAGTCCTTGAGATTTTTAACCTAAAGCCACTTTTTTAAAAAATTGATAATTTGTATCCTGAGCAGATCCAAAATTTTCTGACATCTTTGACATCTTGGTCATAGTTGCTTTTCAATGGGTGTTGTCTTCTGACATGATGAAAAAGAACTGGAGGAAGAATCCTTTGTTCCATACATCAATTCTTCATTCCATTATCAATGCATGTTCATTCTCTTTCCTACACTACCAAGGAGCTATTTGAAATATGGTTCAAGGTATATTCCTGAATCTGGCTTCATTGTCTTTCAAAGCTGGCTAACTGGCAGGTGAGCCTTTCATCACCTAATATGTGAAATTATCATACAATGTGCATTAGAATAGGCGTTGCAAATTTCTTAACCCTGAATGAATTGACTGGTTTCAGTGACTTTAGATAAAATGCTAATTTCAGTGTAGAAGGTTTTATTGGTCTCCTGGACTTCCCTTGACCTATGGTCAAGTAATCATGACAGCCACTTTATTAGTATTGGTATAATACTCAGATTTAGCGAGTTAACATTTGATAATCTTATTTTTATATTTAAATTTAGAATTTGCCAGTCTCTGAATAGCTAGAAGCTGACCCAGGATGCATGTATGGAGGACTACAATAGACTCAAATGCGCCTGTCAGTTTTTAAAAGGTGATTGGTGCATAATAAGTCAAGATTTCTTGGTCGCCTGTTAGTCACACATGAACTGTTCATTAAAAAATTAGAAAATTGTGCCCACAGTTTTGAACTTCCAATGCTATTTGTAATTGTGTGACTACTTGTGTCGCAAACTGAGAAGAGAAAAGGACGTGATGGACAACATATTTATTATTTTGGTTGTACCGATCTTCACAACATGTGCCAATTAGCTCCATTTACGAGAACAAGGGGGCATGGCCTCAAAATAAGGGGAAGCAGATTTAGGGCTGAGTTGAGGAGGAGCTTCTTCATCCAAAGGTTTGTCAATCTGTGGAATCCCCTGCCCAGTGAAGTAGTTGAGATTACCTCATTGAATGTTTTTAAGGCAAAGGTAGATTTTTGAGCAGTAAATATGGGTCATATTGAGCGGCCAGATAAGTGCAGCTGAGTTCACGAAAGATCAGCCATGATCTTATTGAATGGCAGAGAAGGCTGGATGGGCCAAATGGCCCTGCTTCTATTTCCAAGGTTGGCTCGCTGACTAGAGTTTTGTTTGGAATAATACCAACAGAACAGTTATGGACCTGTTTCAGGCTGAGGTAGAAATGAGACCACTTGTCCTTCACCTGGGAGTGAAAGACAATGGCAAACCACCACTAAACAAGAAAATGGTTTAGGACAAAACATCACCAGACAATGAACCAAAAACATATTTCAAAGCAATGCATGTGATATCAAGGTTCAAAGTAAATATTTTCTGTAAGTTGAGACCAACCAATAGTTCATTTTATGAACTCTAACATCTTCAGCTTGGAAGCAGCAGTTTTGTGCGCCATTACTTAAACTGGTTGTTATTGAATATTCTTTAAATGGACAATACCTTCTTGTTAATGTATCTGATAATGGTGTTGAAGATATTTTGTTGTCGTCACAATACCTCTCTCATTTGGATACCACATTGTTATTAGTCATTAAAAACAGCTAAGGTCTAACCTTTGTGGTCAGTGCATCTTAGGTCTAATGCAGTATATCGCAGAATGGTGGAGTTTGGGTTTGTGTACTGTTACATGGACATGGTAATGGAAGAGGTGCCAAGCAATAGTTCTCAGAGAAAACATTGTAGGTTGCAATACCTGGTGAGTTAGTTCTCACCATTACAGGGCATTGTATGTGCCCATTCCTCAGCATAGGGTATCACAACTGGAGAAGAACGAAAGGAAGCAGTGTCACTAGAATGTGATGACAATAGTAGGATTTCCTGTGAAAGTTCTTCAGCCTCCATTCAGATTGTCATACAATGCTGTGTAGAATATTTGGAATGTGGCCATGTAACAAACACCATGCAGTTCTCATTATTACAAAACTACTAGAGGTTCACAGAAAGCAGCAAAACATTCATCTACAATTTATAGTCACATAAATATACAACAATAGGAAGTCACCAGGGATAAAAAAGGATTAAACCAGCTACACCTAAAACCATTTAAAAGACAAGTTGCGAATTCCTAATGCTACTTGTGATTTTAATTTTCTCCCTTGCTTGTAAACCGATCACTCTGTTCATGGCCTTCTGCAGTGTCTCAGTGAAGCTCAGTATAATGTTGCAAGTATTTAGATTAGACTTACAGTGTGGAAACAGGCCCTTCGGCCCAACAAGTCCACACCGACCCGCCGAAGCGAAACCCACCCATACCCCTACATTACCCCTTACCTAACACTACGGGCAATTTAGCATGGCCAATTCACCTGACCCGCACATCTTTGGACTGTGGGAGGAAACCGGAGCACCCGGAGGAAACCCACGCAGACACGGGGAGAACGTGCAAACTCCACACAGTCAGTCGCCTGAGTCGGGAATTGAACCCGGGTCTTCAGGCGCTGTGAGGCAGCAGTGCTAGCAGTTCATGGTTCAACCTTTTTGGTGGATAACTTTTGGTTTTGGGAATTAAATCTTAACTGTAGAGATGGTATAGATACAATTAAAGTAGGCTTGGAACCTATTATGCTTAGACATTTGGTCTGTGTTACTTTAAGAAATTAACTCTGGGATTATTAGGAAGCTGAAAGCAAGCAATTCAGAAGGTGGCCATTTTAAAAAATAAATACAGAATAGAAGAGTCAGAGCTACAACCTCATCAGGTTGACTTACTTTGCTGAAGCACTGTAGATGTAATATTTGCAGTGGTTGCAATCCAGAGAGCTTGGGCAGTCCAAAGAGGTAATTTTCATAGAATCGTACAGTACAGAAATGGCCTGTATTGATTAGAGTCATAAAGATGTACAGCATAGAAACAGACCCTTTGGTTCAACCTGTCCATGCCTACCAGATATCCCAACCCAATCTAGTACCACCTGCCAACACCCGGCCCATATCCCTCCAAACCTTTCCTATTCATACACCCATCCAAATGCCTTTAAGGATGCTCCGGTTTCCTTCCACAATCCAAAGATGTGCACATTAAGTGAATTGGCCATGCTAAATTGCCCCATAGCGTTAGGTCAATTAGTCAGAGGGAAATGGGTCTGGTGGGTTACTCTTCAGGGATTGGTGTGGACTGGTTGGGGTGAAGGGCCTGTTTCCACACTGTAGGGAATCTAATCTAAATGTTGCAATTGTACCAGCCTCCACCACTTCCTGTGGCAGCTCATTTCATACTCATACCACCCTTTGTGTGAAAAAGTTGCCCCTGAGGTCTCTTTTATACTTATCCCCTCTCACCCTAAACCCATGCCCCCTAGTTCTGGACTCCCCCACCCCAGGGAAAAGACTTTGTCTATCCATGCCCCTCATAATTTTATAAACCCCTATAAGGTCACTCCTCAGCCTCCGACGTTCCAGGGAAAATAGCCCCAGCCTGTTCAGCCTCTCCCTATACCTCAAATCCTTCAATCCTGGCAACATCCTTGTAAATCTTTTCTGAACCCTTTCAAGTTTCACAACAACTTTCCAATGGGAAGGAGACCAGAATTGCACGCAATATTCCAACAGTGGCCTAACCAATGTCCTGTACAGCCACGACATGACCTCCCAACTCCTGTACTCAATACTCTGACCAATAAAGGAAAATATACCAAATGCCTTCTTCACTTCTTCACTATCTTACCTACCTGCGACTCTACTTTCAAAGAGTTATGAATCTGTACTCCAAGGTCTCAGTTCCAGATACTCCACCAGCTTCTGGGTGAAGACGGTCTTCGTCAAGTCCCCTCTGAACCTCCTCCCTTTCGCCCTAAAACAATGTCTCCTTATAATTGACCCTTCAACTAAGGGGAACAGTTGCTTTCTATTCACCTTGTCCATAGTCCTCATTATTTTTTTTATCGGTGTTGGAGTTGAATTAATTTCAAGCATTGCACGAACACTGAAAGGTTATAAAATCCATTTAGTTTATCAGATCAAAGGCAAAATTGTAATTAAGGGATAAATGATATAAAGGTTGGTTGATGATGTCCTGGTGCAGGCTCCATAGATATGGAGATGGATTGCAGTGGTATCAGCAAGAGCGGGCCTTGTGCAGAGTGGTGGACAAAGATGGCGGCGCAACCCCGAGTAAATCTTGAAAGTAGAGGCAAGCGGCAGTGGCAGCAATGCAGGATGAGATGGATGCAGCTCTATCCCAGCCCAAGGTCTCCCGGTGAGCATAGAGCAGAATCTCTACAGCACGGAAACAGGCCCTTCAGTTTAACAAGTCCACACTGTCCCTCTGAAGAATATCCCACCCAAACTCATTCCTCTACATTTACCACTGACTAATGCACCTAACCTACACATCCCTAAACATAATTCACCTGACCTGCTCATCTTTGGATTGTGGCAGGAAACTGGAGCACCCAGGGGAAACCCACGCAGACACGGGGAGAATGTGCAAACTCCACACAGACACTCATACAAGGCGGGAATTGAACCTAGGTTCCTGGTGCTGTGAGGCAGCAGTGCTAACCACTGAGCCACCATGTCACCCTTAATTCCCAAAGCAAGACAATTAAAGCCATAGAAAGGAGTTGCATCTCCTGATGATTTTACACACTGAGGATGCACACCAGGAACAGGTGTGTTCTACCTTTCCTAAGTAGCCTGGGTAGAAAGGTCAGGACAGAAGCATGGAGCTCCAGAGTAATGCAAGAGAAAAGCAATGATGTGGGAACCTGACAGCGATTACCGCTCCTCGGAAGATTAATCTTTTAATAAGACTTTACAGCTTTGCAGACTGAATATTCAGTTCAACAATTTCAGACTGTAATTTCAGCTCTTGTTTTGTTTCCTTTCTCTTTGCGTGTTTTAGTTTCAACTTTTTTCCTCTTGATTTTGCTTTTGCACTGTAATGGCTCATAATTCTGCCACCTACATCTCCTCTTTTCTCTATCTGTCCTAATGCAATTCCCTTTGACCTTGCACTGCCAACTATTTACTCAATTAATTTCTCTTGTCTAGACCTTATCACAGACCTTCCCTTTTGTTCTTTTTCCCCATCCTTGCCCCACTCCTTCCACTTGTTTATAATCTGTCTCATTTTGAACATTCCCAAATCCGATGAATAATCATTGAAAATTTAACTTTGATTCTCTCTCCACATTTGCTGCCAGATTTGCTGGGTGCTTCCAGCATTTTCAGCTTTCCTTTTAAATGCAGACTTCTCTGTTTCCTTTGAGGCGTTGTCTGCTCTGTTATATTTTGCAGATTTCTGCTTCACACATTGTGAACAATTTTGATTTTCCTTGCTAACTTTGTTTCTGGTCAAGATGGCAGCGGACTAGGACACTCCAACCGCTCCTCCACTCCTCCTGTTTCTTTCTTTCTTCTCCCTTTAGTTGTTCGGCAGCTTTCAGTCTAGTGTCCCAGCAGCTCTGCTGGCTCTTAGCCTGTCTCTTGGCAAGGTGCAGATCCCAAGTCTGGTCTCTTAGCTGCTCCCGGTCTGGTTTCTTGGCCGGATGGCAGGTCCCAATATGGACTCTTTGCTGCTCTCAGCATGGTCTCTCGGTGGCTCTTGACTTGGTCTCTCCTTGGGGTGGCGGGTCCCAGGCCTGGTCTCTCAGCAGCTCTCAGCCTGGTCTCTCGGTGGCTCTCAGATTGGTCTCTCAGTTGCTGTCAGCTTGGACTCTTTGTGGCTCTCAGCCTGCTCTGTCGGTGGCTCTCGGCTTGGTCTCTCATTGGGGTGGCAGGTCCAAAGTCTGGTCTCTTGCTCAGCCTGGTCTCTGGGTGGCTCTCAGCTTGGTCTCTCAGTGGTTCTCAGCTTGGTCTCTCAGTGGCTCTCAGCCTGATCTCTTGGTGGTGGGTCCCAGGCCTGATGTCTTGGTGGCGCTTGGCCTGGTCTCTCAGGAGTATGTCAGCTGGTCTCTTGGCGGCACAATGCAGTGTCTCAGCTTTGTGTACAAGAGGATCCTGCCTGGACATGTTCCCGAGGCACCAGGAAAGATCAGAGAGGCAATGGTGCCAGCTGCAGTGATGGTATCTGCAGTAGTAGTGCCAAGTAAACAGACTACAGAGCGAGATAATTGGAGAACTCATCAAAGACTGTTGAACCTTTGTCTTATTCCATTATTTTCCTAGTTTCAATTATGGAAGACTTAAATGTAAACTATTGCCTAATTCTTTATTTTTCTACTATTTTATGAAATAATGGTTAACTTTTTAACTCTTGTTTCTCTTACTACTTTATACCTCAGCTTTTCTTGTACCTAAGTACCTAAGATGGTGCCATATGTGGCAACATTATACACCTTTCACTGTACTTCTGTACTTGAGCACACGTGACAATAAAATTGAAAATCTAATCTTTTACAGTCGCATCTGCCATCACTTTGGGTAATTCTGTGCTGGTACAAACAGCTGGGACAATTTATGAATGAGAGGGGGATGTCTCAGTGGTTCCATCATGACTAATTGAATGACTGTATCTCATCTCAGTGGACATGTACTGACTGAACTTTAACCCAAGGGACTAAATGCACAAGAGTAAAACCTTATCACCTTGACATCTTTTGACAAGATTCAAATAATGCATGGAGTTGTCGTGGGGGAATCTGAACATATATATCCATTTGTTTCTGAGAATAGCACGATGTTGATGTTTGTGGTTATTCCCTCACCTTTCTAGCTAAAAGCTCGACACTTCAGGTGGCAGTAATTGTCTTTTCTCTGTTGTGATAACAAATTTCATTCACTATCTACTGTAAAATTGATGAAAGGATCAATTTATCACCAGCGCTATATGAAAAGATTTCCATTTCTCTTGACGTGAAAACACCAGGGAGTGAAGATGTCTTCTTGCAGGTGAGTTAGCTGTCAAAATATTCAACCAGAAGCCAGGGATTGGAGCTTTGGGGAGGTATGGGGTGGAATTTGAGGGGAGGGAGTAGATGGTAGGACTGCAAGGTGCCTTTGTATTTTGGTCAGGATTGTCTAAATTTTGAAGTTTGTTACCAAAAGACTTCTTTCCATGTTTTCACATTCAGGCCCAAGAGAGCAATGATAAAGGTTACAGGATTCAGCTCCTGGAATATGGTTCTGACCTCTGTGTATTAAAAAAGAGGGTGTGAATTCACTTTTGGCTCATTCATAAAAAATTAAGGTTAGAATGGTGTGTTTCTAAAGATCCTGGTTGGATCCCAAGTACTTCACTCTGTAATGGAGTATTGAGACTAGGAACCAGTTCCCAATAAGATGTTCTGAGAGAAAACTCTGATTTCTCTCCACAGATGCTGTCAGACCTATTGAGCTTTTTCAGCAATTTCTGTTTTTATGCCCAATATGGGCGCAGTTGATATGAAATCATACAGCATTTTCTAAGAGATAGATTTGCAATTTTGTTTATTTAATGTATTGATTTTTTAATGTACAGATTTTTTTCTTCCTACTTAAAGACAAATGAAAATCCATTCTCCAACCATATCAGCTATTGTTTTTGCCTCCTGTTGGTACTGGGGCTATTAGCTGTACGTTACTGTAGTGATTACATTTCAATGAATACAAAACACTCTGAGGTGTCTTGAGACTATGAGGAGCACAATTATAAATGCACATACTTTTTTTTTCATTGATAATCATTTGTAAAATGCCAATTTACGAAACAGTGATTGTTTAGCTTTATACCTTGCCTTTGTGAGATGTTCCTGTTGTAATCTGGGGGAGCTCAATAGTTGTAAATGCTTCAATCAAATCCAACAAATGTGTCAGTCCTTTACCAGTGTTGATATCTCTCTGTTGAGTGAGGCTGAAAGTTTGTGAATTTAATTTCCAGAAGAAAACAGTTTATATATTATCTGTTTTTGACTTTCTCTCACCAGGAATTAATGAAGGAATTTGAGAAATTGAACATGGCATGGAATCTTGTGTTTGGCAGAGTGGTGGGTTTGAGAGGGCATTTAATTGTGAGCATGAGGGACTGATAGAAACACCTTCTCATCCCCAACCTGATTAACTCCATAGCACAGAGGACTTTGCATGGTTGCTAATTGAAGCACCATGGGTGGTATGGTGGCTCAGTGGTTAGCACTGCTGCCTCCCAGCACCAGGGTCCCAGGTTCAATTCCAGCCTTGGGTGACTGTCTGTGTGGAGTTTGCACATTCTTCCTCTGTCTGCGTGGGTTTCCTCTGGGTGCTCTGGTTTCCTTCCACAGTCGAAAGATGTGCAGGTCAGGTGAATTGCCCATAGTATTAGCTGCATTAGCCAGAGGGAAATGGGTCTGGGTGGGTTGCTCTTCAGAGGGTCGGTGTGGACCTGTTGGGTCAAAGGGCCTGTTTCCACACTGTACGCAACCTAAAAAAAATGGACAATTAATATCCAATGAAGTGGAGGAAGGGGGGAAAGCCCAATGCTGGTCAAGTGCTTGAGTTGAGCAAGGTGTGGATGACTTTCTCCTGATGTCTTGACAAAATTCTGTGTGGTTAGTGTACTATGTTTGGCAGGAACAGATGGCTTTGAGCTTCTCGGTCCTAAAGTGTTCCATTATATTGTTACTCATCTCGTGTCATCTTTTGTAGAATATTTGACAGACAATAATTGCTTAGGCCTAGCCACAAACTCCATGATCCTTGTATCATGTGACTACCAACATGGATTTAGATGCTTCATGGTCCTTTCACATCCAGTAATTCCTAAGTCCCTGCAAAAGAACAAAGTAAACAATGGCTGTTGTATGTTACTCTACTCTTATAGCACTGGATTCTGTGAGATATTAAAACAGAAGTTGAAAACTCTGCCAAAATTTGATATTTTCCATCAGCAAAGCCACCTGACAATCCCAGCCAGTTTAAGATTTTGCATGTACATGTTTTAATTCTTTCCTGGAATCTGGTATCAATCAGCCAGCATTTATTGCCTGCCTCTTGCTGCCCTTGATCTGAATGGCTTGCTAGGCCATTTTAGAGGGCCGTTAAAAGTTCAAACACATTGTGGAGATGCATCTCTTTGAAGATGAATTAACAACCTGTAATGAAATGATCTAATTCTTGAACTTTATTCTCAGCACAAATATAGGCCTATCGTTATATCAGTGATATTCCTCATTGCCAATTGCTGAATAAAGACTTTATTAATGTACAAGTTAGCTGGATCGTTTTAGCAGGCAAAGCCTACAATATATTGTGACTGTTGTCAAAACAATATTACACAGGAAATGTTGAGAAACCAATTTTCAATAGGAGAAATTGAGTCATTATCATGATCAACATTCATGACAACAGACAGACGTATGAACAAGGAACACAGCTTGTCCTCAAGGTTATTTTTTAATGATGTAAGTAGAAACATCTGTTTTTCACTCAATTTTCATCTGTGTTCCAATGATCTTAACGGTTTTTGCGTAATTTATGTATTACAAATGGTATATATACTTCCCTCCTCAATCTTGCCAGAATGTATTGACATTAATACTGGACTGTAGTGTCTTTCTGGAAATATCTACACCTACACCTTACCCTAAATAACACAAGCCCAATGGTATGGTCTTCTTATGGCACACATGTTAATGTATCCAAAATAAGTAGTCTTGTAAATTAATAATCTTTCATAAATCTGTTTCAGTTTGAAGTTCACGTGTTTCAGAATGTGGATGCCTATTATATGTGTTCATAGACTTTTGATCAGTTATTTTGCAAACTCATTTCATACATTTTGCAATTATTTCTAATTTATGAGAATGGAATTCATATTTCATACATACTTTTATCACAAGCCCTACCTTATGTACAAATTGTGACATGAAAGAAAGCATTGTGCCATACAACAGTGAGGTCCAGGGGCAGTAATAGTAAGAGAATATGGTAAATTAAGTCATTAAGATTCGGTTTTTCCACCTCAACTAGCACATTTGGATATTCTCAAAAGCTTTCTAATTCTGAAAATAGCACAAATTTTAAGGATGCCTTCTTTAAGTTTCTCTGGTTCCTGAATTCTTTTTTTGATTTGTTCATGGGATGTGCACATCATTGGCTAGGCCAGTATTTATTGCCCATGTTGACATATTCTATGGCTTAGGATAGGCATCAGTCTCTTGGCTGTAAGTCAACAGTAAATATTATGGTCTTATATATTATTACAATCCTTGTAGAGACGGATAACTTTTAAAATGAGGTATGAATTCCCCAGGAAGTAACTACATAACAAGATTTCACATGTTCAGACTTCTGCTATAACACGGGAAATAAAATCAACTTAAATATTACTTTGTAAGCAATTAATAATACAAAAAAAAACTAGATACAAGATAGTCTCCATTAACTCCTAAATACAGCCAAAAAACACTTATACATTATACCACATTCTCTAAAGAAATGCAGCTTTATGAATAAACTCTTCTAGGCTTTAATGTGATCTCTCCTCCCTGATCCACCAGAGTGAATCTTCTTTCAAATAAAGTCTCCTCACTCAATGTACTGAACATATTCGAAAGGACTTTCAATCACAAAATATCCTGTGGTGAATCTTTGGTTTTGAACTCTCAAGGAAGCATTATTTATTTCTAGAGGAGACCTGTTCTCACCAGCACTCTGCTCGTTGATTCATTCAGAAACAACCCTTTTCTTCTCGCTGATATAGCAGCACCTGCTAAAGACCTGCTTCCCTGAATCTCGCTGTTTCACTGACTGAGAGTCAGTCAGTCTTGGCATAGTAAAACCAATTGCCTTTTCCTTTGAATCTGGGTGTCAACATTTGCACCTTACCTTCTATAAATTTCTTTGTGTTTTTTTCTCCATAACAGCAGGTTACATGGGTTTGTCTCCAGGCACCCTTAGAATGGGATCATATGGATTTCATAGGAGGCTCAATCCCCCACCAAACTATTCTATTTTGACTTGAATTACTGGAGGCTGCTTAAAACATAGTTGTTTTATAACATCTCACATTTGTAACATTGGTGCAGATACTTGGGTTGCCAATAAGTCATTGGAGCAGCACAGTCTGCAGTTGTACGTCAGTACCATGTGGAATTCCCCAATACAGCCAACTCCATGGGAAATACCCAGGAAGTTGAACATTCTGATGAGCAATGCCTCTGCATCTGGAACCCTCCAAAAGATTCCATTAAAATCAGAGAATTTGGAGGGTTCCAACTCACTTCATTTAACAGTTAACTAGGAGAAGTTAGAAGTTTAAAAACCTATTCTAACTCTTGAGAAACTACTAAACTTACCCCACAACTCATCACTGACCCACACCATCACCCCCCCTCCCCTTGTACTCTCCTGAATCCTGCCACCCACCATCAAGACAATCCTTCTTTCACCCAACTTGAAAACACTCTACCCTCTGAGTGTACCCTGCTGGTCCTGACACCTCACACCACCGCACCCCCGCCCCCCCACCCCCCCCCCCACCAGCTAGAAACAATATCATCCAAAGGACTTACACCTGACCTCAACTTACCTGTCTCGTTTTACACAACCACATCCCCACCCTCCCCTCCCCTCAAATACATAGACACATACACACACAGACAAACACACACACACACGCACAGACACACACAAATAGAAACACACAGACACATACATACAGGCAAACATACATACACACATACACAAACATAGATACACACACATATAGATGCAACACATACACACACAGACACATATACATACACATACACACAGAGACACACGCAGACACATACACACATTTGTGCACACGCACACACTCAGACACACACACACACACACACACACACACACACACACACACACACACACACACACACACACACACACAAACAAATACACACATACTTATCTTCTTCCACCACATTCCATCTTTCTGGTAGCTCCTGGAGTTGAAATTACCGCTCACATGTAAAATCTGACCACTCATGTGTAAGATCTGGCACCGCTCACCACCAAATGGACTGTGGCCTGAACTAAGATTCCTCCCTGAACCACCTGACCCCACTGCCCCCAGACCCAGCACTGCAGCCACGTGGCACCTTTCTGACTGGCATCCTACTGACCTCACAAACTTGCCACTAAATCCCCCTCAGTCACCTGGCACTCTAGCCTTACTTTGCATACTCAGTATTTCACAGGAGCTATCAAAGTGTCTGCTTGTGTACTTGGATATTTCAATCATATTCCATGACACACTGACAACTGCAAGAAGGGATATGCTTTCTACAAAGATTTACTTTGCCGTTGGATTTGTGGATTCCTGGACAGGTTCAGAACAGGAGAGAGTTCAGGTATCTCCACTGCTGAAGACATCTACAGACGAGTGGATAATTTTTAATCCAATCAGGATCAGAAACAGGGTTTCCCTAATAGGAATATTTGAGTCATTCTATTCTTGTTGTCCCAGTCAAAGTAATATGTGATTCTGTCTCTAGTTCTTGTTTCCAATGCAACATTGAAATTGGGATGCGTATTGCATAATGAAACTGTGTTGTATGTCACTAGCATTTATAAGGATTAAATAATTCATTAAGTCAGCTGAAACAAGCACAGAAAATGTTGGAGAAACTCAGCAGGTCTGGCAGTATCTGGAGAGAGAAACAATAGTTCTGAAGAAAAGTCATACGGAACTCATAATGTTAACTCTTTCTCGTTTTATAATGAGCAACGATTACATCCCTTGAAGAAATAGACAACATTTCTATATGCATATGATCAATCACATGAGATGTCAAATTGGGTTTAGAAATTATTATGTTGGTGCTGGAAGACATTCACACATGTACGACAGACGTATCTATCCACAATGACAAGCAATACATTGCAGATTGAAACATCACAGCCAAAGTGTGAGAACCGCATATGCACTAGGTCTGATCATATCGTTTGCCTGCTAAGGGATTACCTTAATGTGCAGAGATAATTTTGCTTTTTGCAATCGAGTTCCCATTCTTTAAAAGTAGAAGGGGGGAATGTTGTGCTATCAGATAGCTCCCAGACTTGACAGACAATGTATCTTTAAGACAGTTAGATAACATAATAACTTGTGACATTCCAGCATAAAGTTACTCACCTCAGCACTAATATCAGTATGAGTAGATGAAGGAACAATCTGCTTGATGTGGTCAATAAGCTCAGAGCTTAAGCCATATGCAATGCTGAGATTGTATAGCAGTGTTAATAGTTGGCATCATTAATACACTTCAAGACATTTATCACATCAAGAACTCAATCTTTGAGGTATATGTCATAAGGGTTAACATATACAGAACAATCAGACTTTATCATGCTGACAGGGGTGCTTTCCCTCGAAACTACCTCAGCTGTCTCCTGAGAATGGTTTTGGTAGCTCTTTGTCAGCTCATACAGCATCACTGAAGGAAGGAATCTTGCTTTGATTTTGGGTGAGGCAGTGCTGCCTGAACATTTTTCTGGTGTGATCCTATTTCCATGCCCCAGACTTTATATGACGCTGTGTTGGTGAACAGGGCCTGAGGAGGAGGGCTTTCATTTTAGCAGTGAAGATTAAAAGGAGTTGAGTGTATCTCCCATCTTCCCCTCCCTGCACTTAACCCCCTTTCCATTCACCAGTGCCCCTCATCCCTCCCCCTTTACCAACAGCCATCCTCCCATTCTCTTCACCAACAAACTTCTTTGCCAATGACCCTCCCTCAGAAATAAACTTCCCTTCATGAATACACACCCCTCCCTTCACCATCACTGATCCTCTTCCACTCCCTGTACCTAATACTCCCATAATCCCCCCCTTCATACATACTTCTCATTCGCTACCTTCATCCAAAATCCACCATCTCCCATTCATTTTACCAACACCTCAGTCCCACATCCCTTCTTCAACACCTCCACTCATTCCACCTTCTCTAACCTCCCAACATCTACCTCTTACTATTCACCAACACTCTCCTTTCCCCTTCCCCACCAACACACTTCATCTCTGTTTTACTTCAACACCCCCCATTTCCTCCTTTTGCCAACACCATCCCATTTATGTCTCTCGCTTCACTAATTCTATGCACTAAGTGACACTCCTGCCCCTACCCTGACCCAAGACATGAGCTGTTGAGCAGGCCAGACCTTCCAATGAGAAAAGTTTGAAAACTTGAAAGGAACCATGCAGCTGTCAGGGATAAATTTGAGCTCCAGAACAGCCTTTACCTATTTCAACATACTCCACAACTTTCTTTCAGTTAGAACAATGAATATCATACCACATGGGTTACACAAAATGATTGAGCAATGATGAAATATCGTGGGGCTACACTCCTTTATCAATTAGCTTTCTGTTACATCTGCAGGATGAGAATACACCACATAATTATGTATGGACATGTGCAGTTACACACCAAGTGAGATTCCAAGCCCAGAAGACATGGAATAGCTATATCTAGATATTAATGTGGTCCCAATTGATTACTATGAAATGTCTGTGTATAAATTAGAGAGATGGTGCTAATTTCACTTCATGTTCAATATCTATCTGTCGCTTTGATTGTTTTACATATGTAGCTCTATTTTTATTGTTTTATTAAATCAGTGTCAACAGCACTTGCTATCAGATTAAATGCTTCATCGAAATCCTCTGATGTATAATGAAATGAAATTGAAAGATATAATATTGCATTTTGTACAGCTGATTAAACAGCAGAATCTTCCTGGGCTGCTTAACTGCAAAACTGACTTTGGCGTGTAACTACACTTCAGGCAATGAACATATGAATATCTAGAGCTCCTTATCATCGAGTCCTTACCCACAATTGGAAGAGGATTTCCAATTAAGCCACAGGAGCCCATTTTCACTACTCTTACCTCCATTACAGTCCCCCCACCTCACCCCAACCATTGCAACTCTATACTTTCCATCACTCAAAGAGTAAAGCTGACACATCCTCAGGACCTGTGAGAGTGAATATTAATATGATACTTACAGCAGCTGTTCAGGTTCAACATGGTTGCCTAGTTGACTCATTGCTCTCAGCAGCTTGGCAGCAGCTTTTTAGTTCTGCCTCCTTTCACTTTAGTTGAAGCTGGCTATTTTTCCTGTTTATGGTTGCAAAGCATTCCTACATAGTAACCGGCCATTCAACCCAGTAGATCCATGCCAGTGTGTATGTTCCACCTGCTCCATTCTTCATCTGACTGTAACTACGGATTATTTTATTGCTTCCTCCATCATTTGCTTATTTAGATTCTCCCTGAAAGCACCCATGTTACTTGCCTCACCTGGTCCCTGAGGTACCATGTTTTACAGTCTCACTACCCTCTCTGTAAAGAATTGCTCCCTGTTGAATTTACCATTGATGGTCTCATACTTGGAGACCTTGGTTGTGGTCTGGTCTATAAAAGGAAGCAGCTTTTCTATCTCCACCCCAACAATCATAATCTTGGAGATTTTTGTTGGACCATCCCTTCATCATGTCTTTTGTATAAAACAGTACCCCAGTCAGTTCAAACTTTTGACACTGATCTAACCTGTCAGTTCTGGTCTCTTTGTTCTCTGGCAAATATCATCTGCAGTTTCTCCAGTGTCTCAATATCTTTTTTACAGTATGTATTATTCACAGCATTTCAAGGGCTGAATTATATTAGGTCAGTGGGGATGTGGGAACATTGGCTGCCCTACAACCATCTGGAGAAAAGAGGAATCTTGTAGGGTTGTTTTTTCATTCATATTAGAAACCCTTTCTTTCCACTGAGGTTAGATGTTCTTCATTATAATGCTAGCTTGATTGCATTTGTGTACTTATTATGAGGAGATGCATCCACACATCATAAGACTTGTCCTGCTAACTTATAATCTGCTCCACATTATGGATTACTTGCGGACTGGTGCATTGATTGACACTTCCATTCAGCTCCCAGCATCTAATTGTATCTACAAGAACCTTACAGTTGTTAGATGGAATATAGTTCATTTTTAAATGTCACTGTTTGTAGTTTGAGTGCTTCCTGTAAAGAGACAGAGGCCTCACTTCATTCCACGAGAAATCAATGTTAAAATGCTCTGGCCAGCTGCAGAAACACTGAGCAGCATCTTACAAAATTTAATTTGTGCTCTATAAATGTATTTTTTTAGAGAGCCATAAATAAAGATGGCAGCTAATTTGCACAGTGTACAAGTGTTGTGTGTGATTAAATGTAGTATTTCACCTTGGGTTTTATGACAAGGTAGTAGATATTAAAGAGCTGGGCTGCAGGTTTGGTTTTTCACAAAATTGGTCCCTTAAAAAAAATCATTAAAAACGATTAAAGGTTGTTAAAAGGACTTTCACATGTAGCAATTTGGTGACCCATCAGATTAATATTATAGAAAAGACAGGAGCGATGGCAGACTATGATTGAAGCTGCAAATGCTGGTGAACTTGCCCCTTACTGGACTGTCTTAAATAAGTTTCGATTTGATTTGAAGGTACACCTTTTGGATTAGGCCAATACCTGCTTTTTCTTGCCATTGATTCCATCTCTGTCCCTGACTCTCTGACTGAATCAGACATAATTCATCAATGTGCTATTCTCTTTGATGAGGAGATGACTTTCAAATGCTGCATCCTGCCCATCACTAAGACTGCTTTGAACTGTACAGCAAAATCTGTCTCTTCCTCTTAAATTATTTCTTTGCTGTTGAAATCCCAATTGCTGTGTGTTTGCCTCTAATAGGGTGTTTTACCTAATGCGGCAGTGTTAACTGAGATTGGTTATCATGGTATTGAAGAGTCAAACAGAAATTTGTTGCAACTAATTGGGATGGTGTGCTGGTTCAGTGATTCAGGGACCTGGGTTCAATTCCAGCCTCAGGTGACTGTGTTTGCATGTTTGCCCTATGTCTGTGTGGGCTTCTGCCAGGTGTTCTGGGTTCTACAGCAGCCACTTTAGGTCAGCAGGTATTTTATTTTACTTTTTCTTCAGTCCAGGAAAGTCTTTTGTGTTGAAATCAAAGCATGAAAATTGAATATTGGTCATCTTAGTAGCATTATGATGATTAAATTAAAAATTCCTCAGCATTCTTAATTTTAACCTGATGTTGCAATTACATGGTTATGGTCAATAAACACCTACAAACAAATTAAATCTCATTGCTGGCTTCAAATAGGATTATTGTGATAAATGATCATTTGTGTTTGTATTAGTTTTGTGGTAATTGTGATAATGAAAAGCCATGATTATCAGGGCTGCTAGTGAATTTTCATAATTGTGAAAATTGACATGTGTTTATCTACAAATATGCATGTAAACACACAAACTCATTTACATATTTATGAAAGCTTGGCTGTATTATTTGATAATTTCTCCAACACATGGAACTTGGCATTTTCAAAATGCAAAGAATTGACTTCAAATTATTCATTATACACTTACAAAGCCCACTTTCAATAATAAGCATGTAGGAATTTGCTTCAGATATATCGCAGTGCTGTTTATCTTTTCTGTGTGTTGAACTTGGTCCAAAGCATATTGCCATTTTTGTCTGCATCTGGGAGCAACACTTCAATTTGCAATTCAACACCTAATTTATGTGTTTTTTTTTGCATTGTTTACTGCAATACTGTCTATCTGATACTGGGTGTAGGTTTTTCTGGTGGAATGTATCAAATGGCAAGCAGATATGTATTGAAGTTATGGATAAGCATGAGGTGAGATGATTTTTTAAAAGTAGTTTGGTGCAATTTGGTGTGTGGTGCTTCCAAAGGAAGGTAGGTGCTGAATATCTCAGTAATTTTCAAAAGGGGTCTGGATAAATACCTGAAGGGTGCAACATTGCACTGCTATGGAAATGGGATGAATTGAGCTGGCATAGGTATGATGTGCCAAATAGTCTGTTTGTATAAGTCCACAATTTCTACAACTTGTGCCTGTAGCTGTTGTTTTGATCTTAGCTATTGTCTATTTCTGGAAGGATTTTATTGTGGATCAGCATTTGGCTATTTATTCTGACCTATATATGATGGTTGGACAATTAATGAACCAAAGTAACTTGCCTAACTTTGACAGAGACACTAACATCCATCTATTAAAACAATGGACAAAGGAATGCCTTAATGTGGTAAGTGTTCATGCATAAGTATCAGAAATCTCTCGGCTTGAATACATTATGTTGTATGTTTTATATTTCTCACTGTGCACAATATTTTGTAATGTAATTTTTTTCCTGTATTATGTCCTTTTCACTAATTCCTGCCAAGTTAACTTTTCATTTTTGTAAATTCAGCAGATACCCTACAGATAAACATGATGTGTAAATAAGTGAACAAATTAATTTGATTCAGCCATTCTCTTTTCCTTTCAGAAGCACAACTTTGAGAAGGTGATTTTTTTTCTAAAGATTTTGTACTGTATTGCTGAGCTGCTGACACGATAGTTGCTAGAATAATATTGAAATGATCTCCTGTTGTTGTAGCATATGTGTTTGTCACATCTCAGTGTCAAACTGTTTCCTGACACCTTGTTTGAACTTTGTACAAATCGTCCGGGCATCAGCCTTGTGGTCAATATCTGTGAGTCAATAGTATCCATATGGATAGCCTGCATGATCCTCTGTGTATCTGGCTCCATGCTGTCTTCACAATTACTCACCTATATTGACATCTTCCAGGCCGCAGTCTCAAAAGATGTGGGGCTGGTTCTACAATGTTGACAGCTGTATCCTTCTGAAGGGCACCATAACTGTTCCTGATGAAAGATGGTGGCTATCAGGTCGAAAGGTAACAATTACTGATCAGTGTAGCTCCCAGAGCTTACGGGGGAGTGGGGTGTTCGTGGGGGAGGGGGTGGAATAAAAGGCAAGGAGGACTTCAATTGTGCAGAAACTAAAGAATCTTAAAGCAGAGATGCACAAAGTGGACTAATAGTGGTGTTCAAAATTGCAAGAGTTTTGATGGAGGAAAGAGCTTCTACCGTGTGAAAGCAGGCCATTTGGCCCATTGAATCCACACTGACCCTCAGAAGAGCATCCCACTCAGAATCCCCCCGCCACCCCCAACCATTCCCCATAGCTAATCTACCTAGTCTGCACAGTCCGGGCAATTTAGCATGGCCAATCCACCTAACCGACACATCTTTGGACTGTGAGAGGAAATAGGAGCATCCGGAGGAAACTCACACAGACATAGGGAGAATGTGCCAACTCCACACAGAGAGTCACCCAAGACTGGGATTAAATCCAGGTCCCTGGCACTGTGAGGCAACAGTGCTAACCACTGAGCCATCGTGCCACCCATTTTAAACAAAAGGAGAAGCTGTTTTTCCTCACGGATGGGCCATCAATGATAGGACTCATATTTAAGATAATTAGACATAGAGAATGGATGTAGTGATTTATTTTTATGCAGTTCTCTGTTATTATCTGAAAGAAGTACTTTTCAAGTTCAGTCACTGATGGAATGTAGGAAGACTGCAGCCAATTTGTACACAGCAAGTTACCACAAACATCACTAACACAAAAGGCCAGATCATCTATTTTCATTTTTGGCTCAATGATAAATTTTAGTCAAGAGACTGGGGAGAATTTCCTTCTTCTTCTTTTAATAGTGTAGTGAGATGTTTTCACATCCACCTCACATAATCAATCAGTTCTGCTTTGGAAGATGGCAGCTCTGGCCATAGTATTTCTTCAGCATTGCCCTGAAGTATCAACTTAGCATTAGTTGCTAAGCCACTAGATTGGGCCACAAGCGTCTTACACAGGGGCAACTATGTGACATCTGACTCTATCAGGGAAAAATGGAGAAACTGGATTAGTTGGTTCGGAATTTCAAAAAATTGTCATTCTACTGCAGTGTTTGATTGTTTGAAATCAGTTACAAGTGTACAAATTCCCATTACAACACAACATAACTTTTAACATGAGCTTCAATATGGCCTTTTGTTCCTCCGCTGCATATAATGTGTAGCTTTTGTTCTGATTTCTTTTTCTCTCTGTGTGGAGATTGCTGTTACACTAAACTTTTCACAGCTGATGCCCATTCTTCATATTTCCACTGACTGTAATTTTCCTTCAAACTCGAAGAGTTACTTTTATGAACCTTCCCTGAATTATGCTTGTCCTGCCTGATTCACTGGCTATTTATTAAGGTTGCTTTTCGTCAAACTGAACAATGGCCGGGACAAAACTTTACCCATGATGAATGTTTGCAAAAAGATTGAACAGCGAATGCTTCAAAACCACCAGACACAAAAGCAAGCGAGTGGAAGTAGGCCTTTTATTTTAAAAATCGGACTTGGCATCCAGTTTAGAAATTTCCAGACAACCCATTGAAAAGCTGGACAATTGGACCTGAAACATGATTCTTGCCCAGAAGTGACTCAGGGAGGACTGAATAATGAAAGAATGAAATCAGTTCACAATCTCTCCCTACAATGTGTGTGGAATATATTCTAATTTGAAGCAAAGGTTGGGTCTCCCTACATGCTGTGTACATTACAAAAGTAAGTTTCCAAAGCCATTACCCCACCAGAATGTTCCTCTTCTTCCAGTGCCAATTAGGTTTTGTTGGAAGGAATATTCTCCAGCTGGCAGTGTACTTCTCTTCAATACAATTTTCTAATTTTTTGAACAATTTTGATCAAATATTGTTAATTCCATTCATGTATTCCTGTTTTTAATTACTGTCTTCGTTCTTGTACTTCTGAATTATTTAATATTAGTCAAAAACCTTATTTCCCATCTTGAATGGACAAAAAAAAAACTTTCAAAGGAGTTTTTCCTGCTACTTCCTGGCCGAAAGCCATCCCTTTAAGAGCAGCATAGACAAATGCAATAATCCGTGACAAGAATTTACCTTTCCAAGAATGATCCCAGGAATGAAGGGTTTGTCATATGAGGAGAGGTAAAGGACTCAATGGAGTTTAGAAGGATGAGGTTGGATCTCATGGAAATGTAAAAAATGAGGTCTGCAGATGCTGGAGATCACAGCTGAAAATGTGTTGCTGGTCAAAGCACAGCAGGCCAGGCAGCATCTCAGGAATAGAGAATTCGACGTTTCGAGCATAAGCCCTGTTCCTGATGAAGGGCTTATGCTCGAAACGTCGAATTCTCTATTCCTGAGATGCTGCCTGGCCTGCTGTGCTTTGACCAGCAACACATTTTCAGCTCTCATGGAAATGTGCAGAATACTGAGGGACCTAGATAGAATGGATGTGGAGAAGGTGTTTCCACTGGCTGGACAGACTAGGACCCGAGGGCACAGCCTCAGAGTGAAGGGACCACCATTTAGAACTGAGATGAGGAGGAATTTCTTCAGCTAGAGGGGGTGAATTTGTGGAAGTCATTGCTGCGGACTGTTGTGGGGACCACTTCATAGTGTATTTAAGATAGATAGATATGTTTTTGATTATTTGAGGGATCAAGTAAGGGCTATTGGGAGAAGGCAGGAGAATGGGGTTGAGAATCAGAAGCAGCCATTATCAAATAGTGAAGTAGATACCTCGATGGACTGAATGGCCTAATTCTGCTCCTATATCCTAATGCCTAAGATAGGAGTATAGAGTATCAGTGAGGAAACCATGGTCACTTTTCTAGCAGTGAATACCATATTCACTGATTCTCACCTTGAAGACTAGAGCAAGAAGGTAATTGAGTAAGTTAAGTGTGGGGTAGAGTGGTGGCAGGGTGGGGGGTGCAGGGGTGCATTGGGAGGGTAGAATGGTAGGTGGATGAGGTGAGGAGGGTGCCAAGTGGGTAAGGATGCAGAGTGGTAAGAGAGTGGATGTCTCCTGTACTTGGAGTTAAGTCAGAAGGGAGGTGTGGGTCTGATGAGGTCAGGAGAGTGATGGGATGTATCAGATCAGTTAGGTGTTGTGTTGGCAAGGAATCAGGTTGACTAGTGGGGCGGAGTCAGCCTGGCAAAGTCAGGTCGGGGGTGACGGAATGTTGGGTTAGTAGTGAATGTATCACTTTAAGGTGAATCCGTGTGGAAATTGGAGTGCTCCAGCAGGGTTGGGGAAAGTTTGGTGGTTGGGTCAGTTTGGGGAAAGGGGGTCAGGTTTGGAGGGCAGGCAGGATCATGAGGCATTGTCAGGTCTAGCAGGATCAGGGATAGAGGTCACATCTTAGAGTGGGAGAATGACCAGGTCTGGGGATGTCAGAAGTCAGGAGGGAATTTGTGGTGGGTATCAGTGGTGAGGTGAGAGTTCAGTTTAATAGTTACCCAGGAGTTTGAACAAGCCTTAATACTTCTGTGTTTTCCTGGGTAACTAATAAGCTTAAGTAGTTGGAATCCTTTATAGTCTCATTCTTTTTGAACTCCAACATAATGAATCAGGATAGTTCAGTTGCCTTTGTAACACTGCACTAAAACAGCAGCACTGTTAATCATAGAGCCTGCTTCTTTCTCTCTCTCTCCATCTCCAGGTTGTTCCCAGTGTCACACAGTAGTGAGGAGAAGGAAAAGAACAATGGCAAGGCTGAATGTATGGTTGGAAAGATGGTGACAGGATGGAGAGTCTTAGATTTCTCAGGCATTGGAACTATTTCTGAGTGGAGTGGAGGTGTAGTGGACAACGATGAAGGTTACCTCAGATTACAACAGGATCTAGACCAGATGGGCCAATGTGCTGAGGAGTGGCAGGTGGAGTTTCATTTAGATAAATGTGAGGTGCTGCAATTTGGGACAGCAAATCTTAGCAGGACTTATACACTTAATGGTAAGGTCCTCGGGAGTGTTGCTGAACAAAGAGACATTGGAGTGTAGGTTCATAGCTTCTTGAAAGTAGAGTAACAGGTAGATAGGATAGTGAAGAAGGTGTTTGGTATGCTTTCCTTTAATGGTCAGAGTATAGAGTACAGAAATTGGGAGATCATGTTGCGTCTGTACAGGACATTGGTTAGGCCACTTTTGGAATATTGTGTGCAGTTCTGGTCCCCTTCCTGTCAGAAGGGTGTTGTGAAACTTGAAAGGATTCAGAAAAGATTTACAAGGATGTTACCAGGGTTGGAGGATTTGAACTATAGGGAGAGGTTGAATAGGCTGGGGCTGTTTTCTCTGGAACGTCAGAGGCTGAGGGATGACCTTATAGAGTTTTATAAAATCATGAGGGGCGTGGATAGGATAAATAGACAAAATCTTTTCCCTGGGGTGCCAGAGTCCAGAACTAGAGGGCATAGGTTTAGGTGAGAGGGGAAAGATATAAAAGAGACCTAAGGGAAAGTTTTGTACACAGAGGGTGGTACGTGTGTGAAATGGGCTGCCAGAAGAAGTGGTGGAGGCTAGTACAATTGCAACGTTTAAAAAGTGTCTGGGTGGATATATAAATAGAAGGGTTTGGAGGGATATGGGCCAGGTGCTGGCAAGTGGGACTAGATTAGTTTGGGATATCTGATCGATATGGATGAGTTGGACTGAAGGGTCTATTTCCACACACAAACAGTCTCTCTTACCGTGTCTGTCACTTTCGGACTACCATTAAATGACCTTTGAACTGTTTTGCATAATCAAGTGACAACATCACAACCAGCCCCATCCTTGTGTGACCATTGAAAAACTCAATTCCCCGAATGTGACAATTCATACATTGCTGGTTCCAAAAGAGATCAAATGTATATAATTTTTAAAAATCATCACAACATCTTCTTTGGGGAAAAACAGAACTTCATAGTAATAAAGGGTTCTTTACAATGAGAATTAGAAAATACAGCAACAGCTTATCATCACAAATATCTCAGAAATAGCTTTTGAGATATTAGCCTGGATTTTTCTGCTGGCCTAACTGTTTTTAGATTAGATTACTTATAGTGTGGAAACAGGCCCTTCAGCCCAACAAGGCCACACCGACCCGCTGAAGCGCAACCCACCCATTCCCCTACATTTACCTAACACTAGACTCTAAACCACAGCCTCTGAACCTGACATTCATCTCCCTAGTTCCTCCTCAACTCATGCTCCACCTTCATCCAACCTTGCTCCTCTTGCCCATTGTGACCTATCCTAAATGCTGCACCACTTACCTGGTTCCTTTGCCACCTTGCACCTTGGGACCCTAACCAATTGACACCCTATCCTTTTTGTTTCCTACACACCTGGCATCTGACTCAGTTGGTACCCTACTTAAGTGACATTCTTGCATCTTGCACCGTCCACCCAGCTGGCACTGTACCCTCCCAGCACCCTGACATCATGCTTACTTTACATTCTGATTTATAGTCAGCAGCTGTCAAAGTGTCTATTTGTGTTTCCAGACATTTTCATTTCTGAATCCAGAGCATGACTGCTGTGAAACCAAGATGTGATTTGCCTTCCTCCTACAGTTCTGAGCTATGATAGAACTGTTAGAATGGATGAGTGGCTCTACATTTTTGAGGGAGCTCTGGGTGGAATCTTCTCTCAGAAATGCGGAGTTCCCTTCTTTAGTTAAAAAGGAGCGCAGTGGCAATCTGTGTGAAAAACATTTTGATCAACTTATACTTTTATTTTTATTAATGGTTTTTAACCTTTCAGATGTAACTGCAGACCAATACTTTGCTGGCCCCTCCCTCTTCACATACGGATGTATGTTAAGCGGGTCTAAACAAATGATTTTTGCCTAAATTTTCCAATTTGAGTACAGAGTAATGTCGATTTCTTCTTAGTTTTTTGCCTCTGTTGATAAAAAACTTGCTTCACTGGATCCTTTAAGTTTGCTGATTGACAGCCACCTTCAGAGTTATCATCTCTAATTAGCTGCTCTGTGTTAGATCCTGCCACTTCAGATGAATTAAACTCACATTGAAGGAGTTTTGCTGTTTTTACTCGAGTCGTTCACTAGCTTAACTTATTGCGCACATTCATTTTACTCCCATGGATATTTTAAAAGTGGAACATTCAATTTCAATTATTTGACAATTTCCTCCAAAAATGTATTTAATCTCCTAATTTCCAAATCATCTGCCAGTTTATTGATTTTTTTTTTCTCTCAGTTTAGCAGCAGCTCCGATCAGTTCAGTTGCCTTGGTTTCAGAGTCAAATGTTTCTTAAGGTTGACTATTTGACATGGATATTCTGTTCATTTTGGACATTTTCTTCCATAGTTTCTGACTGCTCCTTAGACACTTTCACTGTACGTGCCACTCCTCCCTTTACTGAAAACAGTTCTGTAGTTACTTTTAAAGTCTGGATCTGCTCTCCCACATTGTCCTTTCAAATTGCACCAGACTGGTTCAAACTTTTCATTGGTCTTTTCAAGATAAGTTCAAGTGATTTGTCAATCTAAGCTTTTAATTCTGCATTCAGCCAATTTTTCTGATTCATTAGCAGTCCCTCTCCTGTTCAAAACATTATTCATACTACTCATAGAGATCTATGATACTTGAAGTTCATCAGGCTTTAGTTGAAGATCTATCTTGGTTGCTTTTGCTTCTAAACATTCATCATTTAGATGTTTTAAGTTTCATTCAAGTGTTTTATTTTCTGTGACTGGTGCTAAAATATGGCACCGGTTTGAATTTCTCAATGGCAAACTCATCTTTCAGGCATGAAAGTTAGTTCTCTGCTCTGATTTACTTTTCTTTAGGAGACTCAAGTTCCTGAGGGTGCCTTTGACATTCTAATATTTCTGATTCTACCTTCCTTACTCCTGGGGTAGTCTTTTTCCATTTTATCCTGTGTAGCCTTTCAAGTTTGGTGTGTAGTTACCATGCAATCAGGAACAGTCCAGGATATTCCTTTGACAAAATCTCCATTTCTCTCACCTTAGCGGCTCTCTTGAAACAATTGGAGATGTTAATAATGTTCTGGATTAGAGTAGTGTTGGAAGATCACAGCAGTTCAGACAGCATCCGAGGAGCAAGAGGAGGAGGAGGAAAACCAGAATCTGGTTTCCAGCATCTGCAGTCATTGTTTTTACCTAGTTGATGTTAATAATGTGTCAAACCTGTAAATAATTGCCTGGTATAAAATCCACCCCTTCAAAATGTGAACTAGGAACAATTTCCACAGTAACAATTCCATTCACTAAGTCATTTCTTAAATTCACTTTGTACAAAAGAACATGGTCATAATTCCCATAGAAGTACGTTGTTAAAACTTCCTGTTTCAGCAAACCATCTAGAATGTCAACATGCATCATCAGCCATGATCAGCAACTGACTGTCCCAGTAACTCTCAATGTTGCTGCGACTAATGGAACACTTCTCCCTTAAAGCCAAAACCTCCAGTATTCTGACTTTCTGTTGGAGTATCTAAGACAGAATTCCTATAATTATCCTATAACTATATTGTCCATTCTAGTAAGTTATAAGGGAACATATTTCACATTATCAATGTTTTAATTTTAGTTAGTGGTACTGTCTTTTCGAAAGACTCCTTCTACATTCTTATTACCATTGGTTTAACTTGCAACAATTTCCTTTTACATGCCTTGTCTTATGGTAAAACAAAAGTCATGGTTTCCCAACATCTCTTCTTTTTTTGTACTATTATTTCTAATGACTAGAATGGCTTCCCTTGAATCATATAACCTAAACTTTTCCTTCGCCAGTGCATGCTTTCTAATTTCCTCTTGCCTTTGAAGTTCTCTTACAGTTCCCTTATCCCTTTCCTCCATTGCCAAGTTCTCCCTGTGGAATTCAAGTACAAATATACACCTTTCTCTTTCAAATTCAAATGTTCTAATTTCTTTGTCCTGCCTATTTCAAGCTGTTTTTTCTATAATTGAGTTGTAACTAACTTAAATTGTGTTCCACTTTTGTTAGAATTTATTTTCCAATCCCAGAAATTATTCTACTACCTCGTCTCCTTCTACTTTCATAGCCCCTGCTTTAGCTCTAACTCCAATTCCACAACCACATCCCTGCCCCCACCTAACGCCAAAGTTTTCCTAGCCTTGGTCCGCCTTTGTACATTACTAGGAATAAATCTTTCCACACCAGTGAAAAGTCAGAATCGTGGAATATTTATGATGCAAATGGAGGCTATTTGGATAATTGTGTTTGCTGTGGTTCTGACAATGCATTATAACTGAGGGTCTTCTCTTGCCTTCTCCCCTTAACCTTGAATATTGTTCTGATTTAAATAACCATCTGCTGCTATCCTGAATACCTAAACTGAAACCTATCTCCATTACACTTTCAGGCAATGTATTCCAGAACTTAACTACTATTATGAAGGTATAAGGGGTACTGTACCCTGAAGAGAGTTGAAAGCTAGCAAGGACTCGAAGAGGCACAGGGAGTCCTGAACAAGGTAAGAATGTAACACTTGGTCAAAGCAGCTAGCACAGGCTGGGTTGCTATGAGACAAAAACAAATTCACCAATCAGTTTAAATTATACTCCAAGATACCAATCGCTAATCGAGTTTGAATTTAATATTTTGACAATATTAAAACCAGTGAAATGAACTGATGTTTTGAGGTATAAAACCGGAAAAAATGAACAATTGAGAGAGAACTACTGAAAAAAACCAACAGATACAGGCTGCTAGTAAGACCTCTCAGAGAGGTACCTGTCTAGAGAGCAGGTTTGCACAGAAAAAAACATTAACACTGACCTGGAGAGCAAATCTACAGAGGAAGATACAAAGAGAAGATTCCACAGCTGGCTGGTTTTGAAATTTGCATTTTTTGGTAAATCGTAAAAAGGGGGGGGGGGGGGGGAGGGTTGGTGGTGGAAGGGGGGTTTATTTGACCAGTATTGTACTGGAGAAGGTAATAGGTTTACATAAATGAGTTGTAAACAGTTGTTAGTTAATATTCTCTGATGGACTTGAAAAAAAGTTGTTAATTTTTACTGTAAATAATGATTTTTGGGATCATTCTCTGCCTGTTATATTTTTCACAGATTACCACATGGGGAAAATCTTTTCTGTGTTGCTGGTTTAAATTAGCAGGGGGTTTATCCCATGTCATAACGGTACTCACTGTATGAAAAAGTTTCTTTCTCACATTGCATTTAGTTCATTTGCAAAGCACTGTACATCTGTGCCCTCTCACTCTTGATCCTTTTGTGAGAGGAAACAGTTCCTGCCTACTTATTTCTTCCAGACCCCTTGTGATTTTGAAAACTTCTATGAAGTCTCCTCTTAGCCTCTCCACCCAAGAAAAACCATCCCAAGTTCTTCAACTTATATTGATAGCTGACGTTTCTTATCCCTGGAAACATTCCCATAAACCTCTTTTGATCTTTCCCCAATGTGTTGACACCTTTCCAAAAAGGTGTACTGAGAAATGCATTCAATCCTCCAGCTGAGGTCTAATTGGTGTCTTTATACCTGTTCACCGTAAATATTTAGTCCTGTGCTCTATTCCACATAGCAAATGACAATGCCCTTTTCATTTTCAACATGTACAGAAACATTCACTGTGAAAATATTACCGCTTTAATCTCAACAAATCCCATATCATGTATCTGTCTATGGATTTCAAACTCCATAAGAGCCCTCAAATTATGCTGTGCTTCTGGACTGAACCACCAACTTTCAGGTATGATTAGGCTAGTGACCAGTACATATTTTAAAAAGTAGACAATGTTGGATTTACTTAGATTATAAAGCCAGAAGGCTGCATGGTATTGTACAAACAAATTAAACTTTACTGGTTCAAGTTAGAATAGTAGTATAATCTACTATATATAAGATACTTATGTTCTAAAGTCCAGAAATAACATGAGATAA
The DNA here is from genome assembly GCF_020745735.1 of Hemiscyllium ocellatum. Lineage (NCBI taxonomy): Eukaryota > Metazoa > Chordata > Chondrichthyes > Orectolobiformes > Hemiscylliidae > Hemiscyllium > Hemiscyllium ocellatum. The sequence continues at coordinate 52,395,410 of NC_083415.1, forward strand.
AAAAGTAATAAAACATGTCTGTATAAACCACAACACACATCAAATAGCGAATGTGATCAAGACAGCTACCATTTTTCAGTAATCTCGCCCAGCAGTCAATGTTGCAGCGGGCCATCAAATCTCGTTTAAACTTCACAAGAGTTAACAATCCTTCAGTTATCATGATCTGGTCTTGAAACTCCCTCTGGAGCTGTTCCATCATGAAATGTCTCAACAACAGGTCACATTCTGGTCGATCATTGCCTTTCCTGGGGCCACGCTCCCCTGGATTGTGGAAACTGCACTCCTGCAGCCACTGACTGATACACACAACTCAGACTTTTCACTGATAGCCAACTTCACTGAGCTAGTATTACCCCTAGACACTTTCCTGAGCTCTAACTGTTCTCAATTGCGTCATGCAGTTTCCAAATCTTAATGACACAGAATTCCCCTTGTATACTTGGAACTCCTTCCTCTTGAGTCCAGAACTAGTGCAGGTCAGTCATCTAGATCAGCTACACTGCTGATTATGGAGTCTACATTTCCCTCTTTCTCTCTGTCCCTCCCTCCCTCTCTCTTTTCTCTCACTATTTTACTCACACATTCACACATGGTCTTACCATGTGCGTCACCTTTGAGCTGTGGCAATTGAGCTGTTTTTAGTGACCTAGTGAAAACCTCACAATAAATTCACCTTTGTTTTAAAACAATTTTGAATGTAGCCTCCAGCAATCATTGGAGCATCCACATTGGAACATTACAATGCACAGATTTCTGGCTCCTATGTTGTGGGAAAAGATCTGCCACCTGACCTACCCACAGCATGGCCACACAGAACACAGAAATCAAGCCAGTTCAAACCATACAAGAAATACCCAGAATGCCTCCGCATTGACCAAACAAGCTGACAAGAGAAACCAGACATGACCATAGTCACTCGCAGACCAGGGAATACACTTCCCAGACAAACTAACAATAAACTTCCTGGACCCGATGAACGCAGCTGTCCCAAAGCCCTAAGGACAGTCTTGTACCCCAGTGATACCAAAGCTGCACAAAGGATAGGTCAGATGGAGAGGTACCAAAATACCTCGCTCACAGGACAGAAATAATGGAAACACCTTACTGCCAAGAAAAGGGACATTCTCACCTACCCTTGAAGAGAACTGGAATTTCCTGATCCCATTAAAAACTGTCTGATGCTGCCAGGATGCTACATTGTATCTACAATCAGGACATTCTTCTGATAACTGCTTTGCGATTATCACCATTGTAACTGGGTTACTTAATTATCAAATACAATGTATTTTCCCTATTTTAAATTAACCTCATTGTACAAGATTCCTATAAAACCTGGCTTGATTCTCAGCTCGGGGAAGAGAGTTTTGGCTACCTGGACAGACTGTCTGTGCTGTTTCAGCTTAGTCAATTTCTCTTCCGCGATATTGCTGTGTTAATGAACTGTTTGTTAATTTCACTTCGATCTGTGTTTTGTGATCTCTGCTTTACTGGGCTAATTTCTCTGTTGTATATAGATCAAATGGATACAACAACAAAAAAGAAAGTCATCACATACCACTGTAAATCAAGCAGGCTCTTAGACCTAGTCAAAGAAGACGGATGTTTGCAGAAAACTATGTTAACCACAAGAAGTGGTTGGCATTTCATTGCAAACAACCTGGTGATCAGTGATGGGTATCATTGCTTAGTGCATGATATGATTCTGATCATGTGCTGTGTAAATGTACCAGAGGTTTGAGATGCTTTGAACTTATCAAATATAAGGTGGGTTGCTCTTCAGAGGGTTAGTGTGGACTTAATGGGCCAAATGGCCTGCAACCACACTGTAGGGATTCTGTGATTCTGTTCATCTTCAAACTCAAAACATAAACTCTGTTCTTCTCTCTCTACAGATGCTGCCAGATCTGCTGAGTTTCTCCAGCATTTTCTATTTTAATATTTATTCCTTATGACTGTGAATACTTGCAGTACCCTTGCTGCTGAAGGGTTAATTTGGCTGCAGTTCTGTGATCCAGGATTTTACTCGATGTAGCCGGTTAGCTGAGTGATCCTAGTTCTGCAGTCTGGAACATTTAAACAACCTCCATACATCTTCATTGGGTATATTTGCTCAATAGTTGAATTTATTTTTTCAAAACTCAGATGGAAGTGCAGACTTGGGCAGAATGAAATGTGATTTGTGAGTGAACTTTGCAAAGCAGTTTGAATAATTCTGCAGCTCAGTGATAATACCTTATGCAAATTGGATTTTAAAATGGACATCAGTGTTCTGGACCCTTATGTTTTGCTACCTTGCAGCTTGTGCTAGGGAGAAAAAGAATGCTTCAGAGAATGTTTTCTAAAATAAGGGCTGCCTTCTCCTGAGTTGGTAGATAATGTAACTCCCTATCCCCAGGGAGCTGAAATCTGATTGGTATATTAACCTGGTGACAGAAATGATTTCACAGTTTTTTTTTGGAACCCATATTGGGTTTTATTGTAGGAAAACCTAATATGCCTGGCATTGGGATCAGGGACAAATGGATTTACAGCGATGCTGTAAGTAACTAGACTATCACTGCACAATCCGAATCAAAGGCTGGGTAATTAGGTTCCAAGTGTCACCAGTTCGAGTTCCCTGGCAGCCACTGCTTCTGGCATTCCCAATGCAGTTCCAAATTAGGAAGCTTATTAACGTGGATTTGTGAATGTGTGGAGACCCTTACTACCTTTCTTTCACTTTTCTCACTTTTTTTGGTTGAAATCTGTGCTGAGGTTAGGGTTAGTCATACTTTGAACAGGTTTGTGTTTTAAAAAGGGAAGAAAACAAATGCAGATACAGTCATAGAAATGCACAACATGGAAACAGACCCTTCAGTCCAACCCGTCCATGCCGACCAGATATCCCAACCCAATCTAGTTCCACCTGCCAGCATGTTTGCTGCTGGTGGCTGGGATCCAGGTTCAATTCCAGGCTCAGGTGACTGTGCAAACTCCATACAGACATTCTCCTGTGTCTGCACGGGTTTTCTCCTGCAGTCCTAAGGTATGCAAGTTAGGTGGGTTGGCTAAGTCAAATTGCCCATAGTGTCCAGGGATTAACCATGGGCAATGCAAAGTGACAGGGATGGGTCTGGTTGGCGTTGTTCCCTTCCGACGGCCAGTATGGACTCAATGGGCCAAATGTCCTTATTCTACACAGTAAGGATTCTATCGGCAGTTTGTAACTGACTTATCTAAGGAGCATTGTGGATGATTTGACACCATGTGTGGCTGTGCCCAAGGTTGGCGGCCGGTTGGATGTTTAGTTAGTCAATCAAGGGAGGACTGATATTAATCAGCCAACTACAGAGAATATTGATTAAAAAATGAAAGGGAGGGAGTAAACAGACTTTGGCAGGGGCAGAGTGAGTTTTGGAAACTTTGGGACAAGCTTCTGTTTTTTACACTCTCTTTTTCTGTCCTGTTTAAAAAAGAAATTGCTGAATGTTCTGAGAGAAGAATCCTAATCTGTAAGAAGTAAGTAAACTCTTCCTGAAGCCTGCTGAATCTGTTTGTATTCACTGGTGACTTTGAAGTTAGATCTTGATGATAGATTTTCTGTTGTAAAGCACCTTAGTCAACCAGATGAAGTTTAAGGACAACCAACTGAAGTTATCTAGTCACTATTAGGCTAATTTTTAATTCTAGATTGTTACTGAATTCAAATTTTCACTGCCATAGTGAGATTCAAAACTATGTCCCTCAGATATTTGTCTTGGGTTTTATGTTACGCATGCCATGATATTACCAGTATACTACCAGCTCCTACTTTTGAACTAACATGTGTGGACCTATTGACAACAGTCTGAAACTGTATGGTAGGGACTATGAATTTCATGACGTCTATCTAAGCTTCCAATGTAACTGAGATGCAGGTGGTTTCTGTCTGGTCTACAGTGAAAGCTGACACAGCAGTAGCCACCATGGCTAGATTCACAAGTCATAGAGTTAGCCATCACTACCATTGAGGTACGTATGGTCTCTACATTGAAACTCCCTTCCTGATAGAACTATGAGCATATCCACCCACCCATGGATTACAGTCGTTCAAAAAGGCAACTTACCAACACCTTCTCAAGGACAGTTAGAGTGAGCAATAGCAATGCCCATATCCCATGAATGAATAAAAAGAAAAGCTCTGTGTAGTGCCTTCAGAGCAGATGACAAGGCAGCCCTAACAACAGCAAGGGCCAACCTGACCCGGGCCATCAAAGAGGCAAAGAGTGTACATGCACAGAGAATACACAGCCACTTTCAAGACAGAGCAATAATGTAGAAGGGAATTGAGGCCATCACCAACCATAGAACGGCACCGCCTGCTTGTGCTGGTGATGCCTTCCTCCTAGATGAGTTGAAAACTTTTATGCATGGGTTTTAGACACGGAATGAAATGGCAGTGAGGAAGTCCACCACCCTCTCCACCCCCCCCCACCCAAAGACCAAGTGCTGTGTTTTACCAACCCATGCAGAGTCAACCCATGTAAGGCTGCTGGACCAGATAACGTCCCTGGCAGAATGCTCAAAGGATGCTCTGACATGCTGGTGAATGTTCTCATGGACACCTTTAACATCTCCCTGAGCTGTGCCATAGTTCCAAAGTGCTTCAAGACCACTAACATCATCCCTGTGCCAAAGAAGTCTTCAGCATCCTGTCTCAACACCTATCTGTTGTGCTACCACCCATCATCATTAAATGTTTAAAGATGCTCGTGGTGAGTCATATTAAGACCCTGCAGCCCCCTCACTGGATACCCTGCAGTTCACATATCGACCCAGCCACTCAACAGGTGATGCCATTTCCACCACCCTCCATCTGACTTTCACCGACCTAGATAAGAAGGGCACCGACATCAGACTACTGTTCAAAGACTTCAGTTCTACATTTAGCACTATCACTCCTCAGCACCTGATTGGATGGTTGAGTCTGCTGGGCCTAAATATCTTCCTTTGTAACTCGATCCTGGACTTCCTGACTGGGAGACCTCAGTCAGTCTGGATTGGGAACAGTATCTTCCACACCATCACACTGACTACGGGGTCCCACAGGGCTGTGTGCACAGTCCACTGCTGTTCACCCTGCTGACACACAACTGTGCAGTGAAGCACAGGTCGAATTACATCATCAGGTTTGCTGATAATACAACTATGGGGGATCTCATTAGCAGGAACGACGAGTCAGCATAGAGGGAGGAGGTGCAGTGGCTATCGGACTGGTGCAGAGCCAACCACCTGTCTCTGAACATGGACAAGATGAAAGAGATGGTTGTTGACCTTCAGGCAGGAGCGGAGTGACCACTCTCCGTTGAACATCGACTGCTCTACCGTGGGTTCATGAAGAGCACCAAATTTCTTAGCTTTCACCTGATGGAAAATCTCACTTGGACCCTCAACACCAGCTCCATAGCCAAGGAAGCCCAGTAGCATCTGTACTTTCTTGCAGACTGAGAAAAGCCCACCTCCCACTTCCACCCCATCCTTAACACATTCTACAGAGGATTCATTGAGAGTACCCTGAGCTGCTGCATCAATGCCTGGTTTGGGAATTGCACCTTCTTGGATCTTAAGACCCTACAACAGATAGTGAGGACAGCTGAGAAGATCGGGATCTCTCATCCCTCTATTACAGACATTTATACCACACACTGCATCCGAAAGGCTAAAAGCATTGTTGGAGACCCCACACACCCCTCACTCAAACTCTTCTCCCTCCTGCCAACGGGCAGAAGATACTGGAGTATTTGGTCTCTGTCGGCCAAACTCTGCAACAGTTTCTCCCCCCAAGTCATCAGGCTCCTTATGATTGGACTCTTTCCCATCAGAAGTTCTTTGCATGACTTTGAATTGCTGCTAGAAAATTGTTTATTATTTATCATTCTCTTATTACACTGTAACTTGCGTGTTTTGCACTCCTTGTGTACTTTATGCTGTGTACGATTGTGGAGTTTGTGCTGTCCATTTAGCACCCTTGGTCCTGGAGGAACTCTGTCTCGTTTTTATTGTATCAGTTGTATATGGTAGAAATGACAAATAAAAACTACTCTACTCTACTCTTGTGCCATGTTGGAGCTGGCCTCTATCATACTTGATAGTGACAGACACGAATGTGGAGTATAAACATTGCAGACTATGTAAAGTAATTCATAACCCTGTGCACTAGCTAGATAACGTAGATAATAAAGTACAGGTGGTATATTGACAGCATCTTTAGATTTGTGATAAAGTTTGTTGTTGGGGTAAAGGTAACAATATCACAATTTTACAAATTGCTTCCTGGGATGGCAGGGCTGACGTATAAGGAGAGATTGAGTTGGTTAGGATCGTGTTCACTTAAGTTTAGAAGAATGAGAAGAGATCTCATGGAAACCTATAACATTTTAACAGGACTAGACAGGTTAGATCCTGGAAGGATATTCCTGATGGTGGGGCAGAACCAGGGGTGATAGTTGAAGGAGAAGGGGTAAACCTTTTAGATCTGAGATGAGAAGAAATTTCTTCACCGAGAGAGTGTTGAGCCTATGGAGTTCACTTCACAGAAAATGGTTAAGGCCAAACCAGAACTTTGCACCAGGTGTTTTCAAGAAGGAGGTAGATATAGTTCTTATGGCTAATGGGATCAAGGGACATGGGTGGAAGGCAGAATTAGGGTATTGAGTTCAATGATCAGCCATGAATGATGCAGCAGGCTCTAGGAGTGGAATGACCTACTCCTGCTCCTACCTTCTATGTTTCGATGTTCCAAACTGAGCTGTGATTGCAGACATTAAATTCTAAACATACTGTCACCATGCATGTGATATTTAAAGTCTCCAAACATATTGGTACACGGCCAAATACAGAGGAACCTCAAATATCCAAATATCGATTATCCAATTTTCGGATTATCTGAACAAGATCTCAAGGTCTCACAAAAATGTTACATCAAAGAGGTGAGTGTATTTGATTTCCCTGTCCTGAAGAACATGTGAAAACGCTGGCAAAAACAAAGAGACACAAGCAGCTCAAGCATCAGCGACTGGATACTTTTTAGGTAGTGGTTGTTACACAGTAAGTGTTTTACAGGATATTCCTGTCACTTCACCAGGCTGTTCATTAAAAAATGGCCAAGAAACTAAACACACGAGAGAGGCAGTGCTTCTGTCTTTCTATCGTGAGACTGAGTTCCAAAAACTGACAAATGCTCTTGCGATCAAAGAAGCTGTCCGGCACCTTGTTTTATGCTGGGATTGATATACAGTATTTATGTGATGGTAAGTCCTTCTCATTTTAACCAGTAATTTGCAGACTGCAACTATTAGTTTATTTAAATGGCAGATTAATTAAAATTATAGATTTAAACAAATTTTTCAGTAGAGCACAGCGTTAGATCAGTATGCTTATGTTTACCCTTGTTTAAAGTAAAATCGATTATCCGAACGAAATAGTGCCAGCCCATCTTGTTCGAATAATCAAGGCTCCTCTGTATTCTCCTTCAGCACTGTAACATTTCAGTAATGTTAAAAAAAAGCTTAGGTACATCTGTGAAGTCCTCGGATGGCCCAATGATAATGAGCGCAAAATAGGTTTGAAGCCATGTTAGATCTTCAATGTTGAATTGTTGTGAGACAGAGTCCTGCCTGTAACTGCACTCAAAAACATGTGAAATGGGGTAATTTCATTTCTTAAATCAGTTCAGGCATCCTATTTCTGAATGGACTAGGATTCTCAAAGTTAGAAAAACTGGAAGGAATAATAGCGACAAAAACCCATTCATCACCAAGCTGCAGCTTTTGTTTATTTCCAGGATATTCTGGGTCTGACAAGATTAGATTCCATTACAGGCTGAAGTTTTCCATCAACAAAAGGTGAAGCAAGCCCATTGGGACTAGTCTGTACGATGAAAGGTAAACCTGAAAAATCCAGCCTGGCTTCTCCAAGAGAACTGAAGAGGAAGGAAGATCGTAAGGGTGCATAATTGTTTATAATTGTAGTGACAGAACTCGAATGTCGGAAATGGATCAACTTTCATTGAGCGTAGATAACTGAATCAGAATGAGTCCTGTGACCAACAAAGGAAAAGGCTGCAGGAAGCCCCATCAGCCTTTGCTTCCTGTTCTTGCCATTCCCATGTAGATTCATCATTTGCTAAATTGTGTACAGTATGCTCAGTTGCCAGTCTATTCTTCTGTAAGTAGAACAATGGACATCAGTTAAAATACCTAGCATGTTTGCTAAACTTTGTAACCTTTCCCAGCCTATCATATTTCCTTAAGCAAATTTTCAGCCAGTGACAATGTTTGTTCTGTTATTCATAGCTACTCTACAGAACACTGCACAATGATCAGCATCTACGCTATCATTCAAAAAGACTACTCCAAAGAACTTCAGTATTTTGAAAATAGAAAAATTATTTGGCCTCTGACACAAAAAATTTGGAAATTTATTCTATGTAATGGCAATTGAGTGGATTTTCTCAAATAAATAATCATGTATTTGCAAATTTCACATATCAAATGCAATTTGCTACAATAATCTCAATAAGGGATTTAAAAATTGCATATGGAGAATAATATAATGCAGAATAAATAAAATATAAAGACTTTAATAAGGTCTTCTTTGTAAATCTCAATTGCATGACTTGTGTTGAGTGGTTTAAATATGTAAACTGAATCTAAAGCTATACTTGTGGAGTTATTCCTATGGGTGGAACCATTTAGGGGCTCGAACGATGTGGGCTACTGCAGATATGTGAAAGAATCAGGTGATACGTGTAGTGAGGCCCATTTCGACATTAGAATGATCTTGCTCCATTTGTTATGCTTTTCATGAGCAGCATGGAGAGATTCTCGCGAGGTTGTAGTGAGATGCCGATTGACAGGAAATAAGCACCTTGTTAATGTCACAACCCGTCCAATTAAGACTTGGACTCCCATCTCTCAAATTTGCCAAAGAAAAGTTAGACATCGTGAAAATGTGACAAAGAAACCAAAGTGCGTACCTGGTGGATTCAACTGTCCACCTGCTGTAATTGACCTCCATGCTGGATACTAGCAACAATGTTTCAAGGTTTGGGATGAGATGGTTAAAGTGATGTACTGCTAATCTATTATGCTCTGTACGTGTGGGTTCAAAGCCCACTATTGTCACTGCTTCAGTAAATGCTTGATGAAGGCACGTTTATTCAGTCCCTATGTGTGTTTATGTTAGTAATGTGGCTGAGTGGTTAAGGCGATGGATTGTAAATCTGTTGGGGTTTGCCTGCACAGATTTCAATCCTGCTGACTCTGCTTCCTCTTCTCATCTCATCTTCCTCAGTGCTCTAGTGGTTAGGATTCGGTACTCTCACTGCCAAAGTGAGGGTTTAATTCTCGGTTAGGGGATGCAAATTTATCACAACGATAGTGTTTCTACCTGATTTTCAGAAGCAGAGTATGAGCTGTGAAGCTGGCAGAGTCATTGCATAGTGGCTCAGTGGTCAACATTGCTGCTTCACAATGCCAGGGACCCAAGTTCAATTCCAGCCTCAGCTAGCTGTTGCTTTGGAGTTTGCACATTCTCCCCGTGTCTGTGTGGGTTTCCTCCCACAGTCCCAAGATCCAAGTGCAGGCTAGGCAGATTGGCCATGCTAAATTACCCTGTAGCATCCAGGGATATGTAGATTTTATTTTGTTTATCTAAATTTAAAATCCCTACAGTGTGGAAATAGGCCTTTTGACCCAATGAGTCCACACCAACTCTCTGAAGAGCATCCCAACCAGACCCAGCCCCATACTCTCTAACCTTGCATTTCCCATGGCTAATTCTAGCCTAGACTGCACACAATGGGCAATTTAGCATGACTAATCCACGTAATGTGCACATTTTTGGAGTGTGGGAGGAAGCTAGAGCACATGGAAGGAAACCCACGCTGACAGCTACTGGAGGAGGAGCGCTCACTGTCACCTTCTATTATTCTGGATTTAAAGGTCTCTTTAACCTGTAATGCGAAATAGTGGGGGATGAGTGAGATGAAAATGGATGACATGGCTGTTAGTGCAGGTGCATGTCAGGGGAAGGCGATGAAGTGTTCCAAAAGACTGAGGACGCAGCATAGAGGGGAAGGAGGATGGGTGTGCGTGTGACCGAGGGGAAAAGAGAAGGTGAGAGAATGTGGAGTAGGTACCATTGATGGTGGTGGGACATGAGCTTTGGTGGGAAATGGGTGTAATAGTAGCAACAGAGTGAGTGTGAGGTGGCAGAGAGAAGAGAGTGGCATTTACCATCAGAAAGTGGAGAAGGTCATTAACTCATTTCTGCTCTGCTGATTGTTCCTTTGCATCTGGGAGCTGGCATTGACCCTTGGGCTTGGCTGTCAAGGTCTGGTGTTATGGTCTCTTCTTCCAGACTTGTCTGCTCAAACCTGTCCACCCAGGAATTCATGTCCCTGTTGGACGAATGTGGTGCCATCATTCCCTTCTCCACTATTGTCTGAATGTCCATCTATGCCAGTGTTTATTCAGGTGCACTGCCACATATTAAACATGGTGCAGACCACATGAGAGATCAGTCCTTGTACAGATATCCACTGAGTGAGATGTTTGGCAAAGTAAGATGGAGGTGGCAATCAGACGCGAGAGACAACATTGGGATGTGGTCGTTAACTGATGAAATTGGCTTGTTAAGAATGGGTGAGTAAACATACTCAGCCTCATGGCAAAAAAACTTCCCAAACACTGAACGCAACTCGGACACAGCCAAAATAAATACAGGACATCCAAAGTTTCTGATGGTTTTTAGAAAAGTACCATTCTGTTTTAGATTTCGATTCGATAGTACTGGGGTGAACATGAGGTTCAGTGTTGTTGATGAGTGAGAATATCCAATTTAACATGAATAAATGTGACACTTAATAATGGAAAGTTAGACTGTAAATCCCCAATCAGAATATTTTAGAAATGGGAAAGTTTGAGAAAAATGGTGAAGAACTCTTCTGTACAAATTGTCCTCCTTGACCTCTCTGTCGTTTTTGCAGTAGCCTTACACTCTCCCTTCAAGCAGTTTCTTTCTTTCATTGTTCAGCTCAATGGACTTATCCTTAATTAATTTGACCCTATTCTATCTATTTGTATACATAACATTTCTGTGATTTTTCTTCCTTGTCCCATTCATTATGACCATATGGGAGATTGTGACATAGTGGTCATGTCACTAGATGGCTAATCCTCAGGCTTGAATGTTCTGGGATAAGGCAGATGGTGAAATTTGAATTCAATAAAAGTCTGAAATCAAAAGCGAGTGGGATAGTGACCATAGTTGTAAAAATCCATCTAGTTTTATTAATGCCCTTTCGGGAAAGAAATCAAACCTCCTTACCTGGTCTAGTATAAATGTGACTTCAGATCCAAAGCAATGCACTTGACTCATAACTGCCCTCTGAAATGGCCTAGCTAGCCTTTCAGTCCAAGGGGAGCAATGGATGGAAATAAATGCTTGCCCGACCAGCAATGCTCGGATCCCATGAGCCAATTAAAAATAAGTTAAGAAATGATCTGTACTTGACCTGATCTGACATCTATAGGATTCTCCTAAGGGACGTTGTTGCTGTGTTTTTATTTATGCTGATGACACCCAATTAGGGTCATCAAGTCATAGAGAAGTAAGCACAGAAACAGATCCTTCCAGTCAACTCATCTATGCCGACCAGATATCCGAAACAGAGAGACAGGTTGTTCTGCTATAACGTGTGTTTCGTTAACCAGAATAGACTATAATGCGATTGACGAATTGGGGGCTCTGTTTCTATAGCGTGAACATTTAGAGCATGTGTTGGTTATAACTCAATTCTAGCTCAATTAGTTTAAATAGTGCTGCTATTACATGATTTTCATATAAGGGATTGCTCGAGAATATATCGCGTTATAGCAGAACTGACTGTGGTCCCATTTATCAATATTTGGCCCACATCCCTCTGAATATTTCCTATTCATGGACCCATCCTGCTACCTTTTAAATGTTGTAATTGGACCAGCCTTCATGACTTCTTCTGGCAGCTCATTCCATATACACACCAACCTCTGTGAAAAGGTTAATCCTTAGTCCCTTTTAAATCTTTCCCTTCTCACTTTAAACCTATGCCCTCTAATTTTGGACTTTCCCTGAGCAAAAATAGACCTTGTCTATTCACCCTATCTATGCTCTTCATGATTTTATAAACCACTATAAGGTCACCCTCAGGCTCCAAAGCTCCAGGGAAAATAACTCCAGCCTGTTCAGCATCTCCCTATAGCTCAAACCTTACTCTTTCAAGTTTAACAACATTTTTCTATAGCAGGGGGACCAGAATTAAACTTAGTATTCCAAAAGTGGCATAACCAATGTCATGTGCAGATACAATGTAACCTACCAATGCCTACACTCAATACACAGGCCAATAAAGGCAAACATACCAAATTCCTTCTTCATCATCCTGCCCAGCTGCAACTCCATTTTCAAGGAATTATGTACCCTAGGTCATTTTTTTGTTCAGCAACTCTCCCCACAATTAACTGTTTAAGTCATGCCCTGATTTGCCTTGCCAAAATGCAACATCTGACATTTTTCTAAATTAAATTTCATTTGTCACTCCTTAGTCATTGATCTGTCTGATTGTACTCTGAGATAATCTTCCTCAATATCCACTACGCCTCTAATTTTGGTGTCATCTGCAAACTTACTAACCATTCCTCTTATATTCACATCCAAATCATTTACATAAATGACGAAAAGCAGTGGACTCAGCACCAATCCCTGAGACACACCACTGGTCATAGGTGTCCAGTTTGAAAAACGACCCTTCACCACCACCTTCAAGCCAATTTTGTATCTACTTGGCTCGCTCCCTCTGGATTCCATGTGACCTAACTTTGATAACTTTTCTTCCATGAGGAACCTTGTTGAACATCTTGCTGAAGTTCAAATGACAACATCCACCACTTTGCCTTCATCAATCTTTTCTATCACTTCTTTAAAATACTAAAGTTAGTGAGACACAAAATTTCCTTTGCACAAAATCATGTTGACTATCCCTAATCAGTCCATGCCTTTCCAAATGCATATAAATCCTGTCCTTCAGTATCACCTCCAACAACTTACCCACCACTGTTGTCAAGCTCACCAGTCAATAGTTCCATGGCTTTTCTTTGCAGCCTTTCTCAAATAATGGCATCACATTAGCCAACTTCTAGTCTTCTGGTACCTCACCTGTGGTTATCGATGATGGACATATCTCAGCAAGGGGTCCAGCATTGTCTTCACTAGCTTCTCACAAAGTTCTGGGATACGTCTAATCAAGTCCTGGGAATTTATCCAGCTTTATACATTTTACAATGCTCAGCGTCTCCGCTTCTGTAATATGGATATTTTTCATGATGTAACTATTGTAAATATTACCCCAAGTTCTCCAGCTTCCATATTCTTTACCATAGTAAATATTGCTGTAAAATTCTTATTTAGTATCTCAGTCATCTTCCACATATAGACTGCCTTGTTGATCTTTAAAGGGCTCTGTTCTGTGTCTAGTTACTCTTTTGCCCACAATGTACTGAAAGAATCTCTTTGGATTCTACTCCTTCAGACATCCACCACCATCTTTGTATTGTAAGAATGCTTGTTCATCATTTTGGATGACCTGCATTTTCCTCCAATTTAACATTGAAAAGACTGAAACCAGCTTATCCATCCCAAACTGTGCATCCTTGACATAATTTCTATCTCCCCTCCTTGTCCATTGTCTCAGGATGAATTTGCCAATGACACCAGTTTCTTATTAGCCTGAAATCTAAATTCGGCCTTAATTGGGAAAGACACCAACAGCATCTGAAAAACCTTTCCATCAATCAGTTCTAATTATTATACTTGTATGGTTGGTTAGCTCAGTTGACTGGTCAGCTAGCTGGATTACACCTCGTACCACCCTAACTCCTGCAAAAATGCTATCCCGTATTCCCAATTCCTCCGCCTCTGCCGTATCTGCTCCCAGGAGGACCATTTCCACCACAGAACGCACCAAATTGCCTCCTTCTTTAAAGACTGTAATTTCCCCTCCCATGTGATTGAAGATGCCCTCCAACGCATCTCATCCATGTCCCGCACCTCCACCCTCAAACCCCACCCCTTCACCCACAACAAGAACAGAACCCCACTGGTCCTCACCTTCCATCTCTGCATAAACCACATCATCTGCCAACATTTCCGCCACATACAAACGGACCCCACCACCAGGGATATATTTCCCTCTCCATCTCTATCCTCTTTCCGCAAAGACCTTTCCCTCCGTGACTACTTGGTCACGTCCACGCCCCCCAACATCTCCTGGCACCTTCCCCTGCCACCACAGGAATCGCAAAACCTGTGCTCACACCTCACCCCTCACCTCCATCCAAGGCTCCAAAGGAGCCTTCCACATCCATCGAAGTTTCACCTGCACATCCATCAATGGCATTTATTGTATCCATTGCACCTGACATGGTCTCCTTTACATTGGGGAAACTGGACGTCTTCTCGCAGAGCGCTTTAGGGAAAATCTCTGGGACACCCGCATAACTCAACCCCACCACCCTGTGGCTGAACATTTCAACTCCCCTTCCCACTCTGCCGAGAACATGCAGGTCCTGGGCCTCCTCCACTGCCACTTCCTCACCATCCAACACATGGAGGAAGAACGCCTCATCTTTCGCCGCGGAACAATTCAACCTCAGGGCATCAATGTGGACTTCACCAGTTTCCTCATTTCTCCTCCCCCGAGCTTACCCCACTTACAACCTGCCAGCTCAGCACCATCCTCATGACTTGTCCTACGTGCCAATCTTCCTTCCCAACTATCCGCTCCAACCTCCTCTCCAACTTATCACCTTCATCCTCACCTCCATCCACCTATTGTACTCTTAGCTACCTTCTCCCCAGCCCCACCCCCCTCCCATTTATCTTTCCACCCTGGAGGCTCCCTGGCTCATTCCTGATAAAAGGCTTTTGCTTGAAATGTCAGTTATCTTGCTCCTCGGATGCTGCCTGACCTGCTGTGCTTTTCCAGCACCACTCTAATCTTGACTTCAGTTGACTAGATGGCTGGTTTCCAAAGTGATGCCAAATGAATGGGCTCAATCACTGCACTAGCTGTGGTTACCATGTAGATCCGGCTTCCTCAGGTTAAACTCACCACAATAAGAGAATGGCACAATGACAACTTTATTTTAAATTGTAACTATGCGTAAATTTAAGCAAAAGGATTGATGTATCCCACAATATAAGATCCTTACTGTCAGAGTTTGGTATCCAGATCTCAATTCAGCTCAGTTTATGTCTAATGTTGGGAATGGGGATAATGCCTGTTTAATGGATGTGGGATTTGGCTGACTACATAGTAAACATAGTTTTCGGAGATCAGTTTATCAGACCAATCAGATTCCCCTTCCTGTTGTGCTTTATCTAATCTCATAAATGTTTTTGTTCAAATCCTTTTTATCTTCTAGTCCATGCATTCATGAGAAATAGCCTCCCTCCTTCTCAGAGGATTAGCAATCCTTGACAAGTGAATCGAACTTATGTTGCATCCAACTCATGCTGACATGTTTGATAAATAGCATAACCTGGTATTAATTGGAGCAGTTGCTTCTTGTCTAACAGAATCATCAAAATTACAAAAATAAATTGAACTGGAATGTAATTTCAGCTCACTCTTCTTTGATAGCATCTAAATGTTCTCTCCCTAAAGAGAAAGTAACTCAATCACAGGGAAGTGATAACTACATTATGTTGTTCTTTAGCCCAACTAAAATTGCTTTGTGTTCTATATTGTGAACATGGCTCTCAAGTGTTGCACTGGGAGTTGAGAATCACAGTTTAGAGTTATTCATAAGCCGCTTCCTGTATGGAAAACACATCAGGCTGTTAGAAAGCACTTCTTTTGTGTGCTGACTGCCAGTCCTGCTGTCAGGTAGAGATGCACAGTGCACACAGAGCAGCACTAAGGAATTACTCACTGGGGGGTTGCCAATGGATCTAAACTAAAGTACTCCCAGCTAATTTGGTTACGCATGACTGGGATCAAAATGGGCTTTCAGGCACTGGGCCACATTACAGAACAGGATAGATTGAGACATTCTTCGGCGCAGATCTATTTTGTAACATTGATCTGAACGAGTTAGCATATCTGACTAGCTGACTTCGAAGAGAAGTGGAAAAGCGATTTCCTACATATTCTTCTGACTTTTCAGAACAGCAGTTTCATGTTCATCTACATTACAGGATAGATTGACAGAAAACAACTTCCTGTTTTTGATTCACTTTGTATCAAAAAGTAGACACTTTTTATTATATCAGGAGGAACTCCTTGATCCTGAATGTGGAAAAAAAAATCGGTCTCTTCTACATTGGTTTATTTTGCAGCTCAGAGAGGGACTTACATGACCATCTTATTGTGATTTTATGATATTTATCTGAATCATTAATGGAAATATAAAGAGTGTCTTCTTTTAAAGTCATTAAAGAGTTCATTAAAAAAAATGATCTCGCAATTTAGTTATGATCCTTGCACCATATAGCAAACAATACAAACTCATTTTGAATTTAGCTAGATAAATGTGTTTACTTTTCACGCACTCACAGCCACACAAGATAGATAATAAAAGTAAACAAAAACATGAGATATAGATGCAAAGAAACAATACCGTCAAATGTCCACTTAGTTGTTGAGGGTACTGGAAGGAATGGAGCAAACCCCGATGCAGAGGCGAGAGTCACAGTGCTAGAGGCATAGGTCAAAGAAACATATTTAAGGTGGGAACACATGGGTAAATTATATGTGCTGGGAGAGAAAGCACCAGTGAAGAATAAGGGACAGTGTATGGTTGATGTTTGGATAATGGGATCGAGGTAGGATTGGGATTGGGATAAGAAAAGAAATGTTAAAGAACATAATGGAAGTGCCAATGATCACAGGGCAGATTGAAGGAGGACACAGAAGGTGTCAAAGAAAAGGTGAATGCCTTTCATCTACAGTGATGGGGGTAAAGGGTTGTCCAGAGGGCGAGGGCAGAGAGTGAAAACTGTCAAAGTCCCATTTTTCTCCAAAACCAGATCACAGAAGAGAATATGTAATACAAATGGGCAAGGCCTCTGTGTTGTCTGCACGAGCTCTTGCACAATGCAAACTCATTAAAGAGTGGGAATCAGAACAGAAAGTGAACAATATTATTGCACAAGTATTGTGTCAAGAGCTTCAAATCAAAGGAAACCATTCACAAAGGCAAGTTTCAAACACCAACATCCCAACTTTACCCCATCATTCTTATACTTTGAGAAGAAATGCATCTAAAATTCACTATTAGTGGTGATGGTTGTGGGGAGATTACTCACAGGTCCATGCAGGGGCATTCACAGGCCCATGAATATGAAAGGTATGGATATGTGCAGGCTATGGATTCCATGATTCTATGGCTGTATCGTAGGGGGATAATGAAGGCTACCCAAGAGTCAGATTCAACTAATTGTCACATGAATGAATAGCAATATAAAGATCAAGACTGGGCAGTATGAAGAATGGGAAAACCAGGTCATGGAGGATGCACCTCAATATTTAGAGGTGGTTGTAGGGTAGACTATCAATGAAAATGTGAGCAGCAATTCATCTGCCAACTCTATTACCTGCTCCTCAAAGGTGATCAAGAGGTTTATTTATTTTTATTCATTTATGGGGATGTAGGCATTGCTGGCTAGATCGATAGTTATTGCCCATCACCAATTGCATAGCAACAGTTAAGAGTCAACCACATTGCTGAGGGTCTGGAGTCAGATGCAGGCCAGACCAGGTAAGGATGGCAGATTTCCTTCTCCAATGGACACTAGAGAACTGAATGGGCTGCCAGATGCAGTAACAAAACAAACAACAATAATACCACATCTGGTGTTACCATGCCAACCGATGGAGAGGTGGAGCTGCCAGAAGGCTTATGGAATGGTCAGGTGCAAATATCTGATGGTAAGGAAGTAACATTGAAAGATTGATTAGAACTTCGAATTGCTGTAGCATCCATGGAAGTGCACGCATATATCCATTCTTCTGAACTGTTTTGATTCATTGTGGTTGATATTTATTATCAGCCTCTTCACTTAAGAATGTATCAACTCAGAATTTCCTGAATAGGTGCAATCAGTGACCGGAACCTTTAATTATGCCATTTAATTTCCTGAACTTCCTGTTGTAAATTTATTCCAAAATTTTCTCGGGAAGTGATTTCAGTGTGCCACAGGAAACATTTTGGTAAGTTGTCAGAAAGACTACTGCCAGTTGCTTGTGGAAAACCTTCACATGCCACTGTCGATGATTATTGAATCACATACATTTTAAATAAAGATTCTCTCCCTCCATTTGTTGTAACTTTGGTAGCTATGTGGTCAGCACTTGGTTTCTGCTAAAACAATATTAGGGGAACAGGTTTGGGTACCACCTGTTGATAGGAAATGCATTTAGAGGAATTTCCAGGATTTTCCCTATGACATGTACCTGAAGTTGTACTTTTTTGACATAATGGACCCGTTAGTGGAGGTTCAGGCAAATAGATTACAATTTGCTATGGAACATAGACATGATGGGAACACAGAATCTTTAAATTGTATCTAAATGATATTTTTCTTGTCAAAATTGTATCCTGGTTCAATTCCCCTTCTTTTTTTCTCACATTAGCAGTTATCAAACTTTACTGTAGCGAGGAACCTCAGCAAATATTGACACAATACCAAGAACAATCAACATGGTTTCCACAAGCATCCAGGGCGACACGGTAGCTCAGTGGTTAGCATTGCTGCCTCACAGTATTAAGGGCCTGGGTTTGATTCCAGCCTTGGGTGACTTGAGTTTGCATGTTGTCCCCACGTCAGCATGGATTTCCTCATGCAGTCCAAAGATGTGCAGGTTAGGTGAATTGGCCATGCTAAATTGCCCTGTAAATGTAGAGGAATGGGTCTGGGTGGGTTACTCTTCAGAGGGTTGGTGTGGAATTGTTGGGCCAAATGGCCTGTTTCCATATTGTAGGGATTCTATGAGATTCCCCTCCTTAGCTCCCGAAAGACTGGCCTGGCTACCTAATGGCAACATGTGCTCTCATTTAAGAATATGATCCTTATTAATATAAGCCAACAAGCAACAGGCTAGTGAGTCAACAGGGATAGACAGACAAAATCTTTTGGAGCTGTCAATTGTTCCTTAAAGTGTTCTAAAAGGCCAGAGATCCAACCTTGCGATTATTGCTGATGAGATGAATCCGGGCATCTGCTATTTAGATCACAGATACTTATTCAACTTTATAGTAAAAAAAAGACAACTCAGGTTATATCATGTCAATTTATTCTTATGTTTGACATTACTATCTGATACAATAGATTGTCACGTATTGCACGGTATAAAGTGTGAATGCTCCAGAGATGCAGTCACGTAAGTGATAACTAAGAAGCGTCTTTCTTTCCTCTTGTTCCACTCAGCACTTCAGAATATAAAGCACAATCCTGACGACTAAGTTGGTTGTTTTTTAGTTGTTAAAGAATCGTTCTGTTCACATCTGATGGAAAATCAAACAAATCTCTCAACCATAACAGCACAATGATAGGAACGAACTGCAGCC
Organism: Hemiscyllium ocellatum; assembly: GCF_020745735.1. Classification (NCBI taxonomy): domain Eukaryota; kingdom Metazoa; phylum Chordata; class Chondrichthyes; order Orectolobiformes; family Hemiscylliidae; genus Hemiscyllium; species Hemiscyllium ocellatum. Next base: position 52,415,041 of record NC_083415.1, read on the forward strand.
TCAAGGATCTGCCAATCTATCTTGTCTGACACTGATCAGTGGCCCGTACTTGTAGTGCATGAAATTTCTTATAACACAGCCACAACAAAATTTATTTTCTTGTCATGGTTCTTCAGTGTGTGATTGTGCACTGATAAACTAGTCCATCCACTGCTAAACGTTCCAAGAATTATCACTGGATAAGACACAGTTCATCACTGAATAGCTTATAATAACATTGAATGATATTTTTGACATGGGTTTAAAACTCAGTATTACCAAACTACGATTATATATGATAAAGTAAAGAATTCTTTTTCAGCAACTATTTCTCTTGAGGATATTGACTCTTTTGCTTCAGTTCATGTGAACCTAATTGTACTTTGGTATCTGACATTAATGTCATTATTCACGTGTAAGACTTAATAATAGGCAGAATTATAGGACCTTAGAAAGTTTTTAAGTATTAGGAGCGTATGCAAATCCTGATCCCTATTGTGTCCTATCTCATGGTCAGTATATCAGTGTACCTTTAAGGGACCTACTCATGATATCATCACTATATCATAGCATGTGACCCAAAAATATAAACATGTCAGACTCTTACCGTGAGATCACTTGAAGCATGACACTCTGCTGGAAACATGTTGCTTATTGTAATCTAATTGTTTAATTCTGGTTTAGACACTTACATGCCTGTGAATGTAATATTTGTACACAATAGTTAGTTTTAGTAAACTCTGTTGGATCCTTCAATAACACGATATCCACGCTCAGTTTCTCATTTTGTGGAAGATAACAAATATTGTTGTATCAGGTAAAACACCTTGCTGGAGGTAAACTCACATTAGCCCGAATGACGTCTGCATCCTACACCTCGGCAACTTTCCTGGAGGTCGTCAATTGACAGGCCATGTGGTGCATTATGGAAGGTGAAGCACTCTACAAATAGTCAGTTGGATCATCTGAGCCTCTGGGCAATCTGTAGCACCACTGGGAGAAGTAGGCACTGCCAATGTAGGAAGGAGAAGCTGGAAGTATCCTCTTCAGAATGAAAAAAAATAGTAAAAATCAATGTGGGATAAGATCAGTGTGAAAGGTGCTGATTGTGAGTAATAAGATTAGAATAGATTGGGGATTAAGTCTGTGACCTTCTGGTCCACAGCTCAATCACTTTCTTGGACAATACTGTTCGACTCTTATTGGATTTAGAGTCATAGAGATGTACTGCAAGGAAACAGACTCTTTGGCCCAACCTGTCCATGCCGACCAGATATCCCGAATCAATCTAGTCCCACCTGCCAGCACCCGGCCCATGTCCCTCCAAAGCCTTCCTATTCACATACCCAGCCAGATGCTTTTTAAATGTTGCAATTGTACCAGCATCCGGCACTTCCTCTGGCAGCTCATTGTTGAAGAATATATTACAAAAAGTGAATAAAGCCTGAATCCCTTTCAAAAATGTGGAAGATGTTTTAATCAATATTTAATTCAAGCTGTTCAGGACCCAGGAATGCTTGTTGGAACAATGCTTTAGTGTTATGACTAAAAAATAGAGAAAGTAAAAATGTCATTTTACTTTCATTCATTTTAAATTTGTCTTTTTTATTTTAAAAAGTGACATTATTAATCTATTATCTCAAAGGTTATAAATTAGTTTGTTTGTTCTCACAGAAATTAAAATATTCATTTCCTGTTTGGCCTTCTCCTTTTTAATTTTTATTTTTGTGTTTGGTGCCTTTTAAAATCTGTGAGATTAATGAAAGTTCATTTGGAGTTAGATTAATGAGTAGTTTAAATCTGACCTTTAAAAAGGTATCTGAATGGGTACATGAACAGGGAGGGTTTGGAGGGATATGGGCTGGGTGCTGGCAGGTGGGACGAGATTGAGTTGGGATATCTAGGTTGGCATGGACAAGTTGGACTGAATGGTCTGTTTCTGTGCTGCACATCTCTATAACTCTATGACTCTATAACTGAACTCGAAATGAACCCCAATAGGACAGTTCATGACAGAATTTACTTCAATCGAAGATTTGTGCACTAGCTCCTATTATAGTGTCAAGGTTATAATGCAAAAATGTTTCTGCAACAGTTTGAAAGCTTCATCAGAATGTATTAGAATTAGATTTGTAATAATGTTTAGTTCTACTGAGAATTTTTCAACATTTGTTTTGAGCTTTGACAGAGTGCTTACAGGTTGTCCAATGTGGAAATGTGTCATAACCAAATCTGATTCTCCCGCAATGATATCCACACAGATGCACTTCAAACAAGGATTGGCAGATAGCAGTAAGGAGCAGGAAACTAAACTGATTGTCCAATCCTAATAACATGGAAGTAAAACTCGATCTGTACAACATAAACAACACCCCCAGTGATGGTGGTGGGAGATTACTTGGTCAGCCAACTGAGCAAATCCAGATCTCTCCTGATCTAGATGCTTTAATTACTCACTATCAGAACTAATTACTCCATCGGGGGAGGTAGCAGACGTTCTAAACCTGCTGTCAATCTCCTCAACACTAAGAGTCTCAAATGTGTAAGGTTCTATGGCCTTGAAATCCCCCATTGAACAATATATCAGCAAAACTCAAAGATTTCAGGAGAGAGGAGAGCAAACTGAAGAAATCAGTGTTGTTGTGGGGGGAGGGAGGGGAGAGGAAGGGGGGGATGGTGGAGGAACATGCCAGAAATTAGGTGCAGAAATATTCAGTTTTATTTATTTTTCTCCCCACATGGGAACAATGACAAGATGAAACACATGAACCTGCACAAAAAAAATCTCACTAAGGTTGAGGTAATTGTGAGGTTTTTTTCACAGAACAAATTCACACACATGTATTGTGTTACTTAGCTAGGGATAAAGCTGATTATGTTAGGACAGCTTCTGATGTGCCAAAACGCATGTCTGCACACCTCTGACTCTCTTTGCTGCTGGTACATGACACCAGCAGTGATAAATGGACTAGCTCATTGAGAGCAGTGCTTAAGTCAATAGGAATAAGCAAGATTGCTTCATTCCTGTTGACAAGACAATGATGACATGCAAATAATGGCATCACCTTCTCCCGATAATGTATTTATTTTCTTGTTTGTCTGTTTGTCACATTATAGATTGTATGGAACAACAGCTTGGAATGGATCATAGGTTCATTTTGGAGCTCATTCAGTATTTTTTTCTATAACGTTGTCTGATTAGGTCCATTCGTTTATTTATTCACCATGGTCTTCAATTTTTTCACCTGGAAAGAACATCCTTTGGCTTTTAAAAGCAACAATTGAATCTACTTCCATCTTTCATTCTAAACTGTAACAGCTTGCTGTGTAATGTTTTGCTCTCCTCTTCCCTACGGTTCTTTGGCCAATGACCTGGAACTGTTCTCATCAATGATCTGGCACTCTGGAAAAAGTCTCTTTCTATTTCCTCCACTGCAAACTGTAATTGCATTTTTAAGACTTTGAATGGAATCTCCTTATCACAAATTCTCATGCAGTGAAAATGTTATTATAGACATAGACATAGAACAGTATAGCACAGAACAGGCCCTTCAGCCCACGATGTTGTGTTGACCATTGATCCTCATGTAAGGTGAACCTTATGTATGAACCCTCAAATTTCTGTGACCATATGCATGTCCAGCAGTCTCTTAAATATCCCCAATGACCCTTCCTCCACAACTGCTGCTGGCAACGCATTCCACGCTCTCACAACTCTCTGTGTAAAGAACCCGCCTCTGACATCCCCTCTATACTTTCCTCCAGCTTAAAATTATGACCCCTCGTGTTGGCCATTTCTGCCATGGGAAAAAGTGTCTGGCTATCAACTCTATCTATGCCTCTCATGATCTTGTACACCTCAATTAGGTCCCCTCTCTTCCTTCTTTTTTTCAATGAGAAAAGTCCGAGCTCAGTCAACCTCTCTTTGTAAGATAAGCCCTCCATTTCAGGCAGCATCCTGAGTAAACCTCCTCTGAACCCTCTCCAAAGCATCCACATCTTTCCTATAATAGGGCGACCAGAACTGGACTGTAAAAAATGAGGTCTGCAGATGCTGGAGATCACAGCTGCAAATGTGTTGCTGGTCAAAGCACAGCAGGCCAGGCAGCATCTCAGGAATAGAGAATTCGACGTTTCGAGCATAAGCCCTTCATCAGGAATGACGTTTCGAGCATAAGCCCTTCATCAGGAAACTGGAAACAGGAAACATCAACGACCAGAACTGGACACAGTATTCCAAGTGCGGTCTAACCAAAGTTTTATAGAGCTGCAACAAGATCTCACGGCTCTTAAACTCAATCCCCCTGTTAATGAAAGCCAAAACACCATATGCTTTCTCAACAACCCTATCCACTTGGGTGGCCATTTTGAGGGATCTATGTACCTGCACACCAAGATCCCTCTGTTCCTCCACACTGCCAAGAATCCTATCCTTAATCCTGACCTCAGCTTTCAAATTCGACCTTCCAAAATGCATCACTTCGTATTTATCCAGGTTGAACTCCATCTGCCACCTCTCAGCCCACCTCTGCATCCTGTCAGTGTCCCGCTGCAGCCTACAACTGCCCTCTATACTATCAACGACACCTCCAATCTTTGTGTCATCTGCAAACTTGCTGACCCATCCTTCAATCCCCTCATCCAAAAGACATTAATAAAAATTACAAACAGTAGAGGCCCAAGGACAGAAGCCAGTGGAACACCACTCACCACAGACTTCCAGGCAGAATATTTTCCTTCTACTACCACTCCTGTCTTCTGTTGGCCAGCCAATTCTGTATCCAGACAGCTAGATTCCCCTGTATCCCATTCATCCTGACCTTCTGAATGAGCCTACCATGGGGAACCTTATCTAATGCCTTGCTGAAGTCCATATACACCACATCCACAGCTCGGCCCTCATCAACTTTTCTAGTCACATCCTCAAAGAACTCGATAAGGTTTGTGAGGCCTGACCTGCCCCTCACAAAGCAGTGTTGACTGCATTTAATCAAGCCATGCTCTTCCAGATGGTCATAAATCCTATCCCTCAGAATCCTTTCTAACACCTTGCAGACGACAGACATGAGACTTACTGGTCTATAATTGCCGGGGATTTCCCTATTTCCTTTCTTGAAGAGAGGAATTACATTTGCCTCTCTCCAGTCCTCGGGTATGACTCCAGTAGAGAGCGAGGATGCAAAGATCTTCACAAGTGGCGAAGCAATTGCATTTCTCATTTCCCAAAGCAGCCGAAGACACATCTGGTCCGGGACTGGCAACTTGTCAATCTTAATGTTTGACAAAATTTTCAGCACATCAGCTTCCTCAATCTCTATCTGTTCCAGCATGCTTACCTGCTCCTCAATAGTTTCATTCACTACAAGGTCCTTTTCTTTAGTAAAGACAGAAGCAAAAAACTCATTTAGGGCTTCCCCTACCTCCTCAGCCTCTATGCATAAGTTCCCTATGCTATCCCTGATCCGCCCTACTCTTTCTTTGATCATTCTCTTATTCCTCACATAAGTGTAAAATGCCTTTGGATTCTCCATAGTCCTTCCTGCCAAGCCTTTTTTGTGCCCCGTCCTGGCTCTCCTCAGACCAGTTTTGAGCTCCTTCCTTGCCTGCCTGTAATCCTCTAGAGTTGAGCAAGACCCTTGCTTCCTCCACCTTACGTAGGCTGCCTTCTTTCTTTTGACGAGAAGCTCCTCCGCTCTTGTCACCCAAGGTTCCTTTATCTTATCCCTTCTTGCCTGTCTCAGAGGAACACATTTATGCATCATTCGCAACAACTGTTCCTTAAACAGTCTCCACATGTCAATAGTGCCCTTTCCATGGAACAATTGCTCCCAGTACATGCTTCCCAACTCATGTCTGATAGCATCATAGTTTCCTTTTCCCCAATTAAATATCCTCCCATTGTGCCTGCTTCTTTCCTTCTCCATAGCTATGTAGAATATGTTGTGGTCACTATCACCAAAATGCTCTCCCACCGCAAGATCTGACACTTGCCCAGGCTCATTGCTGAGCACCAAATCCAAAATGGCCTCTCCCCTCATCAGCCTGTCAAAGTACGGAGTTAGGAAACCCTCCTGAACACACCTTAGAAAAACAGCTCCTTCCAAACCATCTGCTCGAAGGACGTTCCAATCAATATTGGGAAAGTTAAAGTCACCCATTACAACAACCCTACTACATTCACACTTTTCCAAAATCTGCTGACCTATGCTTTCTTCAATCTCCCTGCTGCTAGTGGGGGGCCTGTAGGGGGGCCTAATGAGGTGACTGCTCCTTTACTGTTCCTAACTTCCACCCATACTGACTCAGTAGATAGACCCTCCTCGACAATGTTAACTTCTGTAGCTGTGATACCCTCTCTGATTAGCAGTGCTCCACCCCCTCCTCTTTTTCCCCTGATAAATGAGAGGTGATGCACTGTGGAAGAAGAAACAAAACAAGGGAATACTTGATAAATGGCAAGTCACTGGAAAATTCAAAGGAACAAAGGGATAGGATTTTGTCACAGATCCCTGATGGAAGCAGAACAGGTTTAGGCAGCAGAAGGAACACTTGCCTTTATCAGTCGAGGCATGGATTATAAGAGCAGGAAGGTTGTGTTTGAGTTATACACGATTTTGGTTAAGCCACAGCTGGAGGACTGTCTGAATTTCTGGTTCAGTTGGAAAGTTGAGATTGCACTCAAGGGAGTGCAGAGGCGATTCCCCAGGATACTCCAGGGACGGAGCATTTCAGCAGTTAGTGCATCAGGAACCCATTTATCCTGTCAATGGATATCCATGGCTCTTTAATTCAACCATTGCATTGACATTCCATTCAGAATCTTGTGTCAGTTGCATTGGTTGGATCTGTGATGGATTTTTCAGCATGAGTTTGAGTATCGAACTAAACGTATCTCATTAAATACCTCACCAATCTTTATGGTATCCCTCACATCCAATTCCATTCCCACCTTATCAAGCAACCTTTCCTGGCACATATTGCCACACAGTGGTTATCTGCAGAAAGACTGATATCCCTTGTGCCTGTGCCATCTTTTAAAGAGCACTGTGCATCCAGGCAAATGTTGGCAATCAGGCATTGACCCTCACTGGCAAGCAGGCACAGCAGCCACAAGCCATGCTCACAGCACATTGGCTGATATTCTCTTGCACATACAACCTCATTTACTCACTCTCGTCACTGTTTAACCATCAGGCCACACAATTCATCTGTTCTTAGCTAAATCATATCTGGATACATCTCTAAGTCACCACTACTCTGTCCCCAAAACCCACTGTAGACCCACATCTTGTCATTGGCCAGTAGGGGAACATCACTGACAAACAGACAGACAAGTCAGATGATCACAAACATGAGCTTTTATTGACAGCTGGCAGAAGTGAACACAAGCAAAGCAAATAAAGCCTGCGTGCCATTCCCAAAACGCAATCAAATGCTGGCCATTTTACAGTCCATGATCTCTGCTGTACCCAGCTCTCATTGATCGGCACTGAGGCTCAGTCAGGTCCTGTCTGGTTTGCAGCACCTGATGCAGCTAAGGTCTGTCATGCACTTGAGGAGTTTCCTCCTCCTCAATGTTGTTACCCTCCTCCTCAGAAGACTGCTCCCATTCCCTCTGTTCCTCAACATCTATCACATTGCCTATGCCAATTGTGCAGAGAATAGTGCACCAAGATGAAGTGGCACACTCCAACTGGACTATACTGGCGGAGTACTCCCTCAGACCGATCAATACAGCAGCATCTTCAATAGCCCCATTGTCGGCTCCACTGTGGTGCTGGTCACTACATGTGCATCAATTTGGTGATGGTGCCACACCAGCTGAGAAACCAATACATTACATCAAAGGGTGCCTGCTGTGCTCTGAGTCCTTTCTCATCCCAGACCCAATCTTTTCATTTCATTCAGTAGAATCCATTGTCATACTTGAATGAGAGATGATGAAGTACCATTTCCTTATTACACAGTATCTTTGGTAGTTCAACAAGCGATGGGTTGCTTTTGCCCAGCGTTTGCCTTCTTCTAAGTTATTTTTGCATCATTGAGATGACAAGGTGAGCTTTGCAAGCCCCAGTAGCATTGTGCAATTCACCTTTGACCAGCATTTGAACTCTAAGCTCGTACACTGCATGCATTGCAAATGGACAAAGAAATGATTTGAAATGAATGGATCTGCAGTTTGCAAGCCCATGAATTTGCCCCTTCAATGTCCGAGTAGTCTAGCAGATATCGACCTTGCATGTTCACTGAACAAACTGAGACTGACTTTATCCATCCTGGGCGTTTTTCCAGCCATTTCCAATTGCAGTTAATGTTGAGAGAACGGCATGTGATGGCAGAAAATGCTGTTGGTACTGTTTCTATCTGGCCAACAGATATGCCCCCAAGCCATTGTGTCCCCTTTTACCTGGCTTTAGCCTCCATGTCCATGGATGAAAGCTGCATGCAGCTGTTGTCTATGGATCTTTCCCAGAGTTATTGTAAAAGGATCTTTAGTTAAAGAGATCACTAAAGTGGTTCAAGTGGATAAACTGTACATTAATTCCTGTATCTCCAACATTCATAGGAATGGAAAGGAAATCTAGCCCCGGGTCTCTCAATTGGACATCCAGCTTTGTGATCTGAGTGAGTTCAGTGAGATGGTATTTTCCAAGTCTCTCAGGCTTGGAGTGGGAAGCGGCCTCGGATTGAGCAGCAAGAGTTTGTCCCTTGAACATGGAGACAATATCTCAAGATGTTCAAGGACCAAAAGTTGGCAAAAATGGTGAATGGCATAATGCTCTCAAGTGCCATGTCTCATGCCAAGTCTCACACTCTGGCTTTTATAGCACTCTCTTGCACAGCACTCCTTAGTCCAATGTTTCAGCTTCTCTGTAAAAGTTGTCCTTCTGTCGTTTCCATGCAAATAAATTCCCACACTCTCAACTCTCTGCCTTCTATCCTTTGAAGAGCAAAAAGTGCAAAATCCTACAAGAGACAATCAGCCAGGGCTGGAACAGTGAAAGCCACCTTGATGACCACTGACAATGCCTGCTCAACTTTCTCACTGGGAATGGGACAATTATTGGAAGCTGCGCTTGTTGGCAATGAGTTGCCATGAAAACTTGAGCATCCTGACACAACACTACACAAATATGTAGAGATAACTGATCCTCAGCCTGTAGACTTTGTGCTGGGGGTGGGGGTGGGGGGGGGGGGGGGGTGGGGATCTTGCCTCCTTCCAGTTGTGTCTTTTCATCCATTCTCTTTGTCTTGGTGGAACTACGTGTGGCTGAGAAGAAGGTAGCTGATTCTACCAGTGATGTTCCCACTATTAGTGCTATTGGTGCTTCCTGTACATCGCCAGAGAACTAAGATAGAGCTGCATAAGCTGCTCACATGTCACAGTGAAGACTGACAATAAGGAAATGCAGATTGAGATGAACAAAGTACAATTCAGGTGAACTGACTCCCAAAATGTTTGAAATTACATGTCAAACATGAGGCATATGCTACCAGAAGCAATCCGGGGAGCACCAACAGTTCACCTGAACATGAATACAACTCTTCACCTTCGCTTTTTGGATACTTCTCAGCTGGTCAGTTCCACTGAAGAAGCACTCCCTACCATGTTTTCGTCTGGTGGTCCGTGACCAGTCCCACAACCAAAGTAAACCCATATACTGCCCATTAAAACCTGAATGGCTGGATAGGTCTTTTGCCAAATGCATTTTTGAATATCAGTGATTACTTATTGATAGCCCCACAGGGGCTCTCTGCTGGTTTGCAAACCTACTAGGGTCAACTCAGCCACAGACAGAATAGGGCTATTGGCTTTCTGCCCTAGTGACAGTTTTTGGGGCTTCATTCCATGCCAGTACCCAAACCCATCTCCCCTTAGCAATTAAAAGTCTGTCATTCTCTTCAATCCATCAATTACTATGGTTACAAGTCAGAAATGAAACAACTGTCAACACTTCAAATGTGCTGGATCATTTTGTTGCTTGTGCATGGAAAGTTAGGTCGCAACGTTTACCTTTCATTAATGCTTCAGTATGAGCCCCATCCTCAACACCATTACTTTGAGATGAATGAAGTAATGCAATTATTTTGACACCAAGGATCACCTTGAGAAACAAGTTTGCCTTACACCATTGAATCTAATTGAGGTGAAGCAGAAAAGTAAACCACAGCTGGTGCAGTCTGTAGTTTTTGCTGGCTACAGGCAGCTGAATATACAGGGAGACTGCACTCAGGCTCTCCACTCAGGCCAGCAAATAGTTTTCCACCTACTGGTCTTTGTACATCTTTTTCAGGTATTGTGAGGGGTTTGTCAGCTAAAGTGTAAGTTATGAAATGGCTTAAATAATAATATCCTATGAACAAGTTTTTGTCTTGTAGATTTTTTAAAATCCTGTTATTGGTGCTCTGGATTCCAGCTAATAATCTGAATGATGTGGCTTTGAACCTAGGAATCAAGATGTGCAGTCACTTGCATCTGCGAATGCTTGATTTAGTATAACGTAATATTGTAATGAGAGGAGATTGACATAGTATTTGACTATGTGAAAGTGACGACAGCAGATGCTGGAAATCAGAGTCAAAATTAGAGTCGTGGGCTGGAAAGACACAGCAGAGCAGACAGCATCTGAGGAGCAGGAAAATGATGTTTTGGGCAGGAGCCCTTCATTAGAATTCCTTTTCCAGTTTTTCCAGTGTGCTTTTCCATCACCACTCTAATCTTGACATAATATTTGACTATGATGTGTCAAATCTTGGAAATTGAAGTGTGTGCAGCAAGACCTGGTTAATATTTAGGCTTGACCTGATAATAATAATGCATTGTGTGTGCCAGGTTTTGGCTATCTCCAACAATAGAGAATCTACCCATCTCTTCTTGTCATTACCATCGCTGAAATCTCTACCATCAACACTCTGTGGATTAGCATTGACCAGGAACTTAACTGGGATAGCTATAAATATATAATGGCCACAAGAGCCGGGCTGGAAAGTCTGCAGTGAGTAACTTATTTCCTGAATCTCCAAAGTCAATTCGTCATCCACAAGGCAAAAGGCAGGAATGTGATGGATTTTCTCCAATGAATGAGTACAGCTTCAACAATATACTCACAATGTTCAATGTCAGCCTGGACAAAGCATTCCACTTGATTGGCACCCCATCAACCACCTTAAGTACTGACTCCCTCTACCACAGATGCATAGTGACAGCAATGTGTACCATCTATGCGGTATACTGTAGCAATTCGGCAAACCTCTTTTGACAGCATCTTTCACTCAGAAGGACAAAGGTCGTGGCTGCATGGGATCGCCATCACCTGCAGGTTCCCCTCCAAATGGTTTCATCACATTCTGACTTGAAACTATATTATCATTTCACCATTGTGTCTATATCAAAATACTGGAACTCCCTTCTCAATAGCAGTGTGATGTACTTGCGCCGGATATATTGCAGCAGTTTAAAAAGATAGCTCTCCATCACCTCCCAAGAACAAGTAGGGATGAGAAAAAACAATTGCTCTTAATGCTTGTGCCACTTTCAGAATTTTAAAAGATGTCATTTAACTTTGATCCTGTTGTAGGCATATAGGCTGATGCATTTCCTACATTATAAACGTGACTGCACATCAAAAGTGTTAAGTGACTGTAAAATAATTTGGAACATTCTAAAGACATGAAAAGCATTATATAAATGTAAGTTCTAATGTATTTTCCAATGAAAGAGGTCCTTCTCTTCTATGTAATCGTCAGCGATGCAATAGATACAAACTGTGTGTGATACAGTGCATGAACCTTTGTGTAATTTACTGTATTGTGTTAACAATGGTTGGTTGTTGTCCTGGGGACAGTGTTTATTCCCTAACTATGGACATTAAAACTCACTGCTACAGTCATGTTAATTAAGCCCACAGCTAATTAAGTTGTCTCCAGTTAATTCTGCTGCATGCTAGCTGTGAAACAGCAGCAGGATTACTGTCTTCAAAATCAATGTACTGGAAGGTTCTCAAACTATCTTCTCAATTTCCATTTGGCTTTTCTCACAGATAATTTTAAAACATTCTTCCACAGTGGTGTCAGCCTTGGCTCAGTTGGTAGCTTGTTTGTCTCTGAGTCAGATGGTTGAAGAACCTCCGGAGATTGGAACACGAACTCTAGGCTGACACATTAATACAATACTGAGGGAGATCAGTACAGTTAGAGGGGCAGCTTTTCAAAAGGGACATTAAACTATGCTCATGTCTGTCTTGTCGGGTGGAAATAAAAGATCTTATGGCTCTATTTCGAAGTATTAAAGTTTTCCATGTGCACTGGCTAATATATATCTCTCAGCCATCTCACTTAACCATCTCACTGACTTCTTTGTGGGACTGACAGTGTACAATTTTGCCAAGTTTCTTATAACAGTGATTACATTTCAAAGTACTTAACTGCATGACCTAAGGTTGTGAAAGGTGTTATATGAATGAATGTGTGTCTTTCTTTGCAGAAGACTCTATTCCAAACATTCACATTTTTACAATAGTATTTGTATTAGCCTTCATTTTACGTTGTTAAGTGGTTCACATTATTCAGATTATGTGACATTGACATATTTATACAGCATGGGATTGCAGGTCTGGTGCAATCAGATATGAATAGTGCAGAGATTTGAAGCTAGAAGGTGATATATCTTTGTTTGCTGGTCTGAATGTGGAAAAGGCTGCAGAAGTAACCTGGTTACAACCTTTTTTAAAAAAAATTCACTCTTTTGTACCATTGTTGGAGTAGTGACCTCATCCAGCACTCTTTTCCTTTAACTTTCAGAGACAGAAGTGAGAAATCTGTATTACACATTTCAGAAACCCAGAGAGATTAACTCCCCAGTGTCCATTCTGCTGTTAGTCATGGCCTTACCTCGATCCATGAATATTTGCACTAAGCAATTGCTTAATTTGCCTTTGATATTAAAATTTAATGAAGCACGATTGGAGCAAGTTACAGACTGCCTGTAGTAATGCCAGACCATGATCTGACTTTTATGACTTGGACTGAAGAATTTTTGTATTTGTATTTTTTTTTAGAATTTCACTGTTTTGTTGTGAATGATAAAATTGAGTTAGATTTCTGCATTACTTTAAATATCGCTCAAGTAAAAGATGATGTTAACAACATAAATGCAGTTACTAAGGTGGGGTGATTTCAGCTGTCAGTGAAGTTACAAACATATGAAGGACGTTTCCTTCAATTACCCTTATTGTTTTATATTTGTGATGATGCTGACCCGTAACAATGTAGTCTTATGTTTTCTTAGCGTTTGGGCTGGGTGTAATACATAAAGAACAAGCTGATCTCAAACAGTTCTGTGTAATCATGCAGTCAATGTGGAGATAATTGGATAACTCCTGGAGACTAGTGTTGTAAGTGACTATATTGAATGTAGATTGGGACGTAAACAGCATCCACTCACTGTGTTTTGCTAATACTCAGGAGAAGATGCAATAAGTGGACTTTTTCCATGTAATAAAATGTTGGGGCTGGCAGGGTTGGGGGTTGGGGAGTGATGTAAGTGTGTTAATTGTTGGTTAACAAATCAATCTCACCGCAAAGAAAACTCATCCAATCATCCATCCACAAGTACTGCTCTCCCTGACAAACTCGCCCAATTAATTCCTCTTCTTGCCACTGACAGAGGTGGTAAGAGGGTACCATTTAGTTTTGGGCATGAGTTGTGTTCCCACTAGTTTGGAGACTTTTAAAAAAATATGCTCTCTGGATTACTGTTGTGTACTAATTAAATGGACACTGTTTTGCTGTTTGACAAATGTAAATTGCATGCTCTAATTTTCCTTCTGCCTTGAATTTATTAACAATGTGGCAATAAAGGGTAATGCTTGAATTTGTTGTGATTCACACATTTCCAGGATGCACTGTAACAAATAGCCATGCAATGACACTAATGAGATAAAGATGTGCTCAGGGAATTTGTGAACCATTGTTTGACAGGAACTCAAGTAGTGATGACTGTTTTATTCCATAGTTTGATGCCACACAATTTGTTGGATTCAAGACAGTCTGGTCAAGGAGAAGGCAAAGTCAAGAGCTGTCCTTGGGCTTAGACTTCATAGCAATGCAATTAATTATACGTTAATATCAAGCACTATTATACGTGGTAATCATACATACACCAAACTCTTGTCTTATTGTTACATGAGATAGGAGCAATCCACTTTCTTGGTGTGTTTTATTCCGTGTGCTGTCAAGACTTTGTGTCTGGTGTAGAGTGATCTAACTCCACCCACATTGTACTATTTATACTCAGAGATATGCAGTACCCGTGACATTATGATAAGATTTCTCCGGGGTCCTGAAACCCCTTCACAACAGCTGCTAATGGATGAAAGTCATTCTTTCATTTATAATGCTTCCCTTTCCTGAGTGCTGTATGCACAACTTAAATATATCATCATGTTTTTGAGTCTCTTTGTAAAGAACTAATGTTTCGGTCCTGTGGTTAGCCTGATAGCCTTGCTTTAAGGAAGAGGAAAATGAGTTGCAGATCTTGCCTTAGTGTGACTATTCCAGAATGTATAGATGCCTGAAAAGCACGGGATGAGGTTTATTATGATACTCACCATGAAGGAATTGCCCACTGACATGCACAGACTAGATTTACAAAGAGAAACCATCACTTGGTTAAAATTCCAGATGGCTGGAAGTATTAGTCAGTGTTTTTTTCAGAAAAACGAACAGGCAAAAATTAGAGAGGCCGATTTCACTTGGGTAGCAATGGATGTGGCTCAGATAAATTGACATCAAAGGAATCGTAACTGAACTCTATGCTCCCTTTAAGTAGAAATAATTTAAATGTGATTAAAGTATATTCTAGCAAAGGGGAAAGATTGAGAAATAAATACAGCATTTCCTTGATGAAGAAAGGGATAGAGATTAACATGAAGCAGAGAATGTGTGTTTTTGACAGATGGCTGATAGATAACGCAGTTGGGAATCAGGTTATATGCAGAGCATTAAGAGGGACATTAAGAGGAACATTGAAAAAAACAAGTAAGAGAAGCAAAGAGAACAGATCAAGATATTAATAGTTAACATGAAAAGGAATATGGAGGACTTTTGTATGCATACAATTGAACTGGGGTAGTCAGAAGATAAGTGGGCCCAATTCGGATCCAGAAAGGACGTTTATGTTTAGAAGCAAGGCATGGCTGAGGAATAAAATGAAAATTTTGGTTTTGTATTCACCAAAGAAAAAGATACTGTCCAGGATATGGTGAAAGAGGAGGTCATGCAAATAGTTAAAGGGATTATAATTGTTCATGACTAAGAATTGGATAAACTTTATGTCTTTAAAGTTGTTAAGGCAGCAAGATTGAATGAGCTGCATTCAAGGATACTGAGGGAAGAGAGCGTGGAAAATCTGGAATCACTGACAATAATTTTTGAGCCTTCAGAATTTCAAATGTCACATTCTCATGTGACAGAGGATGAAATGGCAATCACAACAATATCAGTCATTTTAAACTCAGTAATGGGGAAACTTCTAGAAGCTATCATTCAGGAAAAAGTAAGTTGTAACATGGGTAAATGCAGGTTAATTGAGGAAAACCATGATGTGGAGGTGCCGGTATTTGACTGAGGTGGATAAAGTTGAAAATCACACATTGACAGATTATAGCCCAACCGGTTTATTTGAAAGTCCAAGCTTTCAGAGTGCTGCTCCTTTGTCAGGTGACTAGGTTCGTTGAGCGCACACCATGTTGGAGATTTTTGATGATGTAACAGAAAGGGTTGATTGAGACATTCAAGTGTGCATGAGATGATTATTTAAACACAAATCATCTGCAGGGTTATAGGAAAAGATGGGAGAATGGCACTAAGTCATGAATTTATCTAGTGGACTGGCACAGAGATGATGGGCTGAATTGCGTTTTTTTGCACTGTAACAGTTGTGCGGCCTAGTGAGCTGGTAGATTTATTTTCAGACATTTCATCACCATGCTAGGTAACATCATCAGTGAGCCTCCGGTAAAGCGCTGGTGTTCTGCCCTGCTTTCTATTTGTGCGTCCTGGCCGGTTACGGTGGGTGATATCACTTCCGGTTCTTTTTCTCATAGGTTGGTAAATGGGGTCCAACTCGATGTATTTATTGATGGAGTTCCAGTTTGAATGCCAAGCCTCTAAGAATTCCTGTGCGTGTCCCTGTTTAGTCTATCCTAGGATGGAGGTCCTTGCAAGGACTGTAACAAGCACTACATCAAACAGACAGGCATAAAACTAGCCACCAAGTAGCCACCAGAAGATATGACTCACTATCACTAGCATCTTTACATACAGATGAAGAAGGATACCACTTCGACTGTGACAACACATCCATCCCAGGATAGGCCAAACAGAGACATGCACGGGAATTCCTAGAGGCCTAGCATTCAAACTGAAATTCCATCAGTAAATACATTGATTTGGACCCATTTACCAATCTCTGAGACAAAGAGCCAGAAATGATATCATCCACCATAACAGACCAAGACACATAAATAGAAAGTGGACAGAATACCAGTGCTTCACCGGAGATGCACTGATGATGTTACATAGCATGGTGACGAAATGTCTGAGAATAAACCTACCATCTCAAGTAATCTAATCTAATCTAATCTCAGCGAGCAAATTTACAACCTGAGAGTTGATATGTAGCCAGTTAATCAAAGCGACTTCATTGTGTGGTTCTTCAGTTAATCAAAGGGCTGTTAATTGTTGTTGCGCTGCTGATACATTGTCTTTAATGCCCTTGATTTGATGTCAAGTCACACCTTCATTCAACAATTAAACACAGGCTTCACTAGATTTTCATGTTATTGTAATTTGCGGGAATGTAAATTACTTTCCATAAACTAGAGTAGGACACAATGTCTTCTTGGAAAGTACTGATACATTATCTAATAGATTCCATACCTATCACTGTACAATTTTAAGGTATTTCACCACTCGTATATGCACTCTGATGTACTCCATTACTAAAACATTTAGATACATCTATGGCCATTATTCCTTTGATATACCCATCATTTATAATATTGTAACCTTTACCAGAACAAACCCATTCGCACTGGGTGACTTATTTGTAGAATAACCTCCTTTCAATTGGCTGAGCTTCCAATGGCCTGTCATTTTAATTGTCTGCCTTGCTCTTGCAGTTGGGGCAGAAGTGGGGCAAGGTATCAAAGATTGGAAGCAGACAGGTTCACTGATCCTGATGATACATGGATGGAGCTCTACACTGAGGTTCCAAACATTGCAGTTCAAATTCAGACAGTAGTCAGCTAGAGGACTTGAATCAGTGGCTAGAGAAATGGAACAATACCCAGATTTGGCCTGACAAGTAACATGTAAATGTCAGACAATGGCTCGTCCCAATGAGGTTACAACACTCTAGCCCTGTCTTTCAATAGCACCGCTATTGCTGATTACTAACCATTAATATCTTAGAGGTCATCATTAATCTGTAGCTTAACTGGACCAACCATGTTAATTCCACACTTACAATTGTGGAATGGAGGCTGGATATTCTGCAAAAGGTAGCTCACCTCCCAGTCACAACAAATCCTGACAATCCATTTGCAAGGCTCAATTCAGGCATCCAGGTGGATGCCGGAGATGAAGAGTTGAAAGGTTAACTCTGCTTTCTTTCTACAGATGCTGCTGTGTTTCTCCAGAAATTTCTGTTTTTTTTTATCAATTCGGGCATGTGGTGGATGGATGCTTGTCTGAACAGGTGTATTGACATCGATCCTTAAAAAGTTGAATGCCCTCCAGGGAAGAACAGATTGCATGGCTGGTGAAGATGCTGTAGACTTGCTGCCTCAGTGATACACTGATAGTTGCAGGATGCACTGTAGCAACTCATTAAGATTACATGGACTGTATCTCCCTCCTTTGAAATGTCTATTACTAAGAAGCACTTGGAAATGCCAACTTCAAATGTAAATTCCCCCTGAGATATATCCCAGTTTATTTGGACATTTGTCACCGTGCTGTCATCATCATCATCACTGGGTCAGTATTCTGAACTTCCTTTCTAGTATCATTGTGGGAGTAACAATGACAGAAACCTTGCTGAGATTTGAAGAGAAGGCTCACCACTGCCTTGTCAGGGCGTTTAGACATGGGCGATAAATGTAACCTTACTTGTGCACTACAGACTGAGAACAAATAATAAAAAAAACCAATAAATTCTGATGTACCTCACATCCCTAACTATAAAACTCTTAGATATATGCATGCTCCTCTCAATAGTGTTCCATTATACTGCTTACCTTTCAATCTCATACTTTAAGATATAACTCAAAGCACTACTGCTCATAATAACTGATATAGCTCATCCACTTCACTACAACACTTCCTGACATTAGAAAAGCTATACACCAGATGCTTACATACTATATATGCCTTGAATGTAGCTCCCTGGTATGTACTTAAAGCCCCATTCATATTCTCTGGCTACAATCTATAACATTTATGGAAATTTGTGCCATCTAGATCAGTAAAAAGCAGAAGTGCAGAATACAAAACAAAAAAAAAACTTGAGGAGCAAAATGTTCAGAGAAAGCAGTTGTAGCTAAATGCAATCTTGAACTGCCAAACAGTTTTTTGTCAAAACCAGTTCTTCTGAGCAGTCAGTGATTCAAGGTCATACCACGCACTAAGGCTTTCTTTGCCTTGCCATTACTTAATGTGATAGATGCAGTATTGACTGCTCCTAGTGACAGTGTCTGAAATGTTGGCGACTGAAGCATATTCAACACGCTGCTGCGAAACTAACTCACAGTAATGTTCAATAATACTATACAGCCGTTACAGTCTAGTGACACAGGCAGATGGAGTCTGAATGAACCTGTGCCTTTCTTATGGACAGAGTTAACGATCCTTCTTCAAATTTTATTAAACAAAAAAATGTAAGCAAATTGATTTCTTTTTAATGCCCCTGTCTCAAAAGAGTCCGGAGTGGTATTGGTAAGCTGGAATTCCTCCTGGTTGTCATTGAGTATAGCAGGTCTTGCCTTAAAAGTCATTCCTCTGATAAAAAGTGACAATTTTGTAGAAATACTAATGCGTTTGGAGTTAGAAATAAAAGCAAAAACTGCGTTCTATTGGCATTCTGGCCTGTTGTCAGTAGTTGGAGTAATGTGCTGTTCTTGTGACACTCTCACTGTATTTAAACTGGTTCCCCATTGTTACACTGATGGAGTGCAAGTTTGACAGAAGCACTCTGCTTTGGATGAGCTATTAAAATAAAGCCCTGCCTGGCAGTTAAGATAATTATTGAAGACCTTGGGCTAGTGGGGTCGTGATCCTGAGGACATGGAATCAAAATCCCCACCATGGCAGATGGTGTCAACAGAATTGAATAAAAGCGGGAATTAAAAAGCTGATCCAATGGAGATCATGTAATGGCTGTTGATTATCATTAAAACCCATCTGGTACATGAATGTCTTTCAGGGAAGGTGAGCTGCCACCTTTACCTGGTCTGGCCTTCATTTGCCTTCAGGGCCACAATAATGTGGTTGACTCTGAATTGCTCTCTGGGCAATTGGAGGTAAGTAACACATGCTGGCCTAGCCAGTGATACCCACATCCCGTGAATAAATGAAAAAAAAATTGGAAGACAGGCAGAGAGTTTTTACTCTGTGTCCTGGTCAATATGATTTTCCTAATGAATGCAACCATTTAAAAAAACACAGTATTTAATCCCATGTTGTTTATGAAAATTTGCAGGCATAATTCATTGTATGTAGGTAACATATAAGATACATTATTAAAAACAAACAATAAGATAAAAAAAAGTAATGCAATGAAATAAAAGCAAGCCTTTTCTGGACCCATGGAAAGGAAAACTGAAATGCAAACAGAAAGTATTGGAAATAGTCAGCAGATCTGTGGAGACAGAAACAGAGTCAATGGTTTGTGAGTTTTTGTTGTAGTGCGTGTATGGAATGAGCTGCCATAGGAAGTGGTGGAGGCTAGTACAATTGCAACATTTAAAAGGCATCTGGCTGGGTATATGAATAGGAATGGTTTGGACGAATATGGGCCGGGTGCTAGCAGGTGGGACTCAATTGGGTTGGGATATCTGGTTGGCATGAATGGGTTGGACCAAAGCGTCTGTTTCTGTGCTATACATCTCTATGACTCTATGACTCTATTGGAAAAGCTGCTTTGTTTAAAATAGACTTCTGTGAAAGTCCAGAAAAGCAAACTTAACCTGACATTACTTTCAATCCTGTGGCACAGTGACTAACATGAGGAAAAAGGAATTAAGAAAACCCCTCTTCAGTGCATTGTGAAGACAGCACAAGTGGGAGATCATGTCAGAAAGCAGATAAGCATCAAGGAGTTCTGGTGCATAATTGCTGGCATTGCTCAATTCATTTGACACTTTATTTTGCATTAATTGCTGATTTGGATGTATTCATTTCCAAAATTGTTTACATATATTTTAAGCACCTACAATTTCCATTTGGCTAGTTACCAGTTTTAAACAGACTCGCGAGTGCTGAGTAAATTGACTATCTGTGAGTTCTGTAGTTAAAGGGTGTGGAAGATTAAATAAAATATTACTTGCATTTCTATGATTGTCAGAGCTGTTGCTGTGATATATTGGTTAACACCAAGCTCGTATTGTTACAAGATACCACATCTTTTATTGACATTTATCAGTTTTTTTATGTGTATCAGATTTCTTTTCATTCAATTTCCCTTTGAATCACTTGAGCATTCACGGAAAGCTCAAAAAGGAAAAGGCTTTTTAAAGAGAGTTAGAACATTTCAGATTAGCATGTTATGGAAATTAAAGTTACAGCATTCTGCAACTGTATCTGGGGTCCATTAATAAAAGGGGATTCTTGTTCCCAAGTCTCCAATTATCTGATTAAATCAGCCAGTGTATGAATGCAGAGAAAATCTCATGGATTTGTTTTGTAATAAACCTCACCGCGAGAGTTCATGGACAGTGCGTTCTTTCATTCATGCAAAGAAATGTGGGTGAGAGCATTTTGTTCGCTTCTTGTTTCAACTTGTTCAAACAGTTTCTGCTTGCTCACAGAAATGAGCTGAGGAAATGCAATGAAAAGGCCTTGAACTGGAGAGAGGCCGTGTAAGGCATCCTGAAAGCTGCAATGTAAAGATACCATTGAGCCCCCGTGCAGCAATGGATCACCTCTTAAAACGAGATTCAGAAATCTTTTATGCAAGCCCTTTTTAAATTGATTAAAACGCTGGATTATATTGGATTGCACGTATAGTTGTCAATAAAAGGCGGAATAGAAACATTGTACACTTGAAACTTTAATAAACCATGCTGGCAGAGCTTGGTGCTATTCCTGTTGGAGGTGAACTACCATGTCTTCTGAAGATTTTCCAGTTTTATAAAAATGTGTCGTGGCTATGGCTACCAGTCCACACTAATGTCAAAGTGTACCTCAGATCCTGTTTAAGTGTGCAGTCTGCTTATTATTTGCACGTACACCACCATCATTGTTACTGTATCAGAGTTCTTAAATGGACTTTATCAAATTTCAGTGTGCATCATTTGCTGTGTACCAAAAAGATTTCCTATTCCAAATGGTTTGCTAATCAGGTAGTTGGCAAGAGTGCTTCTGTTCATCTGTGTGCTGTTTATTGTATCTGCGAATAATTTCTTTATTTAATTCACAGCTTGGTTACAGTAGCAACTTGCATTCCTCCACCACATTTGATACTGAAAAACATTCCGATAGAATTCACATGTGTGATCCAACTCATATCAGGAGACATTATTGAATTATAACCAGCCCAATAGTTCATTGCATGTCAACTGTCTAATTTTGTGTCTTTTCCTGTATCAACTAGTATCTATGTCCCATTTTGCCAATTAATGCTATTATGTATGTTAGATCAATTCTTCTCATTTTAATCCATCTCATTATCGTGTCAAGATATCTTGGAACTAAGACCAAAAGCCAAAACCATCAGGATGCGTTCTGATTTCTGGTTTCACCTGATCTCATTTTATTTTTGTGACATACTGTTTGTGTCAGCCTGCATCAATTTACTTTATCAGTTTGCTTTTTACTTCTAAATCAATCCTCAGGTTTAATATATCAAAATGCAACCTTGTTCCATACCTGAGCATAGGTTATATTTGATTATAGCCTATGTACTGCATCAGGAAGTATCCTGTTTGTTGAATCTGGATATTCCTGGATCTGAATCAGTCGGGTAAAATATGGTTCCCGATGTGCCTGTAACTCAGCCACATTAGAGAGATTTAAACAATCCTGGATAAGCACATGGGTGATAATGGGATAGTGTCGGGGATGAGGTGAGAATAGTTCACAGGTCAATGCAACATTGAGGGCCGAAGGGCCTGTTCTGTACTGTATTGTTCTATGATCTATGTTCTATGTATTTTAGATGGAGGATGAGAGAAGGAAGGAGAAATTAAAAGATAAAACAGTTCCTTCTTTATCGGAGATCGTTTTAGTTACTGAAATAGGTGTACACTGCTTCATGTATCATTGCCAGAAGTCACATGACATCAGGTTGCAGTCCAACAGGTTTATTTGAAATTACAAACTTTCAGAGTGTTGCTCCTTTGTCAGGTGAAGCGTTCCGAAAGCTTGTGATTTCAAAGGTACCTGTTAAACTGTAATCTGGTGTCGTGTGACTTCTGACTTTGGCCAGGCCAGCCCAGTCCAACACCAGCACCATCGCATCATGTATCACCATATATTCTGTTGTTTGCATTCATTTCTACCTCAGTTTTAGGCTTTGACTGAAAGTATTACTGTCAAGAATGCAGGTTCAAAACGAACAAGTGGCAGGGTGAGTTGAAAGTGAGACTTGTCTTTTTCTCCTAGTACTAAATTTGTGAAACAAATTCATGACAACTTCAGAAAAGAAAGAAATATTATATTTCCAGAGGATCTTTCTCAACCTCAATACACACCCAAAGCATTTTACAGCCAGTAAAATACCTGCAAAGTGTAAATATTGTTCTCATATAGAAAATGGGGCAACCATTTGTGCACAGTATTTCACAAGTGCAGCAATGTGATAATAATCAGATAATCTATTTTTTTTAATGATGCTAGTTTGGGATGTATGTTTGCCAGAAATAACTCCACTCCTTTTCTTCAAAGTAGTGTACTTGGATTTTTCACGTCCACATGAGAGAGCAGACAGATTTAATTACTCATCTGAAAAAACGCATCTTTGACTGTGCAGTACTTCCTCCAAACCACATTAGGGTGTCAGCCTAGATTTTGTACTTGAGTGTTTGGAGTGAGACTTGGACCTGCAACACTGTGACTCAGAGACAAGCGTGCTGCCAACTGAGTCACAGCTCGCCTCAGCGTGCAGTACATTGTGTGTGTCAAGTGAATTTTGTGTCGTTTCCTGTAACCTCCTGTACAATAGAAACATGCATGGCAAGAGTGCTCATGCCTGAAACGTTGATTCTCCTACTCCTTGGATGCTGCCTGACCTGCTGTGCTTTTCCAGCAACACATTTTCAACTCTGATCTCCAGCATCTGCAGTCCTCACTTTCTTCTAGAAGAGTGACCAGTCACATGGAAACAGAGGAGGGCTGACAAAGCCTGATGTGAAGACAGTGATGGTAAACCATGAGGACAGTCCAATGATTCATGCTAAGAATCATTTCTGAAGTGAAGAATTCCTGAGGAAGAAATGAACGTCCAAAACAGGCTTGATTCCAGCCTCGGGCTGTGTGGGGTTTGCACATTCTCCCCGTGTCTGTGTGGGTTTCCTCCGGGTGATCCAGTTTCCTCCCACAGTCCAAAGATGATTGAGTTTTTTTGAAGAAGTAACAAAGAAGATTGATGAGGGCAGAGCAGTAGATGTGATCTGTATGGACTTCAGTAAGGCATTCGACAAGGTTCCCCATGGGAAACTGATTAGCAAGGTTAGATCTCATGGAATGCAGGGAGAACTAGCCATTTGGATACAGAACTGGCTCAAAGGTAGAAGACAGAAGGTGGTGGTGGAGGGTTGTTTTTTAGACTGGAGGCCTGTGACCAGTGGAGTGCTACAAGGATCGGTGTTGGGTCCTCTACTTTTTGTCATTTACATAAATGATTTGGATGCGAGCATAAGAGGTACAGTTAGTAAGTTTGCAAATGACACCAAAATTGGAGGCGTAGTGGACAGCAAAGAGGGTCACCTCAGATTACAACAGGATCTGGACCAGATGGGCCAGTGGGCTGAGAAGTGGCAGATGGAGTTTAATTCAGATAAATGCGAGATGCTGCATTTTGGGAAAGCAAATCTTGGCAGGACTTATACACTTAATGGTAAGGCCCTAGGGAGTGTTGCTGAACAAAGAGACCTTGGAGTGCAGGTCCATAGCCCCTTGAAAGTGGAGTCGCAGGTAGATAGGATAGTGAAGGCGGCGTTTGGTACGCTTTCTTTTATAGGTCAGAGTATGGAGTACAGGAGTTGGGACTTCATGTTGCAGCTGTACAGGACATTGGTTAGGCCACTGTTGGAATATTGCGTGCAATTCTGGTCTCCTTCCTATTGGAAAAATGCCAACTAAAGGTCAGGAACAATGGGAAACTATTGTATTGTAGGGGTATGTAAAACCTGCATAGTTGGATTAGTAGCAGCCACCTGAGCAGCTCTATCAGCGAAAGTGTTGCCATGGGCGACATTTTCTCCAGCAGACGTATGTGCAGTGCATTTGATGACAGTCATAGCTGAAGTGAAGAGAATGGCCTCCAAAAGATTATTAATAAGCTGACCATGTTGTAAAGGTTTACCTGAAGAGGTGATTGAAGTATCTATGCTTCCAGAGGGTGTCAAAATCATGCACCACACCAAAAGCAGAGCAGAAATCAGATTAAATGTTAACAGACTTTCCAGTAACTAAAATGGAAGCCCGTGCAAGAGCAAAAAATGCAACAGCCTGTGCAGAAGTACCATTAGGGAGTGCTGTAGGTTCAAGGACTCAGATGGTGTGCAGACAGCATAGCCTGTCACTGTCATCTGATCTATAGGCCTGTAGGAGGAGCCATCTGTAAAAAGGACCATATCAAGATTATGCAGCGGGGTCTCATAAAGGTTTGGGTGAGGGGTAACAACATCATGGACGATGTGTAAACAATTATAGTCAGGAATCCCTAAGGGGATTCTAAGGAGTCGGTGACAGGAAGGAGGGTAGTGGGATTCAAAGCCAGGGCGTGGTGCAGAGTAAGATTAGACCCAGAGAGTAGGATGATCTCATAGCCTGTACGCCTGGAAGCAGTAAAATATTGGGTAGCTGCAGAGTTCAGCAGCAGGGAAACCGAATGTGGAACAAAAACAGTGCATGGATGGTCCAGCACAATGTGGGGAGACTTTTCAACCATTACCGAGGCACAGCTCGCAAACACACTAACATTCTCCTTACAACAGGCGGCAACTGGACAGAGCAAAAGGCTACGGGGTGCCTGAGATCCCCATGCATTTGTGTCAGAACTCCAGACCCATAACCCTCTCAGTAACATAAAGTTGAAACGACTGAATAATCTGGAAGACCCAAAGCAGACACAGATATCAAACATTCAAACGTCTGTGTCATTTTCGGGCTCCACTGTAACTTTGTTGGTTTCTTCGGCCAAGACGCCTCTCTCAAAGGTGCATCAATCTCACGAAGATCAAGAATCCAGTGCCTGCAATAATTCACCATCCCCAGAAATAAGTTCAGTACATGTTGCGGGAGCAGAGAGATTTATGATGGTCTTTAAGTGATCAGGAGCAAGTGTCCTAGTACCCTGTGATATTGTGGAATCCAAGTCATGAACAGTGGGCTGGCAGGGCTGCATTTTATCCAAGGAAACCATCCTGTGGCCATCCTGTGCCAAGCACTGAAGCTGGCATCAAATGAAGCAGAAGCAATGAGTAAACCATCAGCAAGGATGCTGTTGCAAGGGATTCGAGTGTACGCTGAACAGCGGAAGAATAAACAGTGAGGCTTTCTGTATATCCTTGGGAAAGCCAAGTCCATGTGTATAAAGTAAAGGTAAAAAGATCCTGACCATCAGGGGCCAATTCAATAGAGAAAAAGGCAGAGCAGAGGGCAACCACGGTAAAGCAAGTTGCCAAGGCAGGGACATTAGTGTCAGGGACTACAGGGTGAGCAAGGAACAACAACAGCATTGACAGCCTGTAGATCCTGGACAAATCTTCACCTGTCAGGCTTGCTAGGTTTCAGCACAGGCAAAAGAGCGGTATTACAGTGACTTTGTGTAGGAGCAAGAATGCCCTGGTCTAAAAGGGAAGCAATAACAAGCCTAATGCCCTTGGTAGCAGCGGGTGTGAGTGAATACTGACAGACCAACAGTAGGCAAGCGCCAGCTTTTAAAGTAACAGTCTGTGGAGGGGCAGAAATGACTAAACCAGCAATGGTTAGGATGGAGGGCCCATAGCGCAGGTGGCAAGTCATCTAAAAGCTGTGGGCAACCATAGGAGAGTGCAACTGATGAGTCCAATGTAGTGAGGGGAGCACTTAACGGTAGAAGCAGGCAGGCGCAAGCAGAAACAGTCAGGATTGAGCGCAGCAATGTATAAGGATGACGAATCATCAGGAACGAGGGGATTGAATGAACAGGGAAATAAACAAAGATGCGCATGCATAGAGGCTAAATCTTCAAGCAACCGGGGATTTTAAGGACAATGGGAGTGAAAGGAAATGCCGCAGAGCAGAAAACCTGGGATTGCAAAGAAGACTGAGAAACATCAGCAGAGAGTCCCTGAAAACTCCCATACCAAAGGCTAGTAAGGGCAATATCAGAATTTGTATTTTGGTGGCAGTCAGTAATTGCAGAGTATGATGGATTGGGAGCTGCAGAGTTGGGCAGCAGTAACAATAAAAGTCTCTAAAGGGGCGACCCGTCAAGACGATCCAGCACCGAAAAGAAATGCAAAGGGTCAAAGAGGCAGTTTGCAGCTGTGTAATGAGAGAATTTAAAAGTGAGTGAAGCAGTTCAGTGGCACAGTGCCAGCTATAAACGGCAGCCGCTGGTGGGGTTAATGGTGCAGGCTCAGTCATGGCCACATGCAGGATAGCATAGCATGACTTGGGAATTTCTAAAATAAGACCCTTAGAGAAACAATAAATGGAAGTGTTAAGTTTGCAGAGTCTCGTGGCCCAGCACGGCAGGAGGGTGAAATAATGGCCTATTTGGGAACCGTGACAGGTCCAACAGGAATAGGGATAGTATCAGAGAGAGGTTCAATTAAAGGAATACCAGAGGCACCAACAGCACAGACAGAATCAGAACTGATGGGGAGATAAGCAGAGGGAGGTGCAGAAGAATGAGTCCACCAGAACCATCAATGAATCCACCAAAACTGGAATGGAATGTCCTCCCATCTTCACTGGCATCACTAGGATTTTCAGATGGGGACCGGGAGAGTTAGATTGAGGTGACCTGCTGCACCATCACCCCCACCCTGCGCGGCAGCCCTATGCACTAGGGGAATGGGGGGGAATGTCATAAGGCTGATGCTGAGGTTGGGGATCAAAGGAAGCACGTCGGGGCACAACCCATCGTGAAGAAGCCACATGGCAACTTCGTTCCCAGTACCCATACCGACCCCAAGACCAACATTTGACAAATCATTTGTCAGGACAGGGCAAACCCTGTGATTGAGGGTGAACATAATCTAATCAAGGATATGCCTCTTTATCAAACAGATCACATCTATCCATGTTGTTAAGTGTAGTAAGAGTATCTGTTCATGAGGCAAACTGCCAAGTGAGGTTCTGTGCCTTATAAACCAGGGCATGATGAGGCAGCAGACAGTTAATAAGGGTTTGGACAGCCAGTTTCTCGTTGTCCTCGAGAGAAATGCCAGCTGAACTTTCCTATGTGTCTCGAAAGCGAGCAAGAAAATCAGTGACAGTCTCAGTAGCCTTCTGCAGGCAGCGTGAAACTTCACCAAGGTCACTCTGCTGCCTGGTGGCGCTCATAATGGCATCCCTAACACACCTACCTAACCAGTCAGAGCTCTCCTCAGGCATGTTAGCAATGTTGTGAAGGAAAATCAATAGAGCCTTTAACTGTGGACCAATGAGAACTATAAGCCAGCTGCAATAAAGTCTACACAGTACATACTGCGGGAGGCGGTCATAAATGCCGCAGATTTGAGAAAGTCAATTCTAAAAACGAACAGATTGTTTCATTGGATCTGCAGCATTCTGTAACATGCCATGGACCTCTGCATGGGTCCAAGGTTTATCAAATGGTGTGTATCCTATCACTATTCCAAGCAACTGTGGCACGAGATAACTGTCAACGTCTGAGGGGGCACCTCCCTGAGAGTCAAGGCGCGACTGCTGCTGATTTAAGCAGGTAGCATAGTGATGGCCAGGGAGTGTTGAATCAGGTGGCTGTTGCAATGAAACATCAGATGCCAGTTGGGACATCACAGGACCACCCACTTGGGGTGTTTGCAGAAGCAGCGCTGGACACAGCACGGCCTACTCACTGTTGCGAGTGGCAACGAAAGTAACAAGCTCATCCATAAGGGGCTCAGGGTCAGAAAGTGAAATAGGGGTTTTGGGGGAGTCAGGCGAGGGTGCAGAGGGAACAGGTGCAGGAGAAGAAGAGCACTCAGAGGGTCGGTGAGGGGTCCTTAACTTTGGGAGGCTGGTGTCCTTTAGCAACCTCTTTAAATTGTTCAAGACATGTGAGCATATAGTTGTGATCCCAGGCAGAATCGCTGTACCCTCCCTGAATGTTAACTGAATGCCAATAATCAATCTTATCTAATTTAAATGAATCTGTGTAAGGCCAATTTCTATGGGACCACCCATATAGACCAAGGGGAAAGGGAATAACATCATCACTATTACCCATTTCCCTCCAAACAATGTTGGTCAGTGAACCCGGGCGTACCAGCAGTTCTCCTACCTCATTCTTGCACTTCCCATATTTCCTGTAATGCTGCGGAGTCCTTATCGAAGGTTCAAGGTGTTGTGGGCCGCCCTACATAGCAGGACTTCATACCTGGGGGAGGCTTGTCGCCATCGATCTTAGAAAGTTGTGATCCCGTTGAATGATGTGTTACTTAAACAGAGCAAGCAGACAAGACAAGGCAGCACAGCAAAAGACAATGACACACAACAGAGAAGCAGAGACAGACATCTGAACTCAGGAGTAAAAAGTGAGGTCTGCAGATGCTGGAGATCAGAGCTGAAAATGTGTTGCTGGTTAAAGCACAGCAGGTCAGGCAGCATCCAAGGAACAGGAAATTCGACGTTTCGGGCCGAAACGTCGAATTTCCTGTTCCTTGGATGCTGCCTGACTTGCTATGCTTTAACCAGCAACACATTTTCAGATCAGAACTCAGGATCCCAGCCAACAACACAAGGCGAATGCCGCCAAATTAATCAAAAAGTCTGGTGCGATCTCCTTCAACCCAGTCCTGCCTCAATGCTAAAATGGCTCCCCACTCACGCCTATTGGCACAGATGAAGAATGGTCACAAACTGCAATGGAAAGCTTTAGAGAAGTCTCCAAACGCAACCCATATTACTGCAGCGTGTTGCTAGCTGCTAAAGGTGTCATTATTAGATCCCAAAGGATTTAAATCGAAACAAAAGCCTCTGGAGCCACAGCCCAAACTTACCGACTCCGGCTCGTGGCAGAGGGAAAGACCACCAGCGATGGAAACAACTTTCCCATTTCTATCACAAGAAAATACAAGCCCGCCGACTCAGGGAGGAAATATTGTCTCCCATCTTGTTGAAAAAATCCTGCTGAGTAGCCGCAAAAATAACCCGCCGACTACTCGCAAATAAAGGAGGGAAACAACTCTCCCGTTTGTAGCAAAACATCCTGCGGGAAGGTTGTATAAAAAGGAGAAAAACCGAGAGAAGGGACAAAGAAAGTCCGGAAACCTCATGATATCGAGGTTCTGCCGGCTACGTCAGTTAATGGGGATAGAAAAGAATTAAGCACTGGATGACTTGCTTGCTTAAAGAAAATGAATCGCGGCACACAAACCTTGAGTTATTGACTGTTTATTTGTGAGCTCATGGGGAGAGACAAATAGATCTAATGGTCCCAAGTCACTCTGACGAGATACAGAAAGTTGCTTGGTCATATAGGTTACAATCATTTAACAATTAGCAAACAGTTAATTGTATTTTAGTGAGTAAATGGGCACTTTACACAGTAATGAGCCTCAGTCACGTAGTGTCTGGACAGTGCTAGTTAGTAGCTGATAAGCAAGTGTTACAATAGATTATTGTATAAGAAGAGCATTCCCATGCTGGAAAAGAGCTCACTGTCAGGTGCTAGCCCAGCTACAAGGTCAGCCACCTCACTGAGTCTGGGAACGTACAAACTTAACAAGCAGAAAGTAATAATGAGGTTTAAAATGGATTCCAGGCTTTTAATACGTGACAAGATGGCTCCTTCAGTTATAACAAAACTCCCACACCCCAGTTAACCAACCCTCTCCCTTACCAAGGGCCTCAATTCACCTCTATACAGATCAATGGAAGAATGACAGTTTGCAGTGGAGATTTCTTAAACAAGCAAAAGCCAGGCGTAAGGTAATTGGTTTCCTTTCAGTGTATTGTTTGATGGAAGAACAAGATGAGATAAGGCCTTTGAAAACACTTGCAGCAGTCTATGTTTAGCATCAGCCTAATGATAGAATGGGTCATCATGATTGGTGGAACTCATACCATTTACAGAGGATTATGAATGGTCTAAATGAATGGCTATTAGAGAAAAGTATTAATCAGTGAGTAAATGTTTAAGTAGTGATAATCTCGTCAGTGTAATGAATGAATGAAAAACCGGGTGAGAAGCCAGTCACGCTGTTAAGTAAAAACTGATATTAGTTAACAGTACTCATTTTTTGGATTGAAACGGTAGAAATTAAGAGTGATTTTTGCATTTAAGATGTTTACATCCCTTCATAGATGTTGATTTGCATTGTTTATTATTCTGGGGATTAGGTAACCCGTTGATACTTCAGTCAATCCAAAGATGTGCAGGTTAGGTGAATTGGCCGTGGTAAATTGCCCATAGTGATAGGTGCATTAGTCAGGGGTAAATATAGGGTAGGGGAATGGGTCTGGGTGGGTTACTCTTCAAAGAGTCAGTGTGGACTTGTTGGGCCGAAGGGCCTGTTTCCACACTGTAGGGAATCTAATCTCATCAATTTGCAATGCTGGTGGTAATCAGTGCCAGCAAGCTGTTCAGCTGCAGAGGCATCATGTTGGCTCAGCCCAATCTATATGATTTGATATGCGTGCATATGTTTTGCAATAGTGGTCACTCATTGTGAACAAAATGATCAGCCTGGGCTAATTTTTCAGTATTAAACCTCAGTCTAATGCTCTGCTATCACAGTTGTATTACCCAACAGCGAGTATTGTGAATGAGCACAGGGAAAAAAAAATGAATGTGACACCTTTCTATGTTGTACATCTCAGTTTGGTTTATCTCCAACACCACTCAGCAAGTGATCTCAGGAGCTGAGAATCAATTTGTGTGCTGTGATTCCTGCACACCACATATCTCTCCTCTGATTTTACCACTGAATGCTCAAGGGCTCCTGTGGGTGTTGATGGGAATGTGTGTAGCAATTTCAGATCTCTTACAATCCGTCTAAACTTAGATAAAATCACCAAGGGGGCAGGTAGGAATAAAAGAAAGATTTTCACCTTTCACAGGCGTAATACTTCCCAAAGTGCTTTTCAGATATTCTGGCATCTTTTTTTATGAAGTGTATTGACTGTTGTGATGTGAATGTAGCTTGCTCAGAGCCTATTCATCTCAAAGATTACCCCGAGTCCTGTTCAATTCATTATGGATAGTTGTCTCTCTGTTGATACTGAAGGACGTATTGCAGTTTGTTGAGAGACATTACAAATAAAGTGTAAAAAAATATTTATTTGGATCATTTGAAATGGAGTGAATGTAATGGAGGTAAAGTCACCATAGTTCCACTCTTGACAGTATTAGTCAAGAACTTTTGAAAGCTGATTGGAGGCAGATGTTCGCAGATAAACGGACGGCTGCAAAATGGGAAGCCTTCAGAAATGAGATAACAAGAATCCACAGAAAGTATGTTCCTGTCAGGGTGAAAGGAAAGGCTGGTAGGTATAGGGAATGCTGGATGACTAAAGAAATTGCGGGTTTGGTTAAGACAAAGAAGGAAGCATATGTCAAGTATAGACAGGATAGATCGAGTGAATCCTTAGAAGAGTATAAAGGAATTAGGAGTATACTTAAGAAGGAAATCAGGAGGGCAAAAAGGGGACATGAGATAGCTTTGGCAAATAGAATTAAGGAGAATCCAAAAGGTTTTTACAAATACATTAAGGATAAAAGGGTAATGAGTGAGAGAGTAGGGCCCCTCAAAGATCAGCAAGGCGGCCTTTGTATGGAGCTGCAGAAAATGGGGGAGATACTCAATAAATATTTTGCATCAGTATTTACTGTGGAAAAGGATATGGAAGATATAGATTGTAGGGAAATAGATGGTGACATATTGCAAAATGTCCAGATTACAGAGGAGGAAATGCTGGATGTCTTGAAACAGGTAAAGGTGGATAAATCCCCAGGACCTGATCAGGTGTACCTGAGAACTCTTTTGGGAAGCAAGAGAAGTGATTGCTGGGCGTCTTGCTGAGATATTTGTATCATCGATAGTCACAGGTGAGGTGTTGGCAGACTGGATGTTAGCAAATGTGGTGCCACTA
Organism: Hemiscyllium ocellatum; assembly: GCF_020745735.1. Classification (NCBI taxonomy): domain Eukaryota; kingdom Metazoa; phylum Chordata; class Chondrichthyes; order Orectolobiformes; family Hemiscylliidae; genus Hemiscyllium; species Hemiscyllium ocellatum. The sequence continues at coordinate 52,447,774 of NC_083415.1, forward strand.
TTTAAGAAGGGTGATAAGGACAGGCCAGGGGATTATAGACCAGTGAACCTGACCTCGGTGGTGGGCAAGTTGTTGGAGGGAATCCAAATACATGTGTTTGGGAAGACAAGGACTGATTTGGGATAGTCAACATGTGGGAACTCATGTCTCACAAACTTGATTGAGCTTTTTGAAGAAGAAACAAAGAGGATTGATGAGGGCAGAGCAGAAGATGTGATCTATATGGACTTCAGTAAGGTGTTTGACAAGGTTCCCAATGGGAGACTGATTAGCAAGGTTAGATCTCATTGAATACAGGGAGAACCGGTCATTTGGATTCAGAACTGGCTCAAAGGTAGAGGATGGTGGTGGAGTGTTGTTTTTCAGACTGGAGGCCTGTGACCAGTGGAGTGCCACAAGGATCGGTGCTGGGTCCTCTTTTGTCATTTACATAAATGTTTTGGATGCGAGCATAAGAGGTACAGTTAGTAAGTTTGCAGATGGCACCAAAATTGGAGGTGTCGTGGACAGCGAAGAAGGTTATCTCAGATTACAACAGGATCTGGACCAGTTGGGCCAATGGACTGAGAAGTGGCAGATGGAGTCTAATTCAGATAAATGCGAGGTGCTGCATTTTAGGAAAGCAAATCTTAGCAGGACTTACACACTTAATGGTAAGGTCCTAGGGAGCATTGCTGAACAAAGAGACCTTGGAGTGCAGGTTCATTGCTCCTTGAAAGTGGAGTCACAGATAGATAGGATAGTGAAGAAGGTGTTTGGTATGCTTTTCTTTATTGGTCAGAGAATTGAGTACAGGAGTTGGGAGGTCATGTTGCAGCTGTACAGGACATTGATTAGGCCACTGTTGGAATATTGCATGCAATTCTGGTCTCCCTCCTATCGGAAAGATGTTGTGAAACTTGAAAGGGTTCAGAAAAGATTTACAAGGATGTTGCCAGGGTTGGAGGATTTGAGCTACAGGGAGAGGCTGAACAGGCTGGGGCTGTTTTCCCTGAAGTGTCGGAGGCTGAGGGGTGACCTTATAGAGGTTTACAAAATTATGAGGAGCATGGATATGGTAAATAGGCAAAGTCATTTCCCTGGGGTGGGAGAGTCCAGAACTAGAGGGCATAGGTTTAGGGTGAGAGGGGAAAGATATAAAAGAGACCCAAGGGCAACGTTTTTATGCAGAGAGTGGTACGTGCATGGAATGAGCTGCCAGAGGATGTGGTGGAGGCTTGTACAATTGCAACATTTAAGAGTCATTTGGATGGGTATATGGATAGGAAGGGTTTGGAGGGATATGGACCAGGTGCTGGCAGGTGGGTCTAGATTGGGTTGGGATATCTGGTCAGCATGGACGAGTTGGACTGGAGGGTCTGTTTCCATCTCTATGACTCTATATAGAGATGACTAGTGGTTAGTTTAACCTGAGGGTCGCCATCCTTCAGGTGTGTTGAGAAGGTAGGATCTTCATGATAAACCCAATTGGCCAGGAATTGAACCTCTATTGTTGGTGTCACTCTGTATCACAGACTAGCCATCCAGCCAACTGAGCTATCTAGCTTGGATTGGCATGATACACAGTTGGCACAAGGGGTAATGTCATGGCCTGGTAATCTAGAACCCTAGATTAATGTTCTGGGGACATGAGTTCATAGTGAAATTTGAATTCAATAAAAAAACTGGATTAAAAAGCTAGCCTGATGGCAGATATTGTCGATTGTTCTAAAAAAAACCCCCATCTGGTTCATAAGTGATCTGTAGGGATGGCAATTTGCCGTTCTTATCTGGATAAAAGCAAATTTGACAAAGGGTCAGTTAGACTCGAAACGTCAGCTCTTTTCTCTCTTTACAGATGCCGCCAGACCTGCTGAGATTTTCCAGCATTTTCTCTTTTGCCATTCTTATCTGGTCTGACCTACATATGACTCCAGATCCACAGTAATATGGTTGACTATTAACTGCCATATGGGCAATTAGGGAGAGACAATAAACACTGGTCTACCTAGTGATACCCTTATCCCATGAGCAAATGAATTAACTCTGGGCTGACACGTGAGAAACAATATTTTAGTGACAACGTGCTGACCACAAACCAAATTGTCTGGGCACTTTTTGCACATGGAATCTTTTATTATCCAGTGGTAAAGTTTGATGCCAAGTGGCACCATTTAAAATCTTCAAGATCCATCTTTAGATTATTTTCAATAAAAAGTTATCACCTTTAGGTCTACCACTTCAATAGGTCATTTCTGGCTTAAATAGTGCAATCTCTGTAAGTATTGGCAGAATACCAACCTTAGTCTCTGATGCTGACCCAGGAAGCAGAAGCAGGAAAGGTACATTTAAAACTAAAGTTCACAATATGTGCCAATGGCATTCAGGATACTGTGTAGTACCACCATTTTGATGAGCCTAATTAATTAGAGAATGCATTGTTAATGCATAGTGAATCAAACTCACATACCCTGACAAAAGAAAATTAAATTGTAGGGTTGGTGTAGTTGTAAGTAGTTACTTTCAAGTGATCAAACGTCAAATAAGCCCATCACTTAAGGTTAAGAATCTAGTTTAATCTTAAAGGAATGTCACCTTAAATCTAAGTATATGGTTTGAGTATGTGTATGTAATGATTATGCAGTAAAGAGAAAGCTGAGAGCTAAATGGAGCATTTTAATATTACGAAAGGGTTTAATATGGTGGGCAGCAACACTATGTTACATTTATTTATATGTATGTATGGTTAATTACAAGTGAGATTTTCCACTTATAAGGAGACTGAAATTAGGGGTCACAGATATTAATGAAGGATCTGATGAAGAGTCATCAAGCTGAAATGTTAACTCTTCCTCCATGGGTGCTGCCTGACCTGTTGGGTATTACCAGCATTTTCTGTATTTGTTCGTGGTCGCCAGCATCTACACCATTTCACTTTTCCCTGCCGTCAACACAAGATAGTCATTAATAAATCTAAAGGGGGAAATTAGGAAAAACTTCTTTCCCCAGAGAGTGGTTGGAATATGGAACTTGTTACCACATGAAGTAGTTGAGTTCAGGAGGAGAGATGAGAGTTAAATGAAACCATATGGGAGAGAGTTCTTGACATCAGTATCGACCAGTTGGACTGATTGGAAACAGAAAGTGCTCAAGAAATTCAGAAGGTCTGGCAGCATCTGTGGAGAGAGAAACAAAGTTAATGTTTTGAAAGAGGTCAGTATCCCATCATCAAGTCACCCTTTGTTTACGTCTGCACAGTACACTGGTCAGCTCAGAGTCAGTCCTTGAAGTCAGCAGACTCTTTGAATCCCCTGTTTATTTTTTTTACCAGAACATCAAACCATTTTTTTCTTTTTTATTAGAGTGAACAAGGTGCCTGATACTCCTAGTCTATTTTTCTTTTTTCTTTTTTTTCTTTTTAACCCCCACACTACTGCCTAACTGCAGTAGTGCTTATTTTTTCCCCAGCACTCATGGTGTGTGTGTGCAGGTGTGAGACACAGTGAAAGACACAAGGTGCACGAATCTTTATTCAAATTTCCACCACCAGGAAGAAAGGAAACCCCTGAGTGGCCAGTGACAAGCAGTGCCTTTCACATCAAAGGTCAATGCTGTGTGATCACACATTGAAGGGGAGGGCAGGTATTAAATCAAAATAGAGTTGATGGGGGAAATTATGCACTCCACTCCCTGCGGCACCCACCACTCCCTAAACAACTCCAGGGTGTCGGTGGACACAGTGTGCTCCTTCTCCAGAGACACCCAGGCTCTAACATAACCGTGGAAGAGGGGCAGGCAGTCGGCCCAAACGACCCCCTCCAAGGCCCGCTGCCTGGACCTGTTTATGGCCAGTTTGGCCAGGCCCAGGAGCAGACCCACGAGGAGGTCTTCAGACCTGCCCTCCCTCCTCCTTATCGGGTGCCCGAAGATTAGGAGCGTGGGACTGAAGTGCAACCAAAAGCAGAGGAGGAGGTTTTTGAGAAAATCAAAAAGGGAGTGCAAACGCCCACACCCAATGTACACGTGGTCCATGGATTCCACAGCGCCACAGAGCAAGCAGTTGGGCTGGGAGTCCGATTCCCCAGTGTATTTATTTCTTTTCTTTTCTTTCTTTATTTGTTTTTTTATCTTTTTTCTTTTCTTTAGAAAAACACCCGAGTGGCCAGTGACAAGCAGTGCCCTTCACATCAAAGGGCAATAATGTCCCGTTTTTAAAAAAAATTAACCCCCACACTACCACCTAACTGCAGTAGTGCTTATTTTTCCCCATCACCCATGGTGTGTGTGTGCAGGTGTGAGACACAGTGAGAGACACAAAGTACACAAATCCTTATTCAATTTCCACCACCAGGAAGATAGGAAAACACCTGGGTGGCCAGTGACAAGCAGTGCCCTTCACATCAAAGGGCAATGCTGTGTGATCAAACAGTGAAGGGGAGGGCAGGGACTAAATCAAAATACGGTTGGAGGGGGAAATGATGCACTCCACTCCCTCCGGCACCCACCTCTCCCTGAACAACTCCAGGGTGTTGGTGGACACCGCGTGCTCCTTCTCCAAGGACACCCGGGCTCTAACGTAACCGCGGAAGAGGGCCAGGCAGTTGGCCCTAATGACCCCCTCCACGGCCCGCTGCCTGGACCTGTTTATGGCCAGTTTGGCCAGGCCCAGGAACAGACCCACGAGGAGGTCTTCAGACTTGCCCTCCCTCCTCCGTACCGGGTGCCCGAAGATCAGGAGCGTGGGACTGAAGTGCAACCAAATGCAGAGGAGGGGGTTTTTGACATAATCAAAAAGGGAGTGCAAATGCCCACACCCAATATACACATGGTCCACGAACTCCACAGCGCCACAGAACAAGCAGTTGGACTGGGAGTCCGAATCCCCTGTTTATATCTGTCAGCCACGACTCTCTCTCATTGGCCCAAGTTAACAACTCCAATCAATGATCTCATAGTCAATGAGATCCACCTGGTTCCATTCACAACACATTTTGAGTCCTGTAACACCCTTCTTCTGAATCTGAATGGACTGAATGGCCTGTTTCTGTCTTTCACATTCTGTGAAATTGTGCTGTGTATTGTCAGCCAACACCAATAATATCCCTGGAGTCAGGATGTTCCACACCGTTTTAGTGTATAGTAATGATGCATTGACTTTAAAGTTAAATCAACATGTTGCTGCTGTTGTAAATGGAGCAAGTGACTCTGCGGACTGTTTAGAAATGACAGAAAATCTGTCAGGGGCCAAATGGGCTTCCTGCCGCTTGGTGCTTGCTTTAAGCTGATTATTATCTAATGCTCTCCAGCAGGAGGTAAATGTTTTCACAAACACAGTCAAATAATGATGTCTCCGCTTCTCACAGGACAAGTAAGAGTAATTCAGTTCTGAATATAAATTGAGCTGCATTTTTTTCTTGTAATCAGCTTGCCCAAATGGAAGCTCATAGCATTTATTTAATGATCACAGTGAGGCGTTTAGACATCCAATTAACCACTTCGGTGTTTTTCTGTAAATTTGTGAAAAATACAACATGGAACCAAAATGCTGATGAAGAGCCACTGGACCCGAAATATTGATTCAGCTTTCTTTTAATAGATGCTGAGTTTCTCAAGCAATTTCCATTTTTTTGAGCAAAACTGTTTTTTTTAAAAATGGACCATTAGTGCCTTATGATTATATTGCTGGTGCTCTAATGCATTACAATTCAACAGGATATGGACTTAGTATGAACCTGATGAACCAATGGCCTTTTCCAATGCTGTAAATAATATGCACCATTACTATTTTCATTCATTGAAAATGTAGTGCTGCCCTGCTACATTTTAAGATTAGTTATACAATTTGTAACTAAATAGAGTTTATATTAATTCAGGAAAATAAAATTATGAGAATCATATTATTCAGCATTGAAAGGGTCGTTCACTGTGCAGATGTATGGAGTTCTTGCTTAGCAGGGATTATGAAGAAGACTTAACACTAGCTTTTAAGTACTGTGCATTGTGCTCAAGAAAACATTGAACTAATTTACCACACATATGCTGCATTAATTTAGTGACACCTTTGACAATTCTGTTTACCCTATAGCTTGTTAAAGCAAGACCTTGAGACTTCCACATAATTATCTTTATTCTTTACCTATTGTGTGAACTTATGGCTCAGAGGCGTTTTTTGGATGCCAAAGTATGAATTGGAAAATGTGAGGGGTTTGCATTTCTAGGCCCCCTGAGGGTGTTTAAATTCCTTGTTCCTCCTGTTATGTATGGTAATTCTTCTGAAGAGGTTAATGTTCATGTAACATTGGCTCAACCCATTCTACTGATGTTACACATAGTCTGTGGGTGGAGAGAAAGCATTCTACTCTAGGTTTGAAGAGATCTGTACCAATGTTATCAACTCCTGATAATTATGCCAGATTAGAATATAAATTACATATTGCTATCTTGCAATTGAACTTCTTATTGTCTAAGATTGGTGCTTGCAGTGTAGATACAGTGTGTTCTTCATTGCTATCAATATAGTCTCAAAGCCAAGCTAAGAAAAGGGGGGATTAGTGGCAATGACCTACCTGAAACAACACTTACCCAGTACCACACACTAGAAGGGATGGCAGATATCACAAGATACCAGGAATAGTACACAGATCCTAACCCCAGGCCATTTTCCTGGAGGTGAGATGTGGAGGGGAAGGATGTTGAGGTGTGGTAGGGCTACTCACGTGCAAGCAGCTGCTTTAGGGCCTTTCATGACCTATTGTTGAGGCTGATTAGAATTGTCTAATGTGCCCCATCATAAGCCCCAAGAGACATTGGGAAATAGTGTAGTTACCCGGAGTCAGTCCCCTGGCAGCAGACCAGGAGACATGTGCTCCAGGCACTAGGTACCTGGTTTCACCACAGTCCAAAGCTACCATGTAGTGACCCAGTTGCTGAGGCTGCTTTCTTTTGGGTTCACATAATAATAAACCTGGAGAGAGGGTATCTCCAAGGAAACCTGGGAAACATAGTTGCCATTTATTCAGTAAAAAATGAGGTCTGCAGATGCTGGAGATCACAGCTGCAAATGTGTTGCTGGTCAAAGCACAGCAGGCCAGGCAGCATCTCAGGAATAGAGAATTCGACGTTTCGAGCATAAGCCCTTCATCAGGAATTCCTGATGAAGGGCTTATGCTCGAAACGTCGAATTCTCTATTCCTGAGATGCTGCCTGGCCTGCTGTGCTTTGACCAGCAACACATTTGCAGCCATTTATTCAGTGTTCAACGTCCTTTTGTTGGTGATTGAAGAGTGCACCCTCTGTATAAAACCTGGAGGGCAAGCACACCCTTTGGAACTGGCCAAATCAAGGAAAATCACAGCTGTGTGACCGTTCCCCAAGCAGTGGGGATTCTGACCCCTATTTGACCAAGACAGGGAGAAACCAAAGCTCAAAATGTCTCACCACCAACAGGAGAATCCTCAGATCCACTGAAGATAAACTTTGCTTTAGGTCACTTGCACGTGCATTCAGTTGACTGATGCTAGGGAAAGTTTTCAGCAATAAGATGAATTATATTTTGTCTATTTCAAAGCATTGTGGATATGAAGTTGTCTCAATTTATCATGATGCTGTACTCAATTTAATCATTTATAATGCAATCAGTCTGTTCCTAATTTACAAGGCATTGGAACCAAATCACTTCAGGCAATAGAGAAATGAAATGCTATAACTGTGTGCTCCAAGGGAGGGCCTCATTTGAAGTGGATACACAGGCAGAAATCAGGTAGATGCAGCCCAAAATTTTCATTCCATTAAAACGATTGAGAAGAAATAGTGGGGAACATGTTCATACCTTCTGAGTGTGCCTCCTTGTTGGATGAAACTCTGAACCGAGAGATTGTGATTTCTTACAGTGCTAACCTTTTAATGAGAATGAGAAGCATGGTATAAAATTGTATATACTTATTCTTCTGATGTAAGTATGGTGTTGAGTATTCTAATAATCCCAAATCAAGGGGAACTCAGCTATGACTGAACCACAGGTGACTGGTAATATAGTGTTAGGTGGAGAACTCCTTGTCTTTTGCTATACATTCTGTGTCTTATGATCCCATTCCACAGCTAGTATCTCCACATAAGCCTGTTAGACTATAATCTGGTGTTATGTGATTTTCAACTTGTAAATTATTTTACTTTCCATGAGGAAATGGCAAGTTTTCCTTTTGTTGAGTGTTAACACTTGTGAATTATTCGAACTCTGTAAAAATGAAAGACAACTGTGGAGGAGGTAATTTCAAAGGAAACAACAGAGTGATTGCCGACTGACCGAAGGGGCAATTTCGAAGCTGGGAGGAAACCAGGCAGGGAATTAAATTGCACCCAGTTACACAGTCCTTGTTGCTTTCCAATGGATTGCTTTTTAACTTGAGCTTTTGAGCAGGTGATGGAGTTTTTCAAAATATAAAGCAGCACCTTCCAAACCCACAATCACTTCCACCTAAATTTCAATGACCTCATTGGGGCTTCCTTGTAATTTTAACATATTCCCTGTGTATTTGAGCCAACCCAAGCCAAGAGTAGCTGGGGCACGTGAAGGACCTGCCAAGTGAGCGAATTTTTAATTCATTTCTTGGGTGCTAAGAGGAGCAAGAACACACCTTCCCTCCCTGTAGATATGCTTGGGCCTCCCCTGCCTTAGGCTACTCCACCCTGGCAACCTCAGTCCCACTTGCAGCATCACAACAGAGTGCCAGAGACTGAGTCCAGGCATTTGCTCCAGATCCTTGTATGCCCACATATGGTTTGTGACTGATACCTGAGAACAAGTCATCACTGTGGCAGACATCGCATTGTGAGCCAAGATGAAGCATAAGACACATACCTTAAAATAAATAAGATGACCATTTCTATCCTGGCTAATCAGGACCAAATGTCTGTTACATTGTGCTATGAGGCATGCTCCAAGTCCAAAATGGGGAAAATGTTCTGTGCTGATTCTTAATTTTAGTTCACCACAAAGGAAGATGTTTTACATTATGTGCAAATTTTATTGTTTACAGTATTCCTCAGGAATGAAACAAAGAATCATCACAAAGACCATTTCTTATTTAATCATATCTCAAAATAAGTCAAAACAGCTGATCCTGTTCTATTTTAATAATAGCTGGGCCCCAGTGAGTTACACTAATGAAATAACTGAGGTCTTATTGCATAGCGGGAGTAAAGAATGAGTTCTGTCCTCACACAATCCAATCGAGAGCAAGGATTGAGTTACGATTGAAGTCTGATCAAATACTTTACAAAGAGACAAATACATTATATTCATGGGAACAGTAGTTACGTCCTTCTACACCCAATTCCAGTCCCAACATTCAATACAATATAAATTCTGCTGATTCCCTTAACTTCCTGTGAAGAAGAATTGTGAGCCTCTAAAAACATGTAAAGATCATGACACTCAGTCATTGCCTATAGAAAGTCAAAGCAAATCATCAGCTGACATCTGTTTGTCCTGGTGTGTTTTATTTTTATACATAATTCTCTACATTTAAAAGTGTTTAGTTAATGTAGCCTGAAATAAAACAATAGAGAGTTTTCTTGCTTCACATCACAGCAAAATGTGAAGAAATTAAAAATAGATGCATCTTTTCCAAACATTTATGTTCAGGAATTCAATATGATTTGCCATCAGGTGCAGTGTTTTTAATGACATGCAAATTACTCAGTTGCTGCTATTCAGATCCATTTTGCTGGATTTTAATTGGATTAGAAGTATGAGTTGGTAATTTAAAAATAAAATGTTTGCTCATTAAGGTGATGCATGTCAGTGCTGAGAATGCTTTTCCTTCTTTGAGCCTAATATCTGCATTAAGTGTAACCCAGATTGGATGAAAGATGCACCTTCTTTTTGTCTATAGAATTCTAGAATGGCTACCTTTGCAGAAGGGGGCCATTCAGCCCATCATGTCTGTGCTGGCTGTCTGCATGAGCAGTTCAGTTAGTGCCTCTCCCCAATGCTTCCTACTGCCTTGTTCCTCCTATTTAAATGTATCATTTAACACATCTCTGCATTAAATTTCATCTGCCACTGCTCTGCCCATTCTGCCACCTTGTCTATGTGTTCTTGAAGTCAATCACTATCCTCATGGGGTGGGAGATTTCAAGACGAGGAGGCATAGTTGTGAGGTGAAAGAAAGATTTAAAAAGACATGAGGGACAACGTTTTACACAGAGAGTGGTTCATATGTGGAATGATCATCCAGAGGAATTGATGGGTGTCGGTACAGTTAGAATGTTTAAAAGACTGTTGGAAATGTACATGAATAAGAAATGTTTGGTAGGATATGGGCCAAGTGCAGACAAGTGGGACAAGTTTAGTTTGGGATTATGGTTGGCATGGATTGGTTGGACTGAAGGATTTGTTTCCGTGCTGTGTGACTCTATGATTCTAAGGAGTTAACAAAATTTCCAGGTGTTGTCAGTGACAAATTTTGGAACGGTGTCCTTTACACTGAAGTGTAGGTAGTTAATGTGCATCAAGAAAAACAGTTGTCCTGATTCTCAGGGAACTCCTCTGAGTACTTTTCTCCATCTGCAAACCAACATTTATACAAATGATTTGGATATGAACATTACAGGTATGGTTACTAAGTTTGCAGGTAACACCAAAATTGGAGGTGTAGTGGACAGCAAAAAATTTTACCTCACGTTAAAGTGGGATCTTGAATAGATGGGCCAATGTGCTAAGGAGTGGCAGATAGAGTTTAACTTAGATAAATGTGAGGTACTGCATTTTGGAAAGGCAAATCAGGCCAGGACTTATACACTTCATTGTAGGGCCCCATGAAGTGTTGCTGAAAAAAAAGAGACCTTGGAGTGCAGGTTCATAGGTTCCTTGAAAGTGGAGTCTCAGGTAATCAGGATAGTGAAAAGCCATTTGATTTGCTTGCCTTTAAAGGTCAGTGCCTTGAATATAGGAACTGGGATGTAATGTTGTGGCTGTTCAGGATGTTGGTCAGGCCACTTTTGGAATACTGCATGCAATTCTGGTCTCCCTGCCATTGGAAGGATATTGTAAAACTTGGAAGTGTTCAGAAAAGATTTAATGAGGATGTTGCCATGGTTGGAGGATTTGAGCTATAGGGCGAGGCCGAACAGGCTGGGGCTATTTTCCCTGGAGCATCGGAGGCTGAGGGGTGACCTTATAGAAGTTTATAAAATCATGAAGGGCATGGATGGAGGAGTCCAAAACTAGAGGGCATAAGTTGAAGGTGAGAGGGGCAATATTTAAGAGGCTCCTAAGGAGCGACCCTTTCATGCAGAGGGTGGTACGTGTATGGCATGAACTGTCAGAGGAAATGGTGGAGACTGGTACAATTGCAGCATTTAATAGGCATCTGGATGGGTACATGAATAGGAAGAGTTTAGAGGGATATGGGCCAAATGCCAGCAAATGGGACTAAATTAATTTAGGATATCTGGTCAGCATGGATGAGTTGGACCAAAGAGCCTGTTTCCATGCTATACAGTTCTAAGACTCCACGACCCTATAAATGCACACCATTCTATCACTCAGCTAAATTCATATCTATGTTGCTACTGTACTTTTTATTTCAGAGTTTTAACTTATTTGGCAATTCCTGCATGGCATTTTTGACTAACATGTTTTGGATGTTGACAACATTAACTGCTTTGCTACCATCTATCCTCACGTTTGCGTCATGAAACTGAGAGAGGACCTTGGAGAGGTGGTGCTCCCATATATCTGCTGCCATTGTACTTCTAGATGGAAATGGTCATGGGTTTGGAAGGTGCTATCTGAGGAGCCTTGGTAAATTTCTGCAGTGCATCTTGTAGACCGCACATACTGCGATGCTAGATAGTGGATACTTGTGGATCTAATGCGAAACAAGCATGCTGCTTTGTCCAGGATGGTGCCAAGCTTCTTGACTGATTCTGGAGTCGAACTCATTCAGGCAAGTGAGGAGTATTCCATCACATTCCTGACTTGTGCTTTGTAGAAGGCAGACAGGCTTTGGGGAATCAGAATGTGAGATATTCACTGCAGTATTCCCAACCTCTGACCAGCTCTTGTTGTTTTTGTATGTGGTGAGTTGAGTTGAGTTTCTGGTCAATGGTAAACCCCAGGATGTTGATAATGGTGGACTCAGTGATGGTATTGAATGTCAAGGGGTGGTAGCTATATTAAAAACTAAAAGATCTACAGATGCTGTAACTCAAAAACAAATCAGAAGTTGCTGATAAAACTCAGCAGGTCTGGCAGCATCTGTGAAGAGAAATCAAAGTTAACGTTTCTGGTCTGGTGACCTTTCCTGAGGACAGGTCATTGGACCAGAAATGTTAACTTTGATTTCTCTTCACAGATGCTGCCAGACCTATTGTGGTAGTTAATGTGTGTCTCTTATTTCAGATGCTAATTGCCTGGCAATTGTGTGGTGCAAATGTTACTTGCCACTTGTCAACCCAAGCCTGGATATTGTCCAAACTCTGATCCATTTGGACATGAACTACTTCAGTATCTGGGGAGTCACAGATGGTGCTGAACATTTTGTAATCATCAGCGAGCATCCCCAAGCTTGATGGTATGATGGAGAGAAGGATGAAGATAGTTGGGCCTTGGACCCTACTCTGAGAAACATCTGCAAAGATGTCCTGGAGCTGAACTGTGTGACATCCAACAATCACGACTATCTTTCTCTGTGCCAGGAATGACTCTAATGACTTGAGAATTTTCCCCTAATGCCCATTGATTCCAGTTTTTCCAAGAATCCTTAATGCCACAGTTGGTTGAATGCAGTCTTTTTGTCAAGGGCAGTCACTCTCACCTTACCTCACCTCTGGAATCCAGCATTTTTGTCCATGTTTGAATCAAGGCTGTAAATAAGGTTAAGAGCTGAATGGCCCTGGCAGAGTTCAACCTGGGCATCAGTTGTCATAAGACCCATCTAATATTGGCCTCAGGCTTCATATATTGCAGACTAGTACACCATAGGTCAAGTGGCATCTATGAGGAGGAACAGAATCAATGTTTCAGGTCAATAACATCTCATAAGAACATTTAACAATCAGGAGAAGGAATAATGGAGGCAATTAGACAGACGTCAAGTGAGCTGGGTCTGGATTTGAATGTAGATAACTTCTGCACCTGTGGGCTTCACATTCAGATAATTTTGTTTCACAGAAATTACCTTTTTGGTGATTATTGCTGATTTCACAAAATGGATTATGAATAGCAGAACTTCCTATCTCCATTTGCTTATGAAAAGCATTGGATCCTGGATGGATCTTTTGGTGCCAATACTAATAGGGTGGGCATTACATTTCTGACACAGTAAGCAGCAGAACGCACAAACTGCATATCAAGTCTTTTGGAGGCCCTGATGGGAACATCCTCTGTCCCTAAATTTTGCTCAGAACTTCAGGTCCATGAGAGCAGTCCACACTTTCAGCGGTGTGACACCTGACCATTTGCAACTGAAGACGTTTGTTTTTCTTACTTTCATTAGTATTCTCACTTGTAATCCTCCAGGGCTTATTGATTTATGAATGTTCAAAAACCCTTTCTTCATAAGATTTAATTGCTGTCTGCAGTTTTCTTAATAAATGTAATTTGCACTCCTTCTCTCTTCCCATACTCCATTGCACAGAAAATAACTGGTGACACGGAAAAACCTCCTTCATGTTTGTCAGCCTCATTGACTTATTTCTGACCCTCTTGGAAATCTGCATTTGTTCTTCATGGATGAAAATACAAAAACCAGTGGAATCTGTAAATGAGAGGTTCTTATTTGTTGTGGTGCTAATGAAATTTAGCAACTAAATAACATGACTTCAGTCTCCTAAACGAAGATATGCAGCCATGGGTGAGCTGAGGTGATTAAGAGGAAAGCATTGCATACAGTTCACGTTACCTTAATCTATCGCTTTCTTATTTAATAAGCAGTAATGTGAGATATGACAATGTATGATAGGGCTATTGTCAGCACTGTTTAGTTTTGAATTTTGCTCCATCATTTCCCAAATCCTATGGAATTAAATTTGCAGTGCTTGAAAGGAAACTTTGGTAAATGCTGGCATGATCATTAGGTCTGCTTTGTTTGTACAAGTTTAGTGACTAGTTGAATAAATCATTGTTGAAAAAGAAGGTGGAGAGGTTTTTGCCAGTTATCAAATGTGAATGAAGAGGTGAGTACACCAAAATGTCAGTCATCACTGCTGTTTTGGATTGGATGTGCTATTATTGAGATTGATGGGTACTATTTCCTCAGGGTCTTTCTGTGGGTTTAAGAACTCCATTTGCTCAGTTGGAAGACATTAACAGACCACTGGAGTGGCACAGGGGCGAGCACTGCTGTCTCACAACACCAGGGAACTGGAATAGGGTATGGAGAATGGTCTGGATGGGATGTTTGTCAGAGGGTATGGACTTAATGGGCTGAATGGCCCCCTTCCACACCGTAGGGATTCATTGATTCACTGAGACATTGCAGAAGTTACAAAAAATGCTTGTCAGCCACCTTCTATCAATGTTCTTTCACTGGTCTTACCAGCATTTTGCATAGTTCTGTTGAATGGAGGCCAGAATAATACATCTATGTTAAATTGGTATACATCGGTTTCTATCCATTGAGACTAGGCCAGTTCCTTTTCCAATATTCCATTTAAATAATCCACCATTACAAACTTTTACAAACAACAAACAGAACAATGATCAACCACAGGCAATAAGTTCCTTAAAGTGAACTAACAATTAACAGAGGGCATGGCAAAGTTGGGAAGGAACTATGAATAACATAAATAATTAAAGTATTCCTTTGATAATTGAATGGAATTGCTCACGTAAATTTGGACTTTAGAGCAATCCCCGTTTCTTCGATCTCCAACTATTTCATTAATACCCTTGTTTCCATTAAAAGTTCAAAGAGGATTGTTCACGATGTTGTTTGCACAGTTTTCAGCTCCACCTGCAATTCCTCAGACTGCATGCAGCAAGATCTGGACATTATCCAGATGGTCTAATAAGTGATAGTGACAGTCACATCACACAAGTGCCAGGTCATGACCACCTTCACCAAGAGAGTCTAAATACCTCAACATGACAGTCAACTGGACTACTTTCATCAAATCATCCATAATCATTACCTTAGGTCAGTGTTGACCAGAAACTGAATTGAACCAGCCAAATGAATTCTCTGAGAGCTGTGAATCTTTAGAATGTCACACCCAAGAGGGATGTGGAAAACCTAACACTGAATTTTTCAAGACTGATTATTCAAAACTGATACAAAGACAATTTTGATGTCTCACAGAATTAAGTGATATGGGATTAGGCAGTAAAGTGTGCTGAGTCATAGAACCATGCTGAATGCAGGGTGGTCTCAAAGGTTCTTATAGAGTCCTAGAATCATAGAGATTTTCAGCATGGAAAACAGACCCTTCAGTCCAACCCGTCAATGCTGATCAGATATCCCAACACAATCTAGTCCCAACTGGCAGCACCAGGCCCATATAACTCCAAATCCTTCCTATTCATATACCCATCCAAATGCCTATTAAATGTTGCAATTGTATCAGCCTCCACTACCTCCTCTGGCAGCTCATTCCATACATGTACCACCCCCTGTGTGAAAAAGTTGCCCCTTAGGTCCCTTTTATATCTTTTCCCTCTCACCCTAAACCTATGCCCTCTAGTTCTGGACTCGCCGACCCTAGGGAAAGGACTTTGTCTATTTATCCTCCTGATGCTGCCGGCTTCTGTGTTCTGCTTTCTACTTTGGATTCCAGCATCTGCAGATTTTTCTGTCTCTAGCCTTGATAACAAGGGCAGTCACATGCACCTCACCCTTGGAGTTCAGATCTATTGTCTATGTTGGACTAAATCTATAATGATTAACGTGGGCTTGGTGGAACCCAAAGTAAGCATCAGTGAGCAGTTTATTGCTTAGTAATTGCCACTTGACACTACTGGTGATGACCCATTTCATCACTTTACTGATGGTTGATAATAGACTGATGGGATTACATTTGGTCTGTTTGGATATTTTGTGCCGTTTGTAGATGGAACCTACCTAGATGATTTTCCACATTATTAGTGAGGTATAGAATGGAAAACATGCAGAGAAATCCAGGCATCAACTGCACAATAGAATTAAAATGCATACACCAGCTTCTGCATTCATTTTAAGACTAGTTTCCTGCCATTCACTATGATCTCTGTATACCAAACATTGCTGTCTTGGTATATAACATCGCCTATGTAATGTAAGCCTCAGTCTTCAGCATTCAATAATTCATGCACATTTGCAGACTAGAGCCATCTGTTTCTAAATTTCTACCATGGAGGTGTGCATCCTATACTTCTTAAGTTCTGGACCTGAAACATTAACTCTACTTTCTTTCCACAGATTTTGGCTTAGTGGTCAGTACTGCTGTCTCACAGTACCAGGGACCCTGGTTTGATTCCACCCCTGGGCATCCATCTGTGTGGAGTTTGCAAATTCTCCCTGTGTCTGTGTGGGTTTCCTCCAAGTGCACTAGTTTCCTCTTACAGTCCAAAGATGTGCAGGTTAGCTGGATTGGCCATGGTGTCTAGGGATATGCAGGCTAGATGGGTTAACCATGGGAAATGCAGGGTCACAGTGAATCTGTTGGATGTTCTTTGGAGGGTCAGTGTGGACTTAATGGGTTGAATAGCCTGCTTCCACTCTGTAGGGATTCTATGCTGTAAGACCTGCTGAGTGTTTACAGCAATTACTGTTTTTGATCTGACACTACTGTATGAACAAGCAGGCACACCCCCTTTCTAACTGGGCAGGATTGGTTTGGGTGAGAATTTTTCCTGACACAGAAGGGATATGGCAAAATGATGATTGACACCTTTGTCGATACACTTTTCCAGTAAGAGCTGTAGCGCTCTTTTGGTTCCTTACCCACTGAGCATAGCCTGTCTGGATCCCTATACATTCTGGAACATTTCTGGATGGCATAGTGGAGGTTATCATTCACCAAGTTAAAGTTCATGTCTCATCATTAGAGCTCATGTTGCTGCCTGTATTCATCACTGGATGGTCCTGGTGGTTTTCCCTCTTGTGGCTTAATACTAGGCTTGCCTCAAAGTCCCTCATCCTCTACTCTCTCTTGTTGCTGGATTTCTCTTCAGGCTTTCCCTTACAGCTTAGCGTCATTCTTTTGGTTTTGGTCATTACTTGCCATCCTGTAGGAATATGTTCAGGAGCTTAGCACATAAAAGAACTGAACACTATTTACACTATTAATGTTTATTGCTCATGAACCATGTACATAAGCATGGTAAAATAAGACTTGACTAGTGCCCTCTTCCATCAGGTCTCAGTCCTATTGATCCAATATTTTATCACAGCACCTTATTCATATGTTCAGTAGCCATTGCCAGTATCTAATCTTTTCCTCCACAAATTGAAGGCCTCTTCCTGCTTCCCTGCGTATTTTTGTTCACATTGTCGGGCTCACTACTATATGGGGGCACCATCAAGCATGCTCAAACTCACTTGCCTGGCTTCTAGACCGTCTAGCGATTTGGGACACCTTCTCCCGCTCTGGCTGTAGTTCTGACAATGGTCACCTTCTAGCTGTGGCACTGCTGAGGTAATTGGACTGGCAGCTCTTGGAGATAGAGTTGCCATCCCTGACAGTACTGTTGGCAGCCCTCTGTTGGCAAAGATCATTCCCAGAACTGCTGCTGCCCTTGATGTGACGTCCTGTTCTGCTTTTGATCCTATGGGTGGGACTTTTGTAAAACTTAACTGATAAAAAGCAAGTTACAAGATGGTCCTTTGGAAAAAAAAGTGATGCTTTGGTCTGTCTCAAGGTGCAAAATGGGAGGTACATTGCATTGTGCTTCTGTACCCTCGGCTTTTTGTTTCAAAGATCTGTTAAACAACACAACTAAAAAGCCCTAGATTTGAACTTCTCCAAGTGGGGTCAGGACTCCAAGTGGGGACATGGGTTGAAATTTTGGGGGACTGGAAAAATATGTGGCAAGTGCCGCTTTAAATGAACACAGTACTTCACAGCAATAAAAAAAGCTGCTTAGAATGTGATTCTCAAAAGAAGCTAAAACATATTTTACAAATTGTATTTCTTTGCATGAAATAATCATTTTTCATTTACAGAAAATCTTTTCTTGTGGTATTCTCAGCTTGCTTTCTTTATTCCCCAATGAGCTAAACTGTAAAACAGTACAAAACAAAACAGGAGGAGAAAGACAGAAATCCCCATTTATTATTTACCCTCAGCACTGGGGAAGTGGAGTCTGAGTAAACAGCTAACTATTCTGCAGGAGTCCATATCAACAGAAAGATCAATGGCCTTCTCGACAGCCAGAAGTGAATTATTTCAGCATGGTTAACACTCGGCTCATTCTGTGCCTGCTGCAGTTCATTTACTGGCACATTATGAACAGATACATAAGGTGCTTCTTGCATTCATTATCCACAGCATACCCTGGTGAGCACTGCATAAATAGGAACTCCTCCAAATCAAGCAATCTTAATTTGAAAGCCAGATCTTTGGTTCATTTGCGAGGAACTTACCTCGAGATTATTTTAATTTATTTGTAAAATGTCATTTAAGAGAAATCTACAATATCAGAGCTAGATTACTGAAGTTGTATTAATAAGCATGCACAAATATGTATATTTTAGACACTGGCAGTTTTTCATGAAGTGGAAATATGAGGGAAAATGATGATTCTGAGAATAATTCCCAGCAAAGTAGCTCAATTCTGCTCCTAACTTTTTACTGTCGCTATTTGATGTATTTTTCTTGGTTTCATACAAAATCTATGAAAAACAAGTGGATAGGTGCACAATTTTGTTTGAGAAGGTAATAAGATGTTAGCTTTATCTTAAGTGGGCAGAATAGCGTGGCAGTCGTATGAATCTCTGGTTAAGTAATGAAATAATTGCACAGAGGCCAGTATCCCATCACCAAGTCGCCCTTTATCTACAAATACACAGTACAGTGGCTGTGGCCAGCCAGCTCAGAATCAGTCCCTGAACTGAGGAGATTCTAAATCCTCTGTTTACATATATATTTTGATTTTAATTTTTTTTCTAAATTGCCTGTTTATACATTTTTTTCTTTTTCTCCCCTACACTACTGCCTAACTGCTGTAGTGCTCATATTTTCCCTAGCACCCATGTTGTGTGCGTGCAGGTGTGAGACACAGTGAAAGACACAAGGGGTACAAATCTGTATTCATTCTCCATCACCAGGAAGAAAGGAACCCCCTAAGTGGCCAGTGACAAGAAGTGCCCTTCACATCAAAGGGCAATGCTGTGTGATCAAACAGAGTGAAGGGGAGGGCAGCGATTAAATCAAAATAGAGTTGGAGGGGGAAATAATACACTGCACTCCCTGCGGTGCCCACCTTCCCTTGAAAATCTCGAGGGTGATGGTGGACACCACATACTCCTTCTCTAGGGACAACCAGGCTCTGACATAACCACGGAAGAGGGGCAAGCAATCGACTATAATGGCCCCTCCAGGGACTGCTGCCCGGACCTGTTTATGGCCAATTTGGCCAGGCCTAGGAGCAGACACACGAGAGGATCTTCTGACCTACCCTCACCCCTTTGCACTGGGTTCCAAAAGATCAGGAGCATAGGACTGAAGTGCAGTCAAAGGCAGAGGAGAAGGTTCTCTAGAAAACTAAAAAGGGAGTGCAAATCCCCACGCCCCATATATACATGGTCCATGGACTCTACAGCACCACAGATCTCCTGGTTTTTTTCTTCTTTTTCTCTAAATCTCCTGGTTATATCTATTTTAAAATTTTTTTTTTTTGCTTTTTACCCCCACACTACCACGTAACTGAAGCGTGTGCTAGTGCTTATATTTTCCCCAGCATCCATGTTGTGTGTGTGTAGGTGTGAGACACAGTGACAACAGGTGTACAAATCTTTGTTCAATTTCCACCACCAGCAAGAAAGGAAACACCCAAGTGGCCAGTGACAAGCAGTGTCCTTCTCAGAAGGCAATGCTATGTGATAAAACAGTGAAGGGGAGGGCAGGCATTAAATCCATTCCCTTTCACTCATTTCTGGCCTTTCACTCAGTTGAAAGCATTGTTCTATCTCCCACCTGTCACCAAGATCTGTTACTTCCAACTCTACCATTGAAATCTTTATTAATGACATTGCCACCTCCAGATGAGCTGGCATGACAGTGGCAAATAAGTTGGCATGAAGGGGGTTACAGAGATATGAGGAGACATCGAAGTGGGTGAAAGCCATGCATTAGCCTGGAGGTATGAAGGGATGCTGAGCTTTGAGGAGACAAGAACTGGGTGGAGGGCTTGAAGTAAAATGAAGACAGTATGGAAATTGGGTAGGAAGAGTTGTGAATGCTTTCTTTAAAATGTATTCAGTCATGGGCCATGAATATCATTGGCTGGGTTAGCATTTATTACCCATTTATAGTTCCCCTTGGATACAACTAAGTGGCTTGATAGGCCATTTCAGAGGGCAGTTAATAGTCACCCATATTGATGTTGGTCTGGAATCACACGTAGGCCAGATCATGTAAGGATAGCAGTTTCCTTCCCTAAAAGTCATTAGTTACTAATTTGGCTTTTACAACAATCAACAATAGTTTCATAGCTTTTTACTAGACATTTAATTTCACAAGTATTGTTTCATTGAATTCCAATTCTAGTATCTACTGTGGTGAAATTCAAACCTAGGTCACCAGAACATTATCTAGGTCTCAAGTAATGGGTGGTAACTACTTGCTATGCATAAAATGTAAAGCCTTTAGAAAGCGTTAATGACTGATATTCATTGCGTTGCCTTCTGTCGTGTGGAAGTGCATGTGAATTGTTGGAAGAATTAGAAGGTGTTTGGCATGGTGAAAATAACAGCGGAAGCATATCGACAAGCTGCATTGGGAGTCATACCTTTGCATGCTGCAGTTAATTTTTCTTATCTTAATAAATTTGCTCAGTCTATATCTGGGAGAAGACTCAGCAGATTCAACTTGGCTGCTGCCTCCTTCTTTCCAGGAAAGAGTGACTCGGAGTTTCAAACAGGGCAAGTCTCAGGCCTTCCATATTGTGTAGCATAAAAGCTGAAAGTGCTGGAAATACTCAGCAGGTCAGGTAGAACCTGTGGCGATGGAAACAGAGTTAGCATTCCTAGTCATTCACCTTTTGTTATTCTGATAATGGGATCATTGACCTGAAACATTGCCTTTAATTTTACACTGTTTCATGGAGAGGGCTGACAGATGGAGATGGAGGAACATTAGTTGGGATGACAGAATTGGTATACCTGTTGCTTTCCTATTTTATGGCAGGAAAGGTGGTTGATATCCCTTAGTTTATCACGTGAATAGTGTCACTACGGCTAAATGTAAGATGGCCTACTAACCACTAAACCAGCGAGGACAAATTCCAAGAGAAGCCAGGGATTCCTTTAACCAGCTTAGCTGGATACACACCTGCTTCCACATCTGCCTTTTTTTTCACTCGCAGGATGAGGGCACCGCTGGCTAGGCCAGCATTTATTGCCCAGAGGGTAGTTAAAACTCAACCACATTGTCATGGGTCTGGAGTCACATGTAGGCCAGACCAGATAAGGATGGCGATTTCTTTCCCTAAAGGACATTAGTGAACCAGATGGGTTTTTCCCAAAAACTGACAGTGTCTTCATGGTCATCATTGGATTCTTAACTCCAGATTTTTCTTCTGTTTATTGAACAGAATCTGCCATGGAAGGATTTGAACCCTGGTCCCCAAAACATGACCTAAGTCTTTGTATTACAGTTCAGCAATAATACCATTAGGCCATGGCCTACCACAGAGGATCAGCTAACTTCTTACCAGCCCCATTCCCCTCCCATTTATCCCTCCACCCTTGAGCTCCCAGCCTCATTCCTAATGAAGGGCTCCAGCCCGAAATATCCTGCTCCTCGGATGCTTCCTGACCTGCTGGACTTTTCCAGCAACACACTCTCAACATAGCCTCCCTGATCTACTCTCGTGTCAGGTTAGTTTTGGAGTAAACATTGAGTGTAAGAGTGCCATTTAAACTGAGACAAGTCATCAAATAAAGTTGAATGTGATAGTGACATGTTACAGAGCACTCAGAGTCCAAGTTGCTGCAGCAATGTACTGCTTTAATTGACGTAGTAAACTTGACTTAAAATGATAGATGTTCTAATGTTGCCGAGAGATGCGAGGGAGTAGCAAAGGACTGCTGGGAAGGTGAGTCTAACCATTTAAAACCCTTGCTTCATGCGTCGGGGCCTCCATTTGCTGAGAGATGTGAGGGAGGAGCAAAGGACTGCTGGGAAGGTGAGTCTAACCATTTAAAACACTTACTTCATGCGTCGGGGCCTCCATTTGCCGAGAGGTGCGAGGGAGGAGCAAAGGACTTCTAGGAAGTTTATAAGTGGATGAGATTGATAAATCCCCAGGGCCGGACCAGATTTATCCTAGGCTGCTCCGGGAGTGAGAAAGGAGGTTGGTAAGCCGCTGGCAAAGATCTTTACCTCTTCACTCTCCACGGGAGTCAAACCAGAGGATTGGAAAGAGGTGAATGTTGTTCCTCTTTTCAAGAAGGGTAATAGGGAAATCCCTGGCAATTACAGACCGGTCAGTCTTACGTCTGTGGTCCGCAAAAGTTTGGAAAGAATTCTGAGGGATAGGATTTATGACTATTTGGCAAAGCACAGTGTGATTAAAGGCAGTCAGCATGGCTTTGTGAGGGATAGGTCATGCCTCATAAATCTTATTGAGTTTTTTGAGGAGGAGTCAAGACAGGTCAATGAAGGTAGGGCAGTGGATGTGGTGTATATGGACTTCAGCAAGGTATTTGATAAGGTTCCCCATGGTAGGCTCATTCATAAAGTCAGGAAGTATGGGATACAGGGAAATTTGGCTATCTGGATTCAGAATTGGCTGGCTGATAGAAGGCAGAGAGTTGTAGATGGAGAGTATTCTGCCTGGAGGTCAGTGTTGAGTGGTGTCCCACAGGCCTCTGTTCTTGATTTTATAAATGACTTGGATGAGGAGGTTGAGGGGTGGGTTAGTAGATTTGCAGATGATACAAAGGTTGAAGGTGTTATCGATCGAACTTGAAAGCTATTGCAGGCTGCAGCGCAATATAAACAGGATGCAGAGCTGGGCTGAAAAATGGCAGATGGGGTTCAACCTGGATAAATGTGAAGTGATGCATTTTGGAAGGTCGAACACAAATGCTGAATATAGGATTAAAGACAGGATTCTTGGCAGTGTGGAGAAACAGAAAGATCTTGATGTTGAAGTGCATGGATCCCTCAAAGTTGCCACCAGAGTGGATAGAAAGCTTATTATGTTTTGGCTTTCATTAACAGGGGGATCGCGAGGTTTTGCTAAAGCTCTACAAGTTCCTGGTGAGACCACACTTAGAATATTGTATCCAGTCTGGTCACCCTACTATAGGAAAGATACAGAGGCTTTGGAGAGGGTGCAAGGAAAGTTTACCAGGATGCTGCCTAGACTGGAGGGCTTGCCTTATGAAGAAAGGTTGAATAAGCTCCGACTTTTCTCTCTGGAGAGAAGGATGAAGAGAGGAGACCTGATCGAGGTATACAAGATAATGAGAGGACTAGATAGAGTCAATAGCCAGAGACTTTTCCCCAGGGTAGGATTGACTGGTACGAGGAGTCTTAGTTTGATATTAGGAGGAAGGTAAAAAGGGGACATCAGAGGTAGGTCCTTTACGCAGAGAGTTGTGAATGCATGGAATGTGTTGCCAACTGTGGTGGTGGAAGCAGAGTCATTGGGTACATTTAAGCGACTGCTGGACATGCACATGGATAGCAGTGAGTTGAGGGGTGCTTAGGTTCAGTTACTATATTTTATATTAGGATTAAACCTCAGCACAACATTGTGGGCCAAAGGGCCTGTTCTGTGCTGTACTTTTCTATGTTCTGTGTTCTCACCATCATGTGACTGATCATGAGTCCCTCCTGTTCCTATCATCAGCCATTGGCATTCGATGAAGGATTTGGAGGTTGACAATTAATCTACTTGGTCATAATATGAATTCACCTACATTGGTGATCATGTTCTGTGGTGGCACTCAAATCTTGGACTTCTGTCTCAGAGATGGAGAGATACAACCCATTACACCACAAGATTTCCTAGAGTATAGATAATGTAGAATAAATCAAATAAACTGCAGACCCTTTTAAATTGGTGTTCACCTTGTGAATGTTGGTGAAAGTTGCCACTTCAGAGGGAAGACATAGCCCACAAAGAATTGACAAGAAGCAATAAATTGGGAGTGTGCTGAGGATCACTGAAAGTGCAGAATTTCCTACTTCCGGTCACCAGTGAACAACGAGATAGTCAAATAGCCAAGGATAGTGTTTGTGAAAGAGGAGCTATTATGACAGGAGTCACCTTGGATAAGATCTTTACTCCAGAGAATAAGAAACACACAGATGCTTATCTTTTATTAACAAACATCAACACTGAACTCTTGTTTTGCCTCCATGTGTTTAGTTGAGTCAAGCTGGCTCATTTGAATCTCAAATGAACTCGTTAGCTCTCCTGGAATGTGCACGGGTTTTCATTATACTGACCTCTGACCTCACCATTGAAATAAGGGGGAAAACAAGTAGGATGAATAAACTTTAGAAAGATATTTTTTAAAAGTCACAATGATTCTGACTTGAAGCTTTACGTGCAAGTTTGATTGAATTATTCATACATAAATGATCATGAACTGCTGTTTAGAAACAGATGTACACTTGACTGGGCATCTGCACTCTATCCTCATATTCTAATCATCTCATTTTCCAGCAAGAAGCTAAGAAGTTTTCTCCACCACAGACTGAATTGTTTTTGAGAGTCATCTGACTGATAAACTCAAAGGTTATTTTGAAATGTATGGGATGTCTGAATTGGCAAAGATTGAGTCTGCTGACACCAATCATCCAATCATAAATTCTGACAGCACATGCTCACATCCAATTTTTTTTTGTTTAAATGGGTTTGTGCAACATAAAGCTGATTATTAAAACTTTAAAAATTCTCCTTTATTTTAATTTTTTTCTCTTTCCCTTTTTCTTTCATTTTAAGAATTTGTTTCCATTCATTTCCGAGATTTTGCTGTTACCACACCTGCTCCAGGCTGTCAGCAAATGTAGCCTTTTTGCAAAATATATATATTAATTTTAAGACAGGAATGTATAAATTATCATGTGTATTTGCCTATCATACACCATTCCATAATCACTGCTTTCTGAGGGTAATGTCTCTGCTTTTCCTTGAAGTAGCTCAAAGTCCTGTTAGAGGGAACGGCCACAGTTTAATGTCTCATCTGAAAGACTGCACCTTCAAATATACAGCACTATCCCAGTGCTATGAAGGAGTGCCAGCCTTGATTATTGTGTTCAAATCTCTGAAGTGGGACTATTAAACTGCAACTGTCAGACTAAGACACAAAAGTGTCACCAATTGAACCATCACGACCTTCAGTTAGATAAGAAATTCCAAAATGTTTCCAAAAGACAATCAGTGAATGTGGATACTATGAGACAAATATGGGAACACTTTGCAAAGGTAACAAAAGAAGTGATTAAGACCAGGCATCAAAGGAGAAGAAGGAGGTGAAGAAATAGGGGTGCTTCCTTTCAAGAGCTGAAGTTTGCTACAATAAGGTAAAGGATGAATCTGTGAACAAGAAGGTCACATGAACATATAATTAATAAAACACACAATCCTGCTCCCATGCCCACATGTCTGTCCTTGGCCTGCTGCAATGTTCCAGTGAAGCTCAACACAAACTGTAAGAACAGCATCTTATCTTCCGACTAGGCACGTTACAGCCTGCCGGTCTCAACATTGAATTCAACAACTTCAGATAATTTTATTTCATTTATTTTATTTATTTTAAAAATATTTTCATTGTTCTGTACCTCTTATTTCTTGATTGTCTCTCTTTCGCTCCCCACTCTCTCATCACCCTTTTCCTCTCCTCTTCCCCCTTTGCTATCCTTCTCCTCTGTTTTCCATTTTGCCTCTGCTTCACCCCTCCCCACCCCATCCCTCACATATTTTGGAAGAGAAGATTGAAGATGGCTTTACAGCATTTGAGATTACTGGGATAAGAGTGGATTTTTTTTCAAGATTGCAGATGGCTGCAAGTTGAAATATTGAGGGATGGTTACTAACCGAAGAAAGAACTATTTCCAATTTGTAGTTAGAATGGAATAGCGGGATGAAGTAGTCGCAGAGACATGGGTTAGGTCTCATAGACAGTGTGAGGTTGGAGAGCGTGCTGGGGAGATAGGCGGGAAACAGAATCAGAGGTGCAGAAGGAGGCTGTTTGGCCCATCATGTCTGCACCAGCAACTGGAGAAAAATGTGACTAGCTGTGGGGGAAGGTGACAGAGTCTGTTTATTAGTTATACCTACTGTCGATGTGAGAATGAGAGGCATGGTTAGAAGAGAGCATGTGGGCAGATGAGAGGCTTTAGGAGTTGGGGTTGGAGAAAATAAGCTATGCTTATCTTTGTTCTTTGGTAAATTGTATTGATAGAGGACAACAAGGCCTCACAGAACATGATATCATCTAGCCAGATAGGGGTGGAGTTAAATGTGCAATTGTATTTATTTTGTCTTCTTATTCATAGATAACACTGAGACATATTCTTTACCTTATTTGAGTGAGCTCTGAAACTTAGTGTATCAATACCATCATATTTAACTTACAACATGTACAGGACGCTCAGTATTTATAATCCACATTTCACGGGCAAGATGAAAAACAGATTTCTTTTGTCAAAGCAAGAAAATATATTTTCTCCACTCACTCAGTTGTCCTAAGTGAGCTAGCTATCAAGTTTGAAGAACTGGACACTATCACAACTTGATGACTGGAGGAATTTTCATCTATTTATTTTTCTAACTATGCTAAGCTGTTTCTCTGCTCTTGAGCTGCATCTGTTACCTTGTATTCTCTGTGTTCCTTATAACAAAGGTAAAGAACTTCCTTTCTTTGTAGCTTTTTTGAGCATCCCTTAACAATTAAGTGACATATTTGGACAGGTATTACCATTCTTAGTTTCTATATTGTCACGTTTCTGCCCTTCCCTCCTGCAGTGTCGCATTTCCTGGGTGGCTGGTTACCTTTTGTGCATTACTCAAGTTGTTATTGTGCTCCATCCATGGTCATTATTTCAGTATATCTTTGAGTCAAAATCATCTAAAAAGGTAAAATCAGCATTGCCCAATCAGAGAATAGGGCTGCTGTCTCATTAGAGAGAGGTGAACTGGAGTAGTTAAACCTGACGGTCATTGCGCCTCAAGGCAAGGAGAGAGTTTGGGAAGGAGAATGCTTCGTATAGCTTCAGGAATTAAATCCATGCTGTTGGTGTCGCTCTGCATCACAAATCAGTTGTCTAGTCTATTGAACCAACATCATCATTGTATATTAGTATATGACCTAAGGCTGTAAATATTTCAGACTCCATTTTAACCCTGATCACTTGAGGCATGACACACATGATGAAAACATAATGCATTTTGTAATCAAATAGCTTAATGCTAGTCCAGACCTCAGGGTGAAATTTCTTCAAACATCAGCTAAGTGTCAATTTCAGAGAGTTTCATGAAAGGTTCCTCTGTGAGTTCTAAAGGGTTATCTTACATAATTCTCAATGACCCCTCATTCTAATGGCATTACCTTGGCCCCAGCAGAAGTGGAAATACTTGCCAGAACCTGCTGGGATCCATGCCATAGGCACCATACTAAAAGCCCAGCTGTGCATTAGGTCAGATGCTACCAGTCAGGAATAGTCTTTCAAGGCACACAAATGAAAATTTTATGATGCCGGATGAGTAACACTTATTGGAAATAGAAGATAATGTTTGTACCCCAGGATCCTGCAGTGAGTCACTCATCTTCTCACTCCCTGAAGCATGTCTGCCATCCACAAGGCAAAAGGCAGGAGTGTGATGGAGTACTCCCCACATGTTTGGATGAGTGCAGATCAAGGATTGCAAATTGAGTCCATTTGCAAGACAATTTGTACTTAAGTCAGAACACAATGCAGGACAATATAAAGCAGCTGTTTGTAAGTATGGAGAATGTTCATATTTTGGATCTATAAAATTACAACCATGCATGACATCATGTTCAGAAGTACAAGTATTTGTAAGTTGGATGTTTGTAAATTGTGGACCCCCCTGGCACATCAATACATGTAAAGCATTTCAAATGTAACAACCCCTGCAATAGAAAATGCATCTTTCCACATGATGTTCTAACCATTGTTTGGGAGAAGGTGGCAACAGAACTATTTATATTGTGCAGCAAAGATGACATTTCTGTGCTTGATTATTTCTCCAAATTGCCCATTGTCCGCAACTAAGAAACATTAATGCAACCATTAGTGACTCAGCTATTGCTATTTCAGCTTATTTGGTGTTTCAGAATCGATAATGTCTGACACTAGACTACAGTTCACTGGCAAACCATTTAAAGACAAGTATACTGAGACAGAACGAGCCATATCATATCGTCATCCCACTAGCAGTCTCAAATCAATGGACATCAAATGTCAAGCAACAATACAAGGCTTTTGCATTGTGTTATTGCATTGTCATGGAACACCATTGGAGAAGGGATGACCATCCCCAGCACAGCCTGGATGGCAATTGTGAAAGACCTTGTCAAGTAACCAATTGTACAATCATTTTCAGACACAAGACCTTGTCCTTCAAATGAGGAGAATGAAAGAGATACACAGCAAATCAGCATGCAGAGGACCACCACAACTGCTGCATTGTCAGAGAGTGCGAGTTAGAGTTACAGTACAAATACTTGGATGGCTGCAAAGATTTGTGAATATGTAAGTAGGCCCAGATCATATGAAAGTAATCACTTGTCGTAGTGCTGCATTGCAAAGGAACAGAAGCCACCTTAGCCCAATGTAGGACACACCAATATGCACAAAGACAGTGAGGAAGAACATCCCAATGAAGCTGACGACGTGATGATGGTGAGTGACAATTACTAGCAGCAAAACAATCAAATTGTCAACCAATAACAATTGAGAATAGCGTGTATCTCTTCAGACAGGTATACAATCACCAGATCAGAGCAAGTTGTCAAGCTTTCAAAGTATTCCATTGAAGTTAAAATTATTAGCCTTATGCAGACTGTTTTCCTTGATTTTATAATGATCAAATTGACAGCATGTTCCTATGTATATTCACATATATCTGACTGCAATCACTTTTTGTAATCTTTGGAAATGGGGAATATTGTTATATCTCATGGTCAGTGCATCAGCATACAGTTATGAGACATGCTCATATTATCACTGTATTGTAGCATATAAACCTGAAGGTATAAAGGACTCAGATTCCACCTTACCTTGGATTAAATCATGACATGCTGATGAAAGCATAATGCTCTTTGTAACCAAATAGTTTAATGCTAGTCCAGAATAGGGTAATATGCTGTGAATCTAAAATTCATATATAACAGTTAACTACAATAAAAGTTTAGTTTATTTCTTCAGTTCCACATTATCCATGTCTAGATTCCATTGTTTTCGGAGATAACGTAAATACCAGATGCTGCACCAGATAAAGATATCTTTATGGATGCAAAAAGTCATCCATCTTCATGTCTGAGAACAGTGAATGCTATCAGGCAATATTGTAGCCAGATGTTGCCCTGACTCAAATACCATTAATAAATGTTCAAAGAAAGAATTGCTCAATAACGATGTGGAGGGGAAAACTTGGTCATTTTTTGTCTTTCCAAAGTACGATTGCTGACATCAATTGTATATCTCCATCAGCACTTGGACAAGTTTGGTACAGACTGGGAGTTGGACATGTGATTTTGTGCTTATGCTATAGTAGGCAAGTATTGGAGTTGAGAAATAAATTTAAATGAGTTGGCTGAATGACATGTAATATTCTCAGCACAGGGTGGAAGTCTAGGACTATCCATTACAAGCCTAGTGTGCATGGAAGAATGTAGCTTTTCTAAGCTTCACCCTTCTTGAAACCCAGAAGATTATTTGGAACTTTTGTCAAACACCTGGAGGTGTTTTCAAGCCTTCTTGGTTTGAAATTGGTGGTATTTATAAGTAAAAGACATGTAACTGTTGAATATAGTATTTAAACCTGGTGTTTTTCAGTCAGAAAAATGAGGGCTACTTATTACTGATTAGTTCAGTACGTGGCACATGTCTGGGTGTGAATCAGAGTACACCTTAATGTTCTCTCCTGAACAGCGTTATCCCTATATATACACACACACACACACACAGCTGCCAGGTTTTGTTTAGAGATCAGTGTTTCTTTTTAATATATAAATCTGTTCGAAAGCACATCTGGATTGAGGCTGGCCAGGCCTTTTCCTAGAATGTAACACAGATGGCACATAGGAATAGCAGGCAACTTGCAAGGCCAGAAATAAACACAGAACCACCACTTTCACTACTGCAGTAGTTCTCAGGGCTCTGTGGTTTGTCAATTAACCCTTGTCCTCCCAGACTGTGCCAGCTTGATAAGAGCCTTTAAATGTACCATTAGGAATGTAAAGATGGGAAGAAATGTGGCTGTGTGATGATTCTGGCCATAGAATGGGAAGTGTGAGGAGGTTGGTGTCCTTGTTAATCCATCAAACTATAGTCACCACAATATTCATGTAATTCATGTAATATTATATTGCCAGTAGGCAGAAATGATGAGGTAAATATTCATTGGACAGTAATCTTGTGGAATGGATTACTAACCTTCATTATTAGAACATCATTCTAGTCAAAACGTGTCCAGCTAGTGAAGTCTGGGATCTACACCATTAAATCTGACTGAAAGCAGAAATAGGTTTGGTTAACTGAAAGTCAGGTACTGACACGTTTAGACAGTGAAATATCATGTAAATGCACTGTAAGGAAAATGGCATGAGAAAAATTCCTGCCTTTTATGTAACCCATTTGATATTCACTCCATAATAGATCCATTCCATCAGATTACAGTTCAGTTGATGTAAATAAAGATTTTCAGATTTTCTTTCTTGTCACAGGTGAAAAGTGTATAAAGTTGCCACCCTCCAGCACCATCTTAGAATACAATAGAGTTAAAAAAAAGCAGAAATTAAAGAAACAGAAATAAAAGATATATCACAATATCTCTCTTCTTTGCAATGTTTTTACCAACATATTGCTTTTCATTATTTCACTTTCCAGATTGTTGCATTTGAATCTCATTTATTATTTGGACTTGCCTCCTACATTACAAAGCTTATATTCTGTTATGTTTTAACCAGTCTGTTTCTTAACATGCTTTTCAGCCCATCTTGAAAAAATTGGAGAAACACCCACAAACGCATATGTGAAAGACAGGATAGGAAACCCAGATGATAAAGGGTCTCTGTTGTGAGATTACCTGATTATGTGATTGTAGAGTCAGATAATGGAGACAGCCCTAAACATAAAATGCCCACTGTTTATAGGCCGGGAAGCCATGACTCATTCACTTTCCCCTACAACTCCATCCTTGGTTATCCATAATTAGTTCTTCCCCTTTCTTCTCGAAATCCTCTCTGTCATTATACTCTCACTGACGTTTCCAAATAATCAGTCCACTGGGGGCTACTTTTATCAACTTCCTTCCCACGCACCAATGTTCCTCTGACTCAGACTTTAGAGGCTCTTCCTGAGAATCTGCAATCACGGCCTAACTCCAAAACTTATTCAGGATGTCTCTTCCCTTACAAGCAAGGCCTGTGCAGTCTGTGACCTTAATATGTATGACTGCATTGACATTGTAGCCTTAGATGAGCACGTTGCTCCTTAGTCAATCTTCCTCACTTGCTTTTATCTTTCACATATGCTTAAACCGCCATGGAGGTAATTTATGGCTCTTTTCACCAAACTCACCTTTGCCATCTTCTGACACTTTCATATTGCTGAGCTCTTACCCTCTCTCCATCTCCCTATCGCAACCCTAACCCGAACTTAACCTTGCCATTTCAATCCCTTTTCTCTACCACCAATCCAGAGTCAACATTAAGTTTCTCATTTCCTTCCTCTGTCTCCCAACTGAGCAACTTCTCAGCCTCATTAAATTTAAACAGTAACCTCCCCTTTTCCATATCTCTCTTGTGGATTATTTGTATTCTATCCTCTCTCCATACAAAGTCAACTTACCCATGTTCTTGGAAATACCCTCGGCCTTGTCATCTCTCTATTCCCTTATGCCCAGTCACAGACAAAGTAATCTCCGATCACTTTTCTGCATGTCTCACCTCCTCGAATTCTCTTTCTCTTGCATTCTCAGAAGGACTTTTACACAAGTGACTTACAATAGCACTTTCAAAATCAGAATGGCGTAGCATTTGGCTGTCCACTTATCACAATTTTTCTGCAGCTATTAATCTGCTTAATCATAAATATTGGTGTATTTGTCCCTGGGGCCAGTGAAACTTATTTGTCTCTCCTTTGAGCTGTCCAACTGTTTCCAGTGATGTCTCACCTGTGAAGTCACTCAGGCTTTTATCCTTAGTGTCCTCCTGAATGTTGGGCTGAAAACTCCTTCTGGCTACAGCTATCAGGGCCTCCCCATTCCATGCGGTAAATTTGGTGACAAGCTATTGTCTAATGGCTGCATTGTCTAAATGTAGGACTTCATCTTGGTCTTCTCATTCTCGGTACTCTGCTGTGTAACTGTCTGCAACCACTGGCTTCAGAGAAAGGGCATGTCCGCAAATGGTGTGTGGGGCTAGGGTGGCAGTTGCTTGAGGGTTTAGGATAGGAGATAGTTGAAATGAGAAGATGCCAGGTGAGTGAGGGGTGCAGTTTGAAAGGTAGGTGAAGGGCTCGGGTGACTGAGAGGCACAGGGTGACAGAGAAGTGGATGAGTGTTCAGGTAGATTGAAGGAGCAGGGGAGTGGAGCCTGTGGAGCTGGTGATAGGCCACAGGATGGTGTCGAAGGGTTGGGGTCATGTTTTGGTCGGAGAAGGGTGTGCTGTCAGCTGGGGTCCAGCAGGGTTTGCTTGGCACAGAGTCTGAGAGATCTGGGGTGGGGAAGGTTGTGGGACTTGGCAGCATTGGACTTAGGATGGGATGTCAGGTCAGGGCCATCAAGGGTTGGGGGCTATAATCGACAACTGGGGGTGGGGAGATGTGCAGCGGTGAGCCAGAATTGTTTAACAGTTAGCCAGCAGTCAGATTTTAATCCTCTAATTTCTTCAAGATTACTATTAAGCTTCTACCAAAATCTCCAACTTCAAGGAACTTCTTTATAGAGTTCCAGATGTTGAGTATTTACCTAAAAGGAAATTTTAATTTTTTTGGGCACATTCCCTGGTTTCAGCTCCCTTGGAATTTCAACATGGTCCCAATGCACAACTACAAGCTACCTGGCAGTAATGGCCATTGGAAATTCCAGGCCATTAAGTTGGTTCTCCCTTTAATTCAGTATTCAGTGTGCTGACAGCCTCCTGCGACTTAAAGTTAACCATCTGATTTGCCGAGCTATAATCATTTTCTAAACAGTGCCATCTTCTTTCAGAATAATTGCTTATTATCTTGGTCTGATGGCTTTAAGGCCCAGAGTTTCTGCTAGTTTGATATTTCCTTTCAAGCAAATGAAACCTCTAGAAAGAATAATTTAAAAACCCATTTGCATAGACTCTCTCCTTTACAATTTAGGAAAAAACTCCTCTTTGTTTCCAAAGTTGTCAATGGCCTCTGCCCTCCCTATTTAACTTTTTCCTTTACTACAGTTTTCTGACACTTGTTCCCTTGTCCAATTCTGGCATATTCCCATTATAATCACCCCAGCACAGGCGACTGTGTGTCCTGGGCTATACATTGTACAATTCATTTGTTAATCTTCAACTTTTTCCCAACCTCCCTCTCTTTCTTTAAGATGTCTCTTAAAACCCACCCCTTTGACTATAATCCTGACCGTCTGTTATTTTGCCACATGGTGAATCAGTTTTGCTTGAAGACACTGATGTGATACAGATGTCAAATGAATGCACACTGTTGTTGTGTTGGTGAGAGGATAATTTAAATAGATTTAAATAAAATTTACATCAATAATGATGAGTACGATCAGGCCCCTTTAATCAAACGTTCATTAGTGTTCCATTGACATAAAGACCCTTACAGTTACAAGCCACATCTGTCTGTGAGAACTGAGTTAACAAGCTGGACCAGGTTAAAATCAATGCCAGCGTTGCTGCTTGTTATGTCCACCAAGTAGGAGAAAGAAAGTTTATAATAGTGTATTTATTAAACACCTCTTGATGTTGACTTTATAACTGTATTAAAAGATAACTTACAACCAATAAGTCTAAGTTGGGCATATAGTTATTTCATTCAGCATACATAGAGAATGTAGGAGAAACTCAGCAGGTCTGGCAGCATCTGTAGAGAGAGAAATAGAGTCAATGTTTTGAGTCTGGCATGACCCTTCTTCAGATCTTTTCTTGCCACAGCTGCTGCCAGACCTGTTGGGTTTCTCCAGCAGTCTCTGGGTTTGTTTTAGATTTACAGCATTGGCAAAATTTTGCTTTAATTTGAGTCATCATTTGATACCACAGAGCTTCCCAACTGGGTGTGCATTTTGGAGGTAAGAGAGAAGTGGGTTTGTGCTGAGGTTATGAAGGGTAAAGACAGTCACCATTGCAGTTTTGCTTAGTAAAAAGAGTCACATTATCAGGCAATCTCACCTCTATATTGGGTGTTTGAATCACTATTGATTTTTACAAGTGAGTGTTGGTCCAATCCAAGCTGCCTTTGCAGCCAACAGGTATCACGCAGTTCAGCCCAGGAGCTGCTCAGATAAGACCGAACATTTTAGAAATCAGGAGAACTTCATCTATCTGAGATTGGGCAGAGTGCAGGCAGTTAAGGTGAAAGGCATTTCTGCAGTATCTCCTGATTTCCAGGCTGGCACTTTGACAACACAGACATGTCAAAGGATTGATTACTAGTCCAAAAGGATCCTGTCAGAGGTACGAGTAAGTGAACAGGACTTTGCTACTTGAGGCTTCAGCAACTCCAGGAATCGAACAAGAGCCTAAGAAGGTTGCCAAGGAGGACAGTGTTTTCTCCCCATTTAAGTACCTCAGTCCACAGTGTAACATCCCCCTCCGCTCCCGGATCAACAAATTCAATGCACATTGTGACCGAACACTTCTTCTGCAGCCTCTGCCTCCAGGCTTACGCCCACTGTCTGAGGGCCCCTTCACCCATGTCCAACACACCCCATCCACCTGGATACCCTGTGCCGGTCTGTACCTGCCCTTGATCTCTTTATTTCCAACTGCCACTGGGACACTGACTGCCTCAACCTGGCAACCACCCTCACCCACTCCAACCTCTCATCCTCACAATGTGCAGCCCTCCATTCCCTCTGCTCCAACCTCAACCTCACCATCAAGCTAGCAGACAATGGTGGGGCGGGTGCAGTGGTAGTTTGGCGCATTGACCTGAAGCCAGGCACCAACTTGAATACACCTCCTCCTACCGCCCCCTTGACCACAACCTCAACTCCCATCACCAAATCATCATCTCCCAGTCCATCCACAACCTCGTCACCTCAGGGAATCTCCTACTCACAGCTTCCAACCTCATAGTTTGGGAACCCCACACCACCCGGTTCTACCTCCTACCCAAGATCCACAAGCCTGACCACCCCGGCTGACCCATCATCTCAGTCTGCTCCTGCCCCATCGAATTCATCTCCACATACCTCGATACTGTCCAATCCCCCTGGTGCAGGAATTCCAAATGTTGGTACTCTCCACCTCCTCCAAGACTTTTGTTTCTCTGGCCCCCAATGCCTCATCATCACCATAGACATCCAGTCCCTCTACACCTCCATCTGCCATGATGAGAGCCTCCAAGCCCTTCGTTTCTTCCTCGCCCCAGCACTACCCTTCCATTGACATTCTCATTTGTTTGGCTGAACTGGTCCTCACCCTTAACAATTTCTCTTTTGAGTCCTCTCACCAGATGAAAGGGATTGCCATGGGCACCCGTATGGGCCCCAGCTATGTCTGTCTCTTGTTAGCTACGTGGAACAGTCCATATTCTGCACTTACACTGGCATCATTCCCCATCTTTTCATCCGTTACATTGATGACTGTATCGGCGCCACCTCGTGCTCTCATGAGAAGGTTGAACAATTCATCAACTTCACCAACACACATTCCACCCCAACCTTAAGTTCATTTGAACTATCTCAGACACTGCCCTCCCCTTCCTGGCCCTCTCCATCTCCATCAATGGTGACCGACTCAACACTGACATCTTCTACAAATCC
The DNA here is from genome assembly GCF_020745735.1 of Hemiscyllium ocellatum. Classification (NCBI taxonomy): domain Eukaryota; kingdom Metazoa; phylum Chordata; class Chondrichthyes; order Orectolobiformes; family Hemiscylliidae; genus Hemiscyllium; species Hemiscyllium ocellatum. Next base: position 52,484,085 of record NC_083415.1, read on the forward strand.
ACTGATTCCCACAGCTACCTGGACTACACCTCCTTCCACCCTGCATAATGTAAAAATGCAATCCCTTATTCCCAATTCCTCTGCCTCTGGTGCATCTGCTCCCAGGAGGATCAGTTCCACCACAGAACACACCAGATGACCTCCTTCTTCAAAGACCACAATTTCCCCTCCCATGCGGTCGACGATGCCCTCCAGTGCATCTCATCCACTTCCTGCTCCTCCACCCTCGAACCCCACCCCTCTAACTGCAATAAGGACAGAACCCCCTTGGTCCTCACCTTCCACACTACCAACCTCTGTATACATTGCATCATCCTCCGTCATTTCCGTCACCTACAAATGGACCCCACCACAAGAGATCTATTTCCCTCCCACCCCTATCCTCCTTCCGTAAAGGCCATTCCGTGGCGGTTCCCTTGTCAGGTCCAAATCCCCTACCAACCAACACTCCCCTCCCTGCATCTTTCCCTGTCACTGTTAAGTCTTGCACAGGTTAAGTCTTACCTGCTCCAGGGTGTGCAATAAAATCTCTGAACATGTTGATTTTAAAATATGTATACATTTGGCGGCATGGCGCCTCAGGGGTTAGTGCTGCTGCTTCACAGTGCCAGGGACCTGGCTTCAATTCCAGCCTCAGGTAGTGTCTGTGTGGAATTTGCACATTTTCCCTGTGTCTGTGCAGGTTTCCTCTTTGTGCTCCGGTTTCCTCCCACAGTCCAAAGATGTGCGGGTTAGGTGAATTGGCCATACTAAATTGCCCACAGTGTTCAGGGATGTATAGGCTAGGTGCATTATTCAGGGGCAAATGTAGCGTAAAATGGTAGGGGAATGGGTGTGGGTCGGCTACTCTTCATAAAGTCGGTGTGGACTTGTTGGGCCGAATGGCCTGTTTCCATACTGTAGGGATTCTATGATATCATTGAATGGCTGAGAAGATTTGATGGGCTGGATGGCCTACTTCTACTTCTATTTCTGATAGGTTAATGACCTCCCTCCTGTCTGATGAAATGACCCTCTACCACCAAGCTTTCCGAGGAGAGTACATTAAAATCCACTCATGGTGTCAGAGCTGATTTTCTTCCTGTAAATCTTGAATGGAGGACTTATCTTATTTGAGTGACTCTTTGTTCTTCCTATTCTTCAACTGTTCTCTCCTAAGGCTGGTGCTGTTATAGTAAAGATGTTGTGACGCTTGAAAGCATTCAGAAGAGATTTACAAGGGTGTTGCTAGGGCTGGAGGGATTGAGCTATAGGGCGAGGCTGAATAGGCTGAGGCTATTTTCTCTGGAGTGTTGGAGGCTGAGGGATGACCTTATGGAGGTTTATAAAATCATGAAGGGCATGGATAGGGTGAATAGTCAAAGTCGTTTCCCCAGGGTATCTACCTGTGACTCTACTTTCAAGGGACGATGAACCTGCATTCCAATGTCTCTTTGTTCAGCAATACTTCCTAGGCCTTACCATTTAGTGTATAAGTCCTGCTCTGACTTGCTTCTCCAAAATGCAGCACCTTCCATTTATCTAAATTTGGACCAAGTTTCTACACTGCACAACTCTATGACTCTATAACGGTGTTGCTGTGTCTCCATCGACCCTGTCCAGAGGTCTAAAGTAAAACTACATAAATTGCTTCCACTGACAGCAGGGCTGTTCAGATTCAGGTAAATCAGGTATTTTCCAAATCAACCTGTTCAGATGTGTTATTACACATTTCTGAATATAAGAACATAGGAACTAGGAGCAGGAATAGGCCATCTGAATCTTTGAGCCTGCTCCGCCATTCAATAAGATAATGGCTGATCTTTTGGTGGTCTCAGCTCCACTTACCCACCCTCTCACCATAACCCCTAATACCTTAACTGTTCAAAAGAAATCTGTCTTATTTAAAACCTTTACTGGAGTAGCCTGAACTTCTTCACTGAGCAGGGAATTCTATGGATCCACAACCCTCTGGGTGAAGAAGTTCCTTCTCGATTCAGTCTGATAGGACTCAGTTCAAGCAGGTGGGACTTGACATGGGCCTCCTTGTCCAGAGGTAGGGGCTTTACCACTGTGCCATATAAGCCCTTGTAAAGCAAGGAAATCAAGCTCTCAGTCAAAGACCTGATAACACAAATCTTTCCCTTATGCCAGCCGTCAGTTTTACTCTTTGAAGGAATTTCAGACCGTCAGTTTCACAGAGTGAGCATTCCCAGTGTGTTCCCATTGTGTGGTCCCTGGTGAGCTCCACATAGCCCTGGGAATTCATGCGGTGGCTGTTAAAGCCAGGGTTCTGACTTAAATTCTCCATGTGGTTGCTGCTGCCATAAATATTCAAATTATTACACCATCAGTATGAGTTTCCCAGAAAGTCCCCTCCCCAAATGAGGCCTCGTTAGACCAGGAGGTGAACTGGAATACATTGGTTTTCTGACTCAATGCCACTTTGTAGGGCTTCCCTACTGTCTCTTATCCTGCTATCCACATCCCCACACTTCAACCTGCCCTTCTTTGGCAGTTAAAATACAAACTGAAAAGCCAGCAAGTTATGAAGGAAAAGACAGCAACTTCTCTCTGTGTAAGAAATGGGAGCTTCCTGGAATATTTATGTAGGTGAAGGCTAAGTGGCATTATTGCTAGATTATTAATCCAAAGACCCAGGCAACATTCTGGGGACATGGGTTTACATCCTGTCATGGCAGATAGTGGAATTTGAGTTCAATAAAAATCTCAAATTAAGAATCTATAAATGACCATGAAGCTATTGTTAATTGTCCGAAAAATACATCTGATCCACCAACGTCCTTTAGGGTAGGAAACTGTTGTCCTTACCTGGTCTGGCCTACGTGTGACTCCAGACCCATAGCAATGTAGTTGATTGCCTTCTGGGCAATTGGGGATGTGCAGCAAATGCTGGTCTAGCCAATGACATCCATATTCCATATATAATTTTTAAAAAATTCAAATCCACTTCAACTGTGACCAGGATCCCATTCCACAATGAACAATAAACAGTAACTCCTGATATCCTTGTTAAAACTGTTTGAATTTGGTTTAATTTTTCTTTATTGTGAGCAAATAAAAATAAACCAGACCATTTTATTGCACAGCTTAACTTTGACATGTTAAAAGACACGTTGCCGGGGAGACATAAGTGAAAAGGATCCTCTGGGAGCAAATCCACTGCTCCGTAACATATTTTTGAAAATACTTAGCAGAGGTTGAGGGGAAAGAAAATGACAGCTCATGATTGGTGTCTAAACAGAACATTTTTACTGACACAATGATGAGGAGTAGACATGCTCGATGGAATTTGCCCTTGATATGAGACACCCTTGTGCTCCCACTCCGTGCTTACAAATTAGCAATGTGTTGGAGAACTTCTGCTACAGATGTTTAAAAACATACTTCTGCTGTTTCTTCCCAATCGCATACTTATGATCTCCTGTCAAATACTCCCATTAACATGACTGGCAAATGTCACGTGTGGCTCAGCACTCTTGTCTCAGGGTCAGAGTTGAGGCTTCAGCTAACCATTCCAGAGACTTGGAGACAGCAATGAAGTTGAACTCCCCAGTGCAGTGCTTGACACAAAGGTTTCAGGAAACTTCTACTCATTGTTTATATGCCCATTCATGGCTAGTTGGGCCAATCTGTGACCAATAGATTCTCACTTGCAGTTAGGGTAGACCACTTTTGCTTTCCTTTCTTTTTCTGTGCAAGGTGTTTTAAGGTGGAATACAGTTTGCACAAACTCACCCCGTTCTCTCTGAACCAGGAACTCAACTGTCATGTACCATTGAACCAGACTGACGATAGCAAACCTGCAGCTGTAGTTTTGGATTCAAAGATTGTCTCACCCACTGACCAAAGCTTGAAGGGATTCTCTCACTCAATATCATCTTGTTGTTTTATCCATAACTGGTGTATCAGTAACTGTCATCCATAGAATGGGCACTGCTGTCTCATAGTGCCAGGTTCGATTCCGGCCCCAGATGACTGTCTGAATGGAGTTTGCATGCTCTTCCCAAGTCTGTGCGTGTTTCTTCCGGATGCTCTGGTTTCCTCTCACAGTCCAAAGATGAGCTGGCGGGGTGAAATGGCCACGCTAAATTGCTCCATAGTTTTCAGGGATGTGCAGGCCTGGTGGATTAATAATGGGAAATGCAGGGTTTCACTGCATGGGTGAGTTGAGTTGGGATGGTCTTTGGAGGGTTGGTGTGGACCTGATGGGCCAAATGGCCTGCTTCATACTTTAAGGATTCTATGAACATGGTGTGGTATACCTTTGGTCCAGAGTGTGGGGGGTGATCATTTAGGCTGTTTGGAATCATCTGCTCCGGCCATTTTCTTTGTCAAGAAGGTTTCCTCCCTGCTGGTGCCATGTCCATAATTTGTCCCCTTGCTATGTTCCACCTGTCAACTGAGATAGTATGTCAGCATGTGGAGCTTAGGGCCAGCAGTGAGACTTAGGGGTTGATGAGGACCACTGATTACATTCCATCCTATAAGAAGGATGCAGCTGAGTGAAGGTACAAAGGTACTATCTCTATCTCAGCCCTCCACATACTCCATAGAGTGTTGAGGGTGTGACACACCAATGATAGTTCTGCCTTCCAAAAGCGGTGGTAAAACAGGGGGACATGAAAAATCCCAATGACACTATATGGAAGAAGAGCAGGGAGAGCTATGCATGATATCATTTCTCATCTGTGGTCCCCAATCAACATTACATAACAGATAATCCAACCATTATTATCTTGCCGTTTATGGGACCTTGCTGTGCACAAATTGGTTGCCACTGTTTCCTACACCACTACAGTGACCATATTTTAAAAATACTTCGTTGGCTGCAATAAATATTTTGGAATGCCTTGTGTTTTGCACTATAGAACAGCATTACAGCAAAGGCTCCATTTAACATAGCACGCATCACATTTTCTGAACAGACTTCAACTGAGTTAATATTAACAGTTCAACATAACTCAGGCAGCTTGGTCTTGGTCAAAGTTGCATGCTGTAAGTAATGTTCAATTCTACTTTTCTGGCTCTAATCCCAATAATATACAGGTTATAAGCACGTTAGTCTCAGAAAGTGGAACAGCTATGTGGACTGTTTGCCAGGTTTCTATCACTGAGGTCCTTTTCAAACCCAATCTCATTCTTAATTGAAGCTTGTGGTCTTCCAACCCCCTTTCACCTCAGATCTGTACCCCCTCATCTACTTCTCTCTCATCCAGAGCTCATTTCATTGCAAATCCTTCCCACTTGGACATGTAACTCATCAAACTCATCCTTGTCAAAATCTGTAATCCAAAATGCCTTTAATGTTGAAATCTTGAATGTATTTCAAACTGGTCCGATTAAAAAGAATCTCTCCTGCAGCCTAATCCATTCTTCTTGATTGAAGTCTGCCACACGTCACATTTCTCCTGACTATGAGACCATCCGGTTTTATAATAATCCAGGCTTGTAGCCAGTAATGCTTGCCTGACTGGGTAATCAAAGGTGTCATAATTTATCCATGGTCTGTAGATCATTTATGACTCTATATCCTCCCTATGAAACAAAGCATTTATCTTACCTTTGACCTGTAACCTTTTATACCTTCCCTGCTCAAGATACAACTACGTCTAACTCAAGTTTGACTTCAATGATAAACAATTTTCTTGAAGGCTTTCTCTCCCTTAAGTGATTGTTGCAGCCCTTGTGCAGAGCATCAGTCAACTCCTACACAATCTAATCAGGAATGTTACCTAATGCCAGTTGAGAAATTAAGCACAGAGGAGTCACTTATCAGGGTTAACTAAAGGCTTTTGGCTGTCAGTTCTTTGGCCCCAGTGAACTGACCATGATTATCCGTGACAGTATTATGATTAATGATAATGAATAATCATATAGTCTGAGGAAAACAGCAGAGAAAGTATATGTGTTCAATGCTATAAGTCAAGTTCTGCTTAAAATCAAGTTTGAAGTGTTTTGAAATTATACTTCATTCCTCTCCATGAAATCAAATTCCTGGAACAAGGATGTGTACTCATGTTGATATATTTAAAAAAAACTATGGACAATCAAGCCAATTCTGAAAAAGAACAATTAGTCTCAATATTTATGAATAAGATTGTTTTTGAATTTTCACAACCCTTTCACAACATAACAATGCAGGTACAGAGGCAAGGCTTACTCTGGCATATCCAGTACAAACAAAATACACCAGGAACATGGGATTTGTGCTTTGAATAAACCTGTGTAAGGACATTTGGGAATGGCTCGAGTCAGAACTTTGGGCTGAATTAGTTTCCACTTTAAATTTGATTATTGGAGATTAGTAGAACTCAAGTTAACTCACAGCAAAGTACAAATTTTATAAGTATAAACAAGTACAATGGATCCCAGTCCTTTGCACATCTGGAACCCAGACAACTATTTTGTTTTTTTTTAACTGATATCAGTGACATTCTCAAAGCATGTTTTGCATCATGATGTACATTCTCAGAACCAGCACCACTAATCCACATGCTCAAAGCAGGGCAAGGCTTCCAAAATCAAGATTCAACATAATTACAGTTCCTGGAGTTATTAGAACACTGAAGGCAGACATTCAGTCCCTTATCAAGAGTGTGTGCTGGAAAAGCACAGCAGGTCAGGCAGCGTCCGAGGAACAGGAGAATTGACATTTTGGGCATAAGCCCTTCATCAGGAATGAGCCTTGTGGGCCGGGGGGTGCTGAGAGATAAATGTTAGGTGGGGCGGGGATGGGGGAAAATAGTTGGAAATGCATTAGGTAGATGAAAGTGGGCGAGAAAGTGGTACGTCGCGTCGGAGAGGAGGGCGGAGCAGATTGATGGGAAAGATGATGGACAAGTCAAGAGGGCAGTGCTGAGGTGAAGGCTTGGCTCTGGGATAAGGTGGGAAGAGGGGAATTGAGGAATCTGGTGAAATCCACATTGATCCCATGTGATTGCAGGGTCCCAAGGTGGAAGATTAGGCATTCTTCCTCTAGGCATCGGGTGGTTACGGTTTGGTGATGGAGGAGGCCCATGCCCTGCATGTCCTTGGTGGAGTGGGAGGAGGAGTTGAAGTGTTCAGCCATGGAGTGGTGGGTGTAGTTGGTGCGGGTGTCCCAGAGATGTTGTCTGAAACGATCCACAAGTTGATGTCCTGTCTCCTCGATGTAGAGGAGACCACATCGGGTCTAATGGATAAGTAGATGACATTTGTGGAAGTACAGGTGAATTTCTGTTGGATGTGGAAGGATCCTTTGGGTCCTTGGATGGAGGTGAGGGGGTAAGGTGTGAGCACACGTTTTGCAATTCCTGCGGTAGCAGGGGAAGGTGCCGGGAGTGGGGTGTGGGCTGGTAGGGGCGTGGGGAGGGAAATATATCCCTCGTGGTGGGTTCTGTTGGTAGGTAGCTGAAATGGTGGAGGATGATACAATGTATCTGAAGGTTGGTAGGGTGGATGATAAGGACCAGGGCATTCTGTCCTTGTTGAGTTAGAGAGGTGGGGTTCAAGGGCAAAGGTGCAGGAAGTGGAGGAGATGAGCTGAAAGGCGTCATTGACCATGTGAGAGAGGAAATTGCGATGTTTGAAGTAGGAGGCCGTCTGGGTTTTTCTGTGGTGAAATTGGAGGCAGAGGAATTGGGAAAAAGGATGCTGTTTTTACAGGAGGCAGATGGGAGGAGGTGTAGTCTAGGTAGCTGTGGGAGTCGGTGGTATTATAATGGATATATGCGATTAGTCGGCTGCTGGAGATGGAATGGTCCAGGAAGAGGAGGGAGGTGTCCGAGACGGTCCAGGTGAATTTGAGGTTGAGGTGAGAGGTGTTAGTGAATTTGATGAACTGTTCAATCTCCTCGTAGGAGAACGAGGTGGCGCTGATACAGTCATTGATGTAGCAGAGGAAAAGGTGGGGGATGATGCCGGCGTAGTGGTGGAAGGCGGATTGTTCCACATACCCTGGGGCCCATGTGAGTCCCTTGTGTCCAAGACTGCACTCTGTAGTGCGATTCAGTTGGTCCCATTCCCCTGGCTCTATCCTTCATATGTTTGCCCAATTTTCTTTTTGAAAGCATTGATTGCTTCAGCTTATCACCTTCATAGATAAGCACAACATTCCCAGTCATTATCAGTGACTGTACAAATAAGGTTAAAAATCACACAACACCAGCTTATAGTCCAACAGTTTTAATTGGAAGCACACTAGCTTTCGCCTGATGAAGGAGAATGTATAAACTTCACACATACAGTTGCAAGAGGGTGGATTCAAACCTGGATCCCTGGTGCTGTGAGGCAGCAGTGCTAACCACTGAGCCATTGTACTGCTCCAAACCTGTTGTAATCTTGTGCAACTCTACTTTTATGATCATTTCATATTTAATAGCTTTTGTGAACCTAAGTTTGATGTGTTGTGGATAACTATTTGGATTGTTTTTTTTAAAGAGGAAAATAATCCTTTAACTAAGGATTTCTTGAGAGTAACATGTTTTCGGGTAAATTATCATTTACTGCGTGCCCCTGGCCTGGGACTATGATTGTCGGGTTGCAGCTTAGATTTGTTAGTTGATGCTGATCCTGGGGAAAGAAAGCAGCTTCTCAGCCTAGCTCCTCTGTCCCTGGAAATCCTCTTGTTGTGAGTCCAATTTGGTATGGAGAGGTCCTGCTCCAGTCTGAATCCTGATTGTTGTTCTGAACAGCATACAGAAGCATTCTTGCTGAGCTAGATGTGTTGATAAAGATACCAGTGGCATCTACTGTGTTTAGAGTTTGGTGCTGGAAAAGTAGCATCCGAGGAGCAGGAGAATTGATGTTTCGAGCAAAAGCCTGGACTCTTATGCCTGAAATGTCAATTCTCCTGCTCCTCAGGTACTGCCTGACCTGCTGTGCTTTTCCAGCACCATGCTCTTTACTCTGATTTCCAGCATCTGCAGTCCTCACTTTCTCCACATCTACTGGACTGGGTGAATTATGTTGCTGGTGGATCCAAAGAAAGGGAATTAATGGATTGCTTACAGGATGGCTTTTTGGAAAAGCTTGTGATGGAGCCCACAAGGGAGCAGGCTATTTTGGACTTTGTACTATGTAACGAGTCAGACTTTATAAAAGATCTTAAAGTCAGAGAATACTTAGGAGGCAGTGATTATAATATGGTACAGTTTAGCCTGCAGTTTGAAAGACAGAAGGCAAAATTGGATGTAATGATGTTACAGTTAAATGAAGGTAATTACAAGGGCATGAAAGAGGAACTGATGAAAATTGACTGGAAGCAGACCTTAGTGGGGAAGACAGTAGAGCAACAATGGCAGAAGTTTCTGGGTGTAATTGAGGACATAGTATAGAGGTACATCCCAAAGAAAAGAAAAATTACTGGGGGGATTAGACAACCATGCCTGATGAAGGAACTCAGGAAATGTATCACAGAAAAAGAGAGAGCCTATAAAGTGGCCAAGAGCACTGGGAAATCAGAAGATTGGGAAGACTACAAAACCAAACAGAGGATAACAAAGAGAGAAATAAGGAAGGAGAGGATCAAATATGAAGGTAAGCTAACCAGTAATATTAGAAATGATAGTAAAAGTTTCTTTCAATTCATATGAAACAAACGAGAGGCAAAAGTAGAGATCGGGCCGCTCCAAATTGATGCTGGAAAGTTAGTGATGGGAGATAAGGAAATAGCTGAAAAACTTAATAAATGCTTTGTGTCAATCTTCACAGTGGAAGACATGAGTAATATCCTAACAATTAAGGAGAGTTAAGAGGCAGAGTTGAGTATGGTGGCCATTACAAAGGAAAAAGCTAAAAGGTCTAAAAACTGATAAATCTCCTGGCCCAGATGGGCTACACACTAGAGTTCTGAGGGAGTTGGCTGAATTAATAGCAGAGGTGTTGGTTATAATCTTTCAAAAATCATTTGAGTCAGGGAAAGTCCCAGATGATTGAAAAATCGCTGTTTTAACCTCCTTGTTCAAGAAAGGATCAAGACAAAAGATGGAAAATTATAGGCCGATTAGCCTAACCTCAGTTGTTAGTAAAATTCTAGAATCGATCGTTAAGGATGAGATTTCTAAATTCTTGAAAGTGCAGGGTCAAATTAGAACAAGTCAGCATGGATTTAATAAGGGGTAAGGTAGGCCGTGCCTGACAAACCTGTTAGAATTCTTTGAAGAGGTAACAAGTTGGTTAGATCAGGGAAACCCAGTGGATGTTACCTATCTAGACTTCCAAAAGGCCTTTGATAAGGTCCCTCACGGGAGGCTGCTGAGTAAGATGAGGGCCCATGGTGTTCAAGGTGAGCTGATGGCATGGATTGAGGATTCACTGTCTGACAGAAGGCAGAGTGTTGGGATAAAAGGTTCTTTTTCAGAATGGCAGCTGGTGACAAGTGGTGTCCCGCAGGGTTCAGTTTTGGGGCTCCAGCTGTTCACTTTAAAAATAAATCTGGATGAAGAGACTGGGGGCATTCTGACAAAGTTTGCCAATGATACAAAGTTTGGTGGACAGGCAGGTAGTTCTGAGAATGTGAGGAGGCTGCAGAAAGATTTAGACACTTTAGGAGAGTGGTCCAAGAAATGGCTGAAGAAATGGCTGATTTACAGCATACATAGTTCTTTTGGTTTTTAACTTACACAGTCTCAGGGTAAAGGTAGGCCATGTGAGCAAATGTGAGGTCTTGCTCTTAGGAAAAAGGAACACAGGCATGGACTATTTTCTAAATGGTGAGAAAATTCATAAAGCCAAAGTACAAAGGGATTTGGGAGTACCAGTCCAGGACTCTCTAAATTGGTTAAGAAAACAAATGTAATATTGTCATTTATTTCAAGAGGGTTGGAATGTAAAAGCAACAATGTGTTTCTGAGACTTTATAAAGCTCTAGTTAGGTCCCATTTAGAATACTGTGTCCAGTCTTGGGCCCCACACCTCAGGAAGGACATACTGGCGTTGGAGTGTACCCAGCGGAGATTCACACGGGTGATTCCTGGAATGGTAGGCCTAACATACGATGAACGGCTGAGGATCCTGGGATCGTATTCGTTACAATTCAGAAGGTTGGGGGAGATCTAATAGAAACTTACAAGATAATGCATGGCTTAGAAAGGGTGGATGCTGGGAAATTGTTTCCGTCAGGTGGGGATACTAGACTCGCGGACACAGAGTCAATTTATAACAGAAATGAGGAGACATTTCTTCAGCCAGAGAGTGGTGGGCATGTGGAATTCAGTGCCATGGAGCACAGTGGAGGCTGGGATATTAAATGTCTTCAAGGCAGAGATTGATAAATACTTAATCTTGCAAGGAATTAAGGGATATGGGGAGAGTTTGAGCAAGTGGTGTTGAAATGCCCATCAACCATGACTGAATGGTGGAGTGGACCCGATGGACTGAATGGCCTTACTTCCACTCCTATCTCTTATGGTCTAATGGCCTTACTGTTACATCCACCTTTTGAGCCCTAGAAGGTCAGATTGATTGTCATCTGAACACTTAACAAATTATCTTTCTTGTTACCTTCAAGAATTAAAACCTATTGGTTGAAAGACTATATTTTCTCTCAGACTGTATATCTGCAAAGAAATATCTGTTTATTCCCCACTATGCATAAATATGTGTTTGCTTTTGTTTAGCGTTCTTTAGAGTGGTACAGACTTATAAACGAAATATACTAACTAGTTTGGCATTGAATATGTTTTGTTTATAATAAATAAATAACTTGAAGTTTGTTAAAGAAACCTGTTTAATTAATCTTTTCATTTTAAACTTAATATAGAGAAACCATACAATAGCTTATATCAAGACCTGGGAAAACAAATTCACATTGTGACCTGCAGAATTACTACAGCATGAAAATAGGCCATTTGGCCCAACAAGTCTACACCGACTCTCCATTCACAACTCTCTGCATAAAGGACTTACCTCTGACGTCTCCTCTATACCTTTCCCTTAATATCTTAATACTATGACCCCTCATACCCATCAATCCTGCCCAGGGGAAATGTCTCTGGTTATTGACTCTATCTATTCCACTCATTATCTTGTATACCTCGATCAGGTCTCCTCTCTTCCTCCTTCTCTCCAGGGAGAAAAGTCTGAGATTATTCAACCTTTCTTCATAAGGCAAGTCCTCCAGTCCAGGCAGCATCCTGGTAAGCCTTCTTTGCACCCTCTCCAAAGCCTCTGCATCTTTCCTATAGTAGGGCGACCAGAATTGGACACAATATTCCAAGTGTGGTCTCACCAGGGACTGGTAGAGCTGTAGCAAAACCTCACGGCTCTTAAACTCGATCCTTCTGCTATTGAAAGCCAAATCACCATATGCTTTCTTAACAGCCCTATCCATTTGGGTGGCAACTTTGAGGGAGCTATGTACTTGCACACCGGGATCCCTCTGTTCCTCCATACTATCAAGAATCCTGTCTTTAATCCTATATTCAGCATTCATGTTTGGCCTTCCAAAATGCATCACTTCACATTTATCCAGGTTGAACTCCATCTGCCATTTCTCAGCCCAGCTCTGCATCCTGTCTATGTTGCACTGCAGCCCTTGGTACTATCGACAACACCTTCAACCTTTGTATCATCTGCAAATTTACTAACCCACCCCTCAACCTCCTTGTCCAAGTCATTTATAAAAACTACAAAGAGCAGAGAACCAAGAACAGAGCCCTGCGGGACCCCACTCAACAATGACCTCCAGACAGAATACTTTCTATCTACAACCACTGTCTGCCTTCTATCAGCCAGCCAATTCTGTATCCAGATAGCCAAATCTCCCTGTATCCCATACTTCCTGACTTTATGAATCAGCCCACCATGGGGAACCTTATCAAATGCCTTGCTGAAGTCCATATATACCACATCCACTGCTCGACCTTCGTCGATCTGTCTTGTCACCTCCTCAAAGAACTTAATAAGATTTATGAGGCATGACCTATCCCTCACAAAGCCATGCTGACTGCCTTTAATCGCGCTATGCTTTGCCAAATAGTCATAGATCCTATCCCTCAGAATTCTTTCCAAAACTTTGCTGACCACAAACCACGTCTCTGAAGAGCATCCCACCCAGACTCATCCTCCCTAGCTATGCCCTGTAATTCCCATGGCTTAATTACTGAGCCTGCACATCCCTGAACACTGTGGGAAATTTAGCATGACTAACCCACCTAACGTGCACATCTTTGGACTATGGGAGGAAACTGGAAGACCTGGAGGAATCCCAAGCAGATAGAGGGAGAATGTGCAAACTCAACCCAGACAGTCACCTGAGGGTGGAATCGAACCCAGGTCCCCTGAGGATGGGTCACTCGATCTGAAATGTTAACTCTGATTTCTCTCCATAGATGTTTCCGGACCTGCTGAGCTTTTCCCGCAATTTCTGTTTTTGTTTCTGATTTACAGCATTCATAGTTCTTTTGGTTTTTAACTTGCACAGTCTCAGGGTAAAGGTAGGCCATGTAGGACTGAGGTGAGGAAGAACGTCTTCACTCAAAGGGCAGTGAACCTGTGTAATTCTCTACCACAGAAGGCTGTAAAGGCAAAACCACTGAATGTTTTCAAGAAAGAGGGTGACAACATTTTCAAAAACAAAGGATTCTCGAGGTATCAGGAACAAAAGCAGGAATATGACTTTGAACCAGAGGATCAACAATGATCATGTTGAATGGTGGAGCAAACTCAAAGTGTTGAATGGCCTACTCCTGCTCCTAATTTGTACCTTTCTATGGGTCTAAGCACCCAACCCCTCGAACCCATCGAGTAAATCTCCTCTGCATCCTCTGAAAGATGCTCACAGCTTTCCTGAAGTGTACTGACCAGAACTGGACGCAATATGCCATGGGAAGCCAAACCAAAGCTTGACCCAGTAAGCTTTTTTGATTTCTCTCTCCAAATGCTGCCAGACCTGCTGAGGTTTTCCAGCAATTTCTGTTTTTGTTTCCAGCAATCTTTCGGTTTGTTTTGTCATGTTCTTTTGAGGGATTTTGCTTTTGATTTGAAATTTGGATCATGATGCTATTGCTGGGGAATATAATCAAAATATTGTTTAAAAATGTTGTATCTCACTGGAGAGGCAGAAAAGCAACTTGTTAACTCTTACCTGTTGAATTAATTTGAGACCTGCAGTGCTATGGCTGTTGTTGTACTAGTTAATGTCTAATTCTCAGGTGGTGTTGGATGAGGTTCCATTATTAGTATGTGATATTTTCCCTGAGCAACACAGCATTCTGTACTGAGAAGTTTTTTAAGATAATTCCAATATGGAAGGATAATCTTTAAAAGTGGGACTAAGATATAATTTCAGTATGAAACTTTAGCTTCAGCCATTGCTCTAAGAAGGAAATGCCAATAAAATCTAAACCAATTTCAGTGAAACTTTAGAAAAACAATTTGTGATGAATCATCCAATTGTCATTTTACTATTGCACTTGTAAATAGTAAAATTCAAATACAATCTGGCACCCCACCTCAGTGTCCATTTTCATCCATACATTGTCTGAACTGCATCTGTTACATTAAATAATAAGTCAAGAAAGGAATTAATGGCTTTAATTTTGGTGTCAAGGTTCAGCTGGCATTCATAAACTGTGAAAGCAAAGACCTGCCTAGAATCCCTTGATTGAATTACAACCTTGTAACTCCCCCTTCAGTATCCATTATTCGGCATCTTCTCTATTACAGTTTAATTATTTCAATTGAAATTACTTGGTACGTTTTCCAAGCCGGTGATTCCAGAAACCCCCATGGCCATTACTATTAAAGCAGTTCAGCTCCACAGGGCTCATGCTTCCCTGATGCTGCAGCTCACATGATGAATCTCACCTAATTAAAATCAGACTTTGTTCAGCAGCATTTGATCTCACCTTGAAGTATTGGCAACAAACCATAACCTACATCTGGGGCATGGGTAAACGTATCTCCAGCTCTCTGCTGCTCAGAATGATTAAAACAGGCCTCTGTCATTGTAGCAAGGTCATGTGTCCCTCCTGAGTTATGGTTTATCATCACAGAGGCCCTCTATTTTTCATTTCCTTTTTCTAGGACTAGGAACGGGAGGTTTAGAATAAAAGGTCAGACATTTATTGATTGACGAGAGTTTCCTTCATCAAAAGATTTGGAATTTTTGAAATTCGCCATTCTGGAATGTTATGGATTCTCGGGCATTCAGTATATTCAAGATTGGGATCATTGGATACAAAGGGATTTAAAAAGAATGGGGATAGTGTAGAAATGTGGAACTGAGGTTGAGGATCAGCCATCATCTTACTGAATGGAGCAAATGTGGAAGACAGGTTGGCCTAATCCTGCTTTTTCTTATTAACTCTTGCCTAAATGAAGGAATGTTTGGCTTTCTTGTGTGATTAGGACTGCAGATGCTGGAGGTCAGAGTCGAAGAGTTTAGTGCTGGCAAAGCACAGCCGGTCAGGCAGCATCCGAGGAACAGGAGAATCCTGACAAAGGGCTTATGCCCGTAATGTCAATTCTTCTGCTTCTCAGATGCTGTCTAACTGGCTGTGCTTTTCCAGCACCACACTCTTTGATATAAGCGATAGCGTGGATAGAGAAAATTGATTTCTGCTAATTAGGAATTTGAGAAAATAAGCCAAATATTCGAGCCAAATATTTCACAAGTGGAGTTGAGAAACATTTCCATATATTACAGACATTAAATGTTTGGAATTCTCTTTTCAAAATGGGATTTAATGCTAATCTTAACTTGTTAATTTTAAACCAAGATTTTTTTTTGTTAAATTGCTGAGGGATATGGGCAAATGCAGAAAACAGTGTATGTAATTCGGTCTCAAATTAACCATGGTCTTATATAGGATGGAGCCATGCTTGAAAGTTCCTATTCTTATTCCCGTCTGCTTACCATGAGCACCTATTAATCTCCACATTCTTATAGGCCTTACCATTAAAAGTGTATACACATCGTAGTTTTCCATTCAAGCCTAAGTAGCCGTAAGTAAAACACAAGTGCCATTTATTTTACTGCTGTCCTATGGCAACCTACATAGAAGGGTAATTTGTTTATCATTGTAATACAATGTGTTTATTTGAGCAATAGGTCGTATGACTAGCAAGGGTTACCACAATGCACCATTCCTGTCACAGAACTTGCATACAGAGGCTGGAAATTCTTAGTGATCAAAATCCAAGTGAAGTTTCTAAACCAGATCCACGATGTGAAGGTACCTCAATGCCCGTATGTAAGGTTTGCTGGCTTACAGGCCGGTTTGAAATTTCAGAAATCTGTATGGCCACATAGTTATGTTTGAAATGCTGTTGCTAACTATCTATACTATCTGGGTTGAAAAACAAAATGGTACCTGCGTACAAGATGAAGAATCTATTTTAGAAAGGTGTTTGCCTTGTTCCACTGTAGTTGCTGGTTCCAGTTTGTTGACTGAATGTAAATTAGAATAAGCTGCTTGTACTTGTTCATCACTCACCTTTGGGGATATATTTGAGGTAATCAGGGTGGCTAACTCAGTAACTTTTAGGTATTTTCCTTAAGGATGCAGAACTGTTTTAAAATGTGATAATTTTTAGTTATTGTTCTTTGGCATGGGATATTTTGGAGGCAGAACTTTTGTTTATATAAATAAAGGGTGTTTTGCAATCATGTTAATGCTTTGCACTCTGCACCCTGACAAGAATGCATTGTGTCACATTACTCAGTAATGACTTTATGATATACTGTGTAACCCAGTAATATTACAATGAGCACTTCATGAGCGCATGCTTCAAAAATTCACAGTTACCCAAATGTTTATCGTCTGGATAATAGAAATTGTTGTGAGGGTATTGTAAACCAATCACTGTCATGCCATCAGATATCCATGTCATTATAAGTGCATCTTGGGTGCTCTCTAGAACATACGAGGCCTAGGACTGTGGAAACTTTGGTGTTGGAAGACTTTCCCAGAAGGTTTGCTGCTTCTGATCATTAGGTCCTGGGGGAGAACCAATTGAAAATAAATTGCTGGGGGTAATTCTGAGATGTGACAGCTAGTCTGGAGACCTACTTCTAACCATCAGTGCACTCATGCTGAATTTCTCTTCACTATTCGTTTCATAAGAGATTATAAATGTTTTGTAAATGGCTGTCCCTCTACAATATCATGGGTAATAATCAGGGAGATCGTAAGGGAGATTTTTACCTTCTCAGGATCCATCAGGTATTTGATGCAACCCACTTCTAGATGGACAGCCAATGTCTCTGGACCCATTTGATCCCTATTTCAATAATGTTCAATTATGCTCACTCCCCACCATAATTCCAGAGGAGGTTCAGGAGCATTGATTCTGCCTCCTGTCCATACAAATGCTTGGTCTCAGAGTCTGCTCCAACTGAATCTCTCCAGGAGCCCCAAAGTAGATATAAGAAAATGATAACGTATTAAGGTTGATATTTTTCTCTTCTGTGCCTTTCATCTATTTTAGCCTGTTTGAGACTCTCAGCAGTGTCCATAGCAAAAAATGTGCAGCTGGAGTGATGGTAGATGGCTGGTGCTGTATAAAGGTGTAAGGGTCAGAAAGGGTTGATAATGAGAATACTGTTTTAAAAAGCCTCAACTATGCTGGCAGTGTATGGATTTGGAAGGGGAATAGTTCAGGATCTCAAAGGAGAAGAATGAGCATCTAAGTTCTCCTCAAAGTTCATGTAACAATGTTATGTCACTGTAATTTGTATTGAGCTGCTAACCTACAGTGAGCTACATCTTATTCAAGTCAAGAGTCCCTTCTCAATAGACTATCAAACAGTTTTCCACTACCACATTAGGACAAGTGATTCATATAGTTCAACAACTTACCTACCTTATGAAGATCAATGGTGCAGGTATACTCCAATTGCATGGGGTCAATAATGAGGATTGAATATGCAAATGACATTGCAGATTCAAATCTTTGTCAAATTTATTACGATTGGAGGAATATTTTACTTGAGAGAAAGCCATAGACATGGTGAATAAAGCTAAAGTCTAGAAACAATGCACATCAATTTTAAGAGGAGAAGATCAACCTTGTCACAGGAAATCTGCAGAATGTATTCAATTCTTAATGTACAAAACCACAAAAGACTTGTGTGAAACCAATACAGTGAGAAAGACAGACACCAAATACTAATGGTCTTTTTCAGTGCGATGGAGTAAAGAAACATAACAGAAACAGGCTGCATACAGTTATTAAAATGATATTTTTCTGTAATATCATGGGCCACTTTCAGAAAATGTGCCAAAGTAGGATATAGAAAGCCAAGAAGTTGTATGGATACTCATGCAAAGAGATTCATGAGATAGAGCAGTCTTCCAGAAAAGCAAAAGGTAAACTGTTCCTAGGGAAATAGGTGACCCAGACCTAGTATTTTAGTAAGATTTGAAGATACTTATATCAGGGATATCTCCTAATTTTAAACTTGATACACAGATAACTATCACTAGATTATCAAACAGTGAACGATGGTTGAAAATACATTGTCTGCAGTTGGTTGTATTGTCCAGCATGTGTAGCACTTAAGAATAAAGGTATGCTACAAGCAAGTCTCCAACTCGAGATGTCAGATGGCAGAAGACTTACATCCATTTCACAATCATGCATTTTTTGTCTTGAGCATAAATGATGTTTTAATGTCAATTTTCTTTAAATGGTGGAAGAAATTAAACTAGTTAAAGTAAAAAAAAACTGGTCTAGTAATAGTCAGCCATGGAACAAAGGTTTCGTGGAACAACCAGTCAGAGTTAAAATGGTATAAGATTTCTTAGGGATCCCCAGACACAAGATGAAACCCAATCTGAAGACAGAATTCATTGAGATTTGTCATGGTTTCATACCAAATTTGTTTCACATTTTCAAAGTTTGTGCGAAGATTTGTAGCTCGGGTACTTGTTGTAGTGGTTCTGTTGGCCGAGCTGGAAGTTTCACATTTGAAGTAAGATGTCTGGTTGGTGTGGACGAGTTGGACTGAAGGGTCTGTTTCCTTGCTATACAACTATGACGCCAAGAGACTATGGCCAGAAAGCAGCAGAAGAGGGATCAAGAATGTTTCATCTTTCATCAATACTTTGTAGATGGTTAACCAGACTAAAAACTCCATAGTGTCCTAAACGCAGCTCACTGTGATGATGTCAGATGGACTTATTGGGGGAAACAATTTCAGATTGGGAAAGAAAAGACCTACTGTCTAGTCCTCCTCATACTCTCCCCAATAACATCTAACAGATTAGTGCCAGCTGTAATTAGTTACTGACATGCTTAATATGTTTTATTTAAGATTGAAACCTCTTCTCATTCGAAAACAAATGTTTCATTTCTCTACCATATCAGAACAAGTCAAACTTGCAGCACTATCACCATCTATTGGACTCACTCCTTGTCCCCAACCCAACCCCAGCACCATCCACTCCGTCAATGGCATTAATTCCCCATTTCCCAGTTACTTTGAGTTCTGATGAAGAGTCACTGGACTTGAAACATTAACTCTGTTTTTTTTCTCTACAGATGCTGAAAGGCTTGTAAAGTTTCTCCAGCACTTTTGTTTTGCAGATGTCCAACATTTGCAATTCATTTGTTTTGTTTTAGAACTGTAGTTCTGTACCCTGAAAGAGGACAAGTGACAGCAAACCTATCCCATGGTCAGCTATAATGCATGTAGTCTGATAAAACATGGCAGTCAACAGTGACGATTGTTCATAGAACAGCTAACGTAGCACTGAGAAGTGGTCATAGACTGAGAATAAAGGTTGAAGCTGACAAAGAGAGAAAACAAACAAAAGTCAGAAGGGAAGGGGGCAAATGCTTTATACTTTACATTTCAACTCAGGCCATCCCAACAGGTTAACTTTCTCCTTCAGATGCTGACTGTACTGTTGCAAAACATGAGCATTTTCTGCTTTCTTTCTAAACAGAAAGCAATATTCTTTTTATCTCATTGTTTCTGTGCCTTAATTGGTGTATCCTCATAGTAAAGTCCCCAAGGCAAAACTGCAATAGTCTTTGATCAGATAAAAGTGTTTTTCTTTTGGTTTTATAACATGTCAGAAGTAACACGTCTTGAGCTGTGAGTACAAGTGTTGTCACTGGTGTATTGAACAACAGAGTTACACCTGGGTTTAATTAGAAAAGAGTTTAAAAAGGAATTTATTGACAGCAAGAAAATAGAAAGAAATTGAAAGAGAAATGGGAAGAACAGCGTCTTTGGGAATACAGTCCGGTGTTGCCATGCATAGCAACATTGCAGTAGTGTTCTTTATGAAGAGGTTAAAAATATAGCTAGAATTATTGACAGAACAAAAGTTGCCTAAATTCTTTTCTCTTATGAAAAGTGACCAGCAGATATCAAAGGAAAACATTCTAAACAATTGAAAAGATCTGAAGCCAACTGCTTCTTGCAAATTGAAACCATAGTGCTCGAATCTTAATAGAGACAATTACATCTTGGGAAGTATGATATATTTGTGGAAGTACATTGGCCAGATTCTGCTGTCAAATAAGAGCAGGGCTTGCTCAACAGCTATCTGATGAAGGAACGGTGCTCTGAAAGCTAGCACTTCCAAATAAACCTATGAGCTGGTGTGGTGTGAGTTTTGATTTTGGTCACCCCTGACCAGCAGTGGCACCTCCCCATAATGGTGCTCATTGTGGTTTATGCATTACTGGTCCAGCAACTTTAAGAGTAGTGCAGATGAATGGTTATGGACATGTTAAAGATCCACCAATTTACAACACTCCACTCTGTGAAGATGGTACCTCACTGCTGGATATGTGTTAAATATAATGTGAGAAGAATTGTTTTTGCACAGTGAGTAGTTAAGCTATGGAATCCACTACCCTGGATGCGTGGTGGAGCAATCAAAGTTTAATCGAGGTGTTCAAGAGTGC
Source organism: Hemiscyllium ocellatum (assembly GCF_020745735.1). Lineage (NCBI taxonomy): Eukaryota > Metazoa > Chordata > Chondrichthyes > Orectolobiformes > Hemiscylliidae > Hemiscyllium > Hemiscyllium ocellatum. Next base: position 52,504,935 of record NC_083415.1, read on the forward strand.
ATGAGAAATAACGTGCAAGCATAAGTAGGAAAAGCAGGAAATTGGAGTAGGTAATGAAGCTCATTTGAAGAGCCAGTACAGGCACGATGGACTGAATGGCTTCTTTCTATGCTGTAACACTCCTATGATTCTGTAGAATGTTATGCAATAGCTGCACTTGTGTGGTCATTGCAAACTATACTCACCACGGCAACTTCAGTTTAGCCCAAATACCCTTTTAATGACATGCTACTTGCTGCTGGTCAAACACTCTGGAACTGAATATTCATTATTCCATGACAGACCATTGACATGGAGACTACTATTACATGTGGGAATACCACCCACCACATACAAGACAGATACACATGTAACTTGGCCAATGTTGTCTACCTCATACGCTGCAGGCAAGGATGCCCTGAGTCATGGTATATTGGTGAGACCATGTAGATTCTAACACAGTGGATGAATAGACACTGTGTAACAATCGCCAGGCAGGAATGATCCCTCCCAGTTGGGGAACACTTCAGTGATCAAGGACGTTCAGCCTCTGATCACCAGGTCCTCCAAGACGGCCTTCAAAATACAAAGCAACACAAAATTGCCATGAAGACAGCCTCAACTGTGATCTTGGGTTCATGTCGTGTGACATGTAACCCCACTGTATTGTTCTGTAAAATCTTCCTTACTATCCTGTTTTGACACCATCATCTTGATAACTTGTTCTGATCTCTCACCTTAGTTAGCTTGTACAGTTTTGGATTACTTGTTATTTTGGTTAGACTCTTGACATGCGATTGTTATACCTTTCATGTTATTCCAGTCATTGGGTTTATCTCCAGCACTGCTTTATGTTTAATGTTTTGCAATTATCTGTCTGCCTCAATTAATCAGATTTTAGGCATCCCTTCCCTTGTTAACACTTTATTCACACCATCAAACACTCTTGATCACCTGCAGAGACCGATTATTTGGCTGTCAAACACTCCACTTACACCATTTGTATGATCTTTTGATCTCTGTGCTTCTAAAGTCTGTGCCTGGGTGCTCCCTTCCCTTCACCTGACAGAGAGGCAGCGCTCTGAAAGTTTGTGATTTCAAATAAACCTGTTGGACTATAGCCTCGTGTTGTGTGATGTTTGACCTTGTCCACCCCAGTCCAACACTGGAACCTCCATTTCATTATTACAGGCATGGAAACTCATTTTTTTTATGTCTTTGTGCCTTTTTTGGGAAATGTTAGCATTGTAAAATTTTAGTTTTTCTCATGCACATTACTTTTTTTTAAACTAAATCTTTCTTTCTCTGAATCAATCTTTCTTTCCCTTTCTTTATTTCTCTTTGCATACCCAATTTGACATTTACTGCACCCGCACTAATTAACATTTTCTTCTCAGGCCTTAATCCACAGATTTTCAATCCAATTGGTTAAGGAGATTGACATTGCATCTCATTTTCACTTGGGTTCATATGCATTGTTTCACTAACTGTACCATTCACAGCTCACACTTCCAACAACTCGAAACACAAATGACTGAAAAACTTAATCAGGCAAAGGCAAGTTTATAAACCACAGTGCATTTAACTGGCTTGCTACAATAAATCATTGACCTCTTTTACACAGCTACTTTTTAATTCTAATATTAAAAGACCATTTTTCGATACTACAGTGAGGTGATTTTATAACATAGTGTAAGAAGGAATGGAAAGGAGAGCATTCACAACTAAGATGCATCAAGGGGATAGATGTGATATTGTGGATAGTTCTTGAAAGTGTGCTTGATGAGTATTTTGATGAGAAATTGAAGTTTCTCTTTCAAAATCCAAATATCAGTTCAAAAGGAAGCACAAGGCTGATGCGACCTAATGATAACTGTTTGCGTGAAATCACTTAACATTTGAAAGTGGTGTTGTACATTACCATCCCTTTCACCATCACCTTTGGGGCATTCTCAAGGTGCAACTCGTTTTGATATGAAGACTTAACATAACAAAAGCTTTAAGGTTATTGCTTGCAAAAGCATTTCTAGTGGTGAGTAATATGGTTCAAAATAGCTTGAACACCAGTTTCTGGATATTCTATTTTAAAAAGGGGAAAAGAACATTATTAATTGCAGATCCAGTAGATTGAAGGACATTTTAGACATGTCCTCTTCCATCTTATTCAGTTGATATTGATAAGTGAATCCCACCAGCTAAAGCTGAAAGACAGCTGTCTGAAAAATTCTCAATTGTACAATACTTTATGCACATTTAATTGTTTAATTTGCAATGCAGTGTGATCTTTTGTGGAAGACATGTCTTTCCTAACTCCAGCTGACATTTCTTGCCCATAGCTTTATTTAATAGGCACTTAGAAGCAGTTTGAAGGGGTTTGACTGATTCTTTTATTCCCTGGCCTACATTCCCGCTTGCTTTCTTTTCATCTTGACCTGCAGGAGGTGCTCTGAACCTCCTGGCAGGACTTCTGTCCTCTCCAAGCTCAACATCTATTGAATACTTCTAAAGCAAGTCTTACTTAATTCTTTCAGGTCATGAACATCTTGTGATTTACTGCAGACTATCTTTTTGCTTTTCAAGTAAAGAAACACTGAAGGTCAGAGTCAGGACCTTGGAGTTTAGCACTCAGGCCCTTATTTCCAGTCACTTGGCTGTGGTTGGGGCCTGGTGTTAAATAAGATTAAATGTATTTGACGCAAATGTAACAGTATTGTTGCTCAGCACGGTTTTGATGTTCATCCTTTGTTTTAAACCAATAAAAGATGTCCTGTAATTTTTCCTTCCTGCAAGTGGAATTTAAATAGCATGGGTTACAATTTGGACTTAAGGAGATTTTCTGACTGCCTCGCCGATCGTGTCTTCTGTGCCATATTCCCTCACCAGTATAAGCCAGGTTTCCTAGGGGTTTATTACGACAGATATAGTATACATGACAAGTATTTTGGGAGCATGTGAGGAGATGGTAATAACGATAGAAAGCCTACAATATAGAAAGAGCCTGTTCGGCCCAACAAATTTGCACTGACCCGCTGAAGAGCATTGGTGAAACTGAGGACTACAGATGCTGGAGATTACAGTCGAGAGTGTGGAGCTGGAAAAGCACAGCAAATCAGGCAGCAACCGAGGAGCAGGAGAATCGGCGCTTCGGGCAAAAGCCCTTCATCAAGAAGAGCCACTGAAGAGCATACCTATCCCTGTAACACTGCATTTACCTTGGCAAATCCACGTCGCCTGCATGGTGCAGGAGAATTAGGATGGCCAACCCACCTCACCCGCACATCTTTGGACTGTGGGTGGGAACCAGAGCTAATGGAGGAAACCCAGAGAGACACAAGGAGAATGTGTAAACTCTACACAGTCGCCCAAGGCTGGAATTGAACCCTGGCTCCTAACCTAGAGCGACAGTAGTTACCATTACTAACAGTAATAACTAGAGGCCCAGGCTAATGATCTTAAGGCATGCTCTGGGTTTACATCCCTGGGATTCAAGCACTTATTTTTGAAGAAGAGTCAGACTGGACTCAAAACGTTAACTCTCTATCTCTCTCCATAATTGCTACAGACTTTGCTGAGTTTCTCCATCTTTCTCGATGTTTGTTTCAAATTCCCAGCATCTGCAGCTTTTTAAAAAATCAATATTAATTAGTGTAACGGTTTGAAAATTGACATTCTTGTGTTTTTCCTAATGAACGCAAGGCAAAATACTTCAGCAACATCTCTATCTTTTCATCAGTATTTAAACATAGGGGAGCATTTTACTTTTGTTGGTTGGGGTGAACAACAGTGGGAAAGTACGGACAAAATGAAAAAAATCAGAATCTCAATGTCATGAGACATTTTTGCAATTATTCCCTCAAATATTAAATGGAAACTTCAGAAACTTGCCATTGAGTGAAGACTACCTTATTTCTATGCATTTGCACATAATTTAAGCCCAACCCCATTTATTTATGTGTCACTTCCAAATCCCTATGACAGCAGACAGTTCATATTCCCAATAAGCAAATCCATGCAGATGCCTGTAGCTCTCTGAATACTTGTCCCAGGTGCCATCCAATTCCATCTTCACGACAATGTCCTTGTACACTCCAATGGACACCATTCTTCTCTCCCCGGAAGTTGGCATTGGCAAAACACCAACCTCACCACATTATCATTTGTCCCAAACACTTTAACCCTTCAACACTTTGATTTGGAGTTCTGGGGACACATATGACTTACATGCTTTTGCTAGATTACTTTGCAGGATGCATTATTTGGCTCTAAACTTGCTTTCTTAGTGCACAGAGTTTTTTTAAATTTATTCATTTGTGGGATGTGGGTGTCATTGGCTGGGCCAGCATTTATTGTCCTAGTTGCCCTTGAGAAGGTGGGGGTGAGCTGCCTTCTTGAACCTCTGAAGTCCACCCACTGTGGGTTGACCCACAATGCCATTAGGGAGGGATTTCCAGAATTTTGACTCAGTGACAGTGAAGGAATGGTTAAACATTTCCAAGTCAGGATGGTGAGTGGTTTGAAGGGGATCTTGAAGATGGTGGTGTTCCCATATCTCTGCTGCCCTTGTCCTTCCAGATGGAAATTGCTGTGGGTTTGAAAGATGCTGTCTGATATTGCCATAGAACCCCAACTGACCTGCTTGTAATCCCTGAACTGGTTGCACTTAACCCACAGGACTGACCATAGCCCAGAGTCTGTACAGCAAGGACACAGATCCACACACTCTGCTATGACAAAGCACCTCTCTAAATTCTTGGACTGGAACCAATTAAGTCTGTGGCAATACTCTGAGCTGATCATAGTTCCCTTGCACCTCTGAAACACTGATTCCCATTGATTTTCAGGCATGACCATTTGCCTGAAGCTCATGGATATCACATAAACTGCTGGCACATGCTACAGGTGTGATGCTGACACAGAGTGGTGCCAGAAAGCAATATTACTTAGTGCTCCACAGCATGCTTACCTCTCCCTCACCACTAAAGAAAACAATGTAAATAGGGAGGCCAGCAGCCTGTAACTGAGCACCAACTCAACTGGACTCACCACATAAGTGCAGTGACGACAAGAGCAGATCAGAGGCTACGGCAAGTAACTCACCTCCTGACTCCCCAGAATATGTCCACCATCTACAAGGCACAAGTCAGGAGTGTGATGGAATACTCCCCACTTGCCTGGATGAGTGCAGCCTGAGCAAAACTCAAGAAGCTTGGCACCATCCAGGACAAAGCAGCCCGCTTGATTGGCATCGCATCTACAAGCATCCATTCCCGCCACTACTGACGCTCAGTAGCAGTAGTGTGTACTATCTACAAGATGTACTGCAGAAATTCATCAAAGATCCTCAGACAGCATCTTTCAAACCCACAGCAATTTCCATCTGGAAGGACAAGGGCAGCAGAGATATGGGAACACCACCATCTTCAAGATCCCCTTCAAACCACTCACCATCCTGACTTGGAAATGTTTAACCATTCCTTCACTGTCACTGAGTCAAAATTCTGGAAATCCCTCCCTAATGGCATTGTGGGTCAACCCACAGTGGGTGGACTTCAGAGGTTCAAGAAGGCAGCTCACCCCCACCTTCTCAAGGGCAGTTCTTTCTGCAATAAGAGGGTTTGAGTATGATGGAAATGGATTCAAGAGCAGCTAGTGGTGATGTAGCAGCACATGAGGTGGCAAGGTACCCCAGTGAATGATAAGGACGCATAGAGAAAGGAAGGGTTAGTAGTTGGAGGATGGAGTGGGTGCGAAAGTGGAAGTGCTGCTGCCTGTGTATTTAAAGCCTAGCTACACACATCTCAGATGTTGTTATCAAGGGACTACATCGTGACTCTGCACCATTGCAGCCAAGAGCAAAAGAAAGCTCACTCTATCCGTCATGGACCTTGTGTGTTGTGTGGAGGGCAGTCATTTTTCACATGGACTTTCACAGGAAACCATGCCACCACATCAAGCTAACCTGGACCCAAATTTCAGTAAAAGGAGTAGAGATGTTGTTTTGGGCACCATATTGTGGTCAACATCTCAGCTGCAGCATGTATCAGGAGTTTATGTGACAAACACATGATATTGTGGAACACTTAGGGTTAGCATTAGAGTCAAGTGGAAATGATACTGAAAGTTGTGGTCCATGAGCTTTGGTGAGATGTATGTGCAGACTTAAAGTGAATGGTGTCCCTGTGGATGTGAGGGCAGAGAGAACATAGTGACCTTTACCATTGCAGATCATTGACCTTCTTCCTGCACTGCTAGCAATCCCACTTCAGTCTGGGACACAGCACTGACCTAGGCTGCAATTTGAGTGAGAGGCTTATGTTAGGAAAGAACTAGAGATGGGATATTTACTCACAATATCCTTGTCACAAAGGGCTATTATAATGTGCAGGTTATTTCTTGTTAAATGCTCGTGCTATAAAAAGTAAAGTCATTGGGTTCACCACTGTGAATCAAAGGGAAGATTCAATTGACATTTTTTATTGGTGTAGAAATCTAAGCTGAATGTATTGGGTTTTGAAAATTTGCAGCCTCTGTATGCAGTCAGTATTGCTTGAGCCCTGAAGGTTATCAGGAAGTGCAGTGATCAGCTAAAAAGCTGTATTGATCCTGGGAGAGCCTTCTCTCAGTCAAAAAAAATGTAAATGTTCAACAAGCTTTCTTACATCAAAATTCCGTTGGGGAACTGGTAAGGGGAAAAGAAGCAATAAGGACTGAGTCCCTCTAATAAATGGGTATACCACACAAGCAAAATAGCCAATGTGCTGCTTTTTAGCAAAATGGATACTAGGCCGGAAGCTGGAGTTGAGGCCTTACTTTAAGTTACAGTTCCTACTAACTTGCAGGTCCTTAAACTAAGGAACAGGCTTATTCCATTACAGCAAACATTTGGCCAATGTGCTCAGCTCATTTGTAATAAACAAAGTTCGACAAGTTGTAACACATGGCCAGTAAGGATTGTATATTGACATATTGTAAGTTGGAGACTGCAACACTTTTACCCTTCTGTTTTTCACTATTTGCTCAAAGTTGAAGTTTAAAGAGCTATTCTATAAAACTGGAAAAGAGAATGGATTCTGAGAGACAAACTAATTTCAGAATGACATAGCTTTGTTTTGTCTTGAATAATGTGATGGCTGAGTTAGAAGTGTCAACCATGGTTCAGTTGGAAGCACTTCAGCACAAATTCTGAAATGGCTCTTGAATCCACAACCTTCTAATGGAGAGGCGTACGTCCTACTCCAGGAGTTGAGCACAAAACTGAAGATTGACACTCCGGTGCAGTGAGGAAACATTACACTCTTGGAGGCACCATCTGTAGTTTAAGGAGTTAACTCTGATTGTGTGATGTGCTAAAAGACACAGTATGCATAATCAGAACAGGTGAAGCAATGTTATGTGACCTTGCTTTCACAATCCTAGCTACAGTAAAATGTTTTTTCAATAAAGCTAATGATTTCCTCAGAGCTGAAAATGTGTTGCTGGAAAAGCGCAGCAGCTCAGACTGCATCCAAGGAGCAGGAGAATCGATGTTTTGGGCATGAGCCCTTCTTCAGAAGGAGCCCTTCTTTGGGCTCATGCCCCGAAATGTCGATTCTCCTGCTCCTTGGATGCTGTCTGACCTGCTGCGCTTTTCCAGCAACACATTTTCAGCTCTGATCTCCCGCATCTGCAGTCCTCACTTTCTCCTAATGATTTCCTCACCTCAGCAGATTCTGTGACTATTCTTTGCAGTGCAGAACTTAAACTTAAACCACATAAATGAGGAATGAGTTTCAGCGTCAGTGTAATGTTAGGTATATAGGTCATGGGTCCGAAGTCTGACTGATAATATGTCCCATTGACCATTTGCATGGTCTGGTACCTTGCCAAATTGGAAAGGTTTTTATTAGCAACTTCTAGGCTGTGGCCCAGGAGATGCTGGAAGCTGCAAAGCAGTCTCCCTGAGATGATATCCAAGCTTTGCAGACTTGTGTGGAGATAATTTTACAGGTGGCATCTGATCTGAAAGTCCAGCTGTATGCAAAATTCAGAAACTTCATTAACCTTGAAGCCAACGACAATTGAGCTCCTTATTTTCACCAGTCAAGTTCTGTTCGACTGAATGATTTAACTTCCCAAGTTGGACAGCTATTGCAGATTGTGTAATGAAACAGTGATTTTTATTTTGAAAATAAAAATCAGTCAACATTTTGTTCATGAGTTTTGGACAGCATTTTAAAATATTTGTCCTGCAGTTCCACTTATTTGATGGAAATCCTGGAAGTCAACAGGAACAGCAAATTAATGTAATGCCCAGCTCCAGCTTTTGGTATGGTCCCCATTTTGACCATGGAGGGGGGGGGGGTGCGCGCGCGGGAGTGATAAATGTGATTTTGCTATTGAAAATATTTTATTGATTAATCTGGACTATGACATGAGTTACACCATAAACCATCAGAAGATCACCAATTGAACTTGTGGTGTGATGCATTTGTGTGTGCTAGAAGTTCTAAAACTTCTTATACAGGGCCCTTTCTACTCTCGGCAAGATGAATTCATACATATGTTGCACTCATTTGATGGGGACGAAACAGATTTATGTAAAGTGCTGGTGCTGGAAAAGCAAAGCCAGTCAGGCAGCATCCGAGAAGCAGGAAAATCAACATTTCAGGCAAAAGCCCTTCATCAGGAATAAGGATAAAGGGCTTTTAGCCCAAAATATTGATTTTTCTGCTCCTCAGATACTGCCTGACCGGCTGTGCTTTTCCAGCACCACACACTTGGCTCTAATCTGCAGTACTCACTTTCGCCAACAAAACAAATTTATGGAGATTGCCAATATCTGCTGCATTTTCATGGCAATACTCTGACCAATTAGAATCTACCTGCCTGCTTGAGAATTAAGATTGACAGTTAAATTGTTTTTGCTGTACTTCCATTTAAACAATGGCTCAACCAATCAATGCCCTCTTCTCATATATGAATTGGTATCAACTTTTTCATGTCTTCTTCATGTGTTACCTTGTCCTGACGAGTATAAGATGAAAAGCTTTGACATTTTGTCACCATGTTAAAATATTGTTCAGCAACAGAACAAGAACAGGAATATGTTACAATTGTCTAAATTGTAACCACCCTAACTATAATATTTCATAATTTCCCAGATACAGGAATTGTCCATTTGGATTGGAAAATTGCATAAGTCACCCCACTTTTTTGAGAAGGGTGAAAGTGGAAAACTACACCAATTAGCCTAACATCTGTGGTGGAGAAAATATTGGGTCTATAATCAAAGATGTGGTAACTGAACACCTTGAAAATTTCCAGTTAATTAGGGAGAGCAAGCATGAATTCATAACAGGTAGGTCATGCCTCACAAACCTCATTGAGTTTTTTGAAGAGCTGACTCAGCTAGTGGACTAGGGATTGTCTATGGACGTTGTTTATATGGACTTTCAAAAGGCATTTGATAAAGTCCCACATTAGAGATTATTAAGTAAGGTAGAAGCCTCTGGTTTTGTGGGAGAAATACTGATGTGGCTGGGATATTTGTTAAATGCAGGTGACAGAGACTAGGGATGATGGGTAGGAACTCAAAATGGCTGAATGTGACGAGCGGTATCCCACAGGAATTTGTGTTGGGCCTCAATTATTCACATTATTTATTAACAACTTGGATAATGGCACAGAAAGTCATATATCAAAATCTGCTAATGACACAAAGTTAGCTGACATTATAGAGAGTGTAGATGACAGCACAAAATTACAACGGGATATTGATAGACTAAGTGAATGGGCAAAACAGGACCAAATAGAGTTTAACGCAAGCAAGTATGAGATTATCCATTTTGCTTTGAAAAAGCATAGGGTACTTTCTAGATGATATGTTGTTAAATACAATAGATGTCTAAAGAGAATTGAAGGGAGGGTTCAGGTGCATAGATCTTTAAAATGTCATGAACAGATGCTTTGCTGTGTACAATCCGACTGCATCATTTCTCACATTACAACAGTGGTTACACTTTAAAGTTACTTACATGCATACAAACATACAAATTAGAAACAGCAGCAGGCCATTTAGCCTCTTGAGGCTGCTCTGACAATCAAAGGATCTTGGCTAATCTGATTGCTCTACATTTGCACCTGAATCCAGTAATCTTTCACCCTCACCCTTTCAATATCAGAATACATTCTTGACTGTAAATTATTTAGGAATGGTTTTTGTCTTTTTTTAAAAAAAAGGATTGATATAAAGATGTGAATCTTTTATTTTTTTAAGATGCACTGTGTCATTCATGCATTTGTGGAAAAGATTCTACTGCTGTACTGACCTTCCTTTGTATCGAAACACAAATTGATGTTCTCTCTGTGCAGCTATGAGATCTGCTACTTTTTGTTAATTGTACTGTGAGGTGTACAGAAATTGTACCTTTTCCTGCTGGCATTTTCTCATTCATTAAAGTATGTGGCCATGCAATATTTTATATGCACCATTTGTGAACATTTCTCTGCTCCCCTGAAAGATACAATTGTTACTTCTAGTAGGATGTGAAAAAGAGAGAGAGCTTGATATTTTAAAAATTTCAACTTTTGTTCATGCATTGTGACCATCAAATGGCCTGTTTTGTTTGAGGAGGATTTAAATGTTCAAACTATTTTAATGGACACATAATTAAATTCATTCCATATATTAAGGAATCCATGAGCTATTTTTGCACATTCTAAAAGAGTTGGTCATTTACTGTAATTTGAAGATGAGCTGAAGCATGTTTTGAAATTTTATCTTGACAGATGAATTTCTGTTGGTATGGGAAGCGATTCTTAATGGATGTATTTTATATTTTATATTTTATAATTATAAATTACTGTATTTTCTTAGATAGTCATGCAAAAATAGTGGTAAATATGAATCTTTTTTTCATTGAAATGTCACCTTTGTATAGTCTTTTCGATTGCAGGATATCTAAGAGCACTCTAAAGATAATGATTTATTTTGAAGTACGGTCACTTATGTAATTACAGTTGTAATCTTGTAAAATGACAGCCACTTTGTACTCCCTACAAACAAACAAATAAATGGCCAGACAATTTGTGTTTCAGGCATTGGTTAAGGAAGGACTGTCAACCGGGACAATGGAAAAAAACTCCTCTCTTCTTCAAAATAGTATCTAGATGTTTCACATTTGCCTGTGGGAGCAGACAAGGCCTCAGTTTAATGTTTCATCCATAAAATAGCCTCCCTCAGCAGTAGAGATTGTGTACTCAAGTCTCTTGAGTTGGGCTTGAACCCACAACCTTCAAACCCAGAGGCAAGTCTGAAACCACTGAGCCAAGGCTCACCCTTGACATAATATTAAGAAAGTAATTTTCCTGTCCTCCCAGTATGTGATGCACTGACTGATATGTACAAAATTGGCTGCTGTGTTTCCTACATTACAACACTGACCACACTTCAAAAGTACTCCACTGGATAGAAGGCACTTTCCGGATGCCTGAGGTCAGTAAAGGTGCTGTATGAAAATGAGTGCTTTCTTCTTCCTTGATTTAAGCAGATGGCAGTTGTAAACTTGCTGACTTGTACAGGTCAGTATAACTTTAGAGGGTTGAGTTTAAAATCAAGACTAATTGAAATCTGGAACTGTAGAGTGCAGGTTCAAATTATATTCTTTTGCAATTTGTGTGATTTTGCTGTGGGCAAAGTTCTTCTGCATTTTTCTATTTAACAAATTGCTAAGTAATATATTACATGAAACGATTTAATACATTTCTGAATGGCTTGAGAAAGTGTCAAAACAGAACAGTATTTTTATTTCAGGCCATTTTTTTTTCCCTAGGTGCTTTAGATGGTAAAGATACCAAGATGGGATGCTCAGCTATGATGCCCTTTTAACTCACCCTAAAGCACAAGTCACCATCTTGGTAAAGAAGTTGAAACGCACACTAGAAAGCACCTGCTAGACTATTGTTAAGGGCCTGACTGACAATTACATTGACTGCTAGCACCCATTGAAGAAGTTGTGCATCGTTTTAGTGGCTTATACTTCATTTCACAGTGACGAGGTGAATTATAGTTGGAAAGTATTTGCTGAAGATTTTGAGTGCTACTAAATGCCGTGTTCAACATTGATTGTTCATTTGCAGTTGCAGGTTTCTAAGACACAATGGGAGAAGCAGAATGGGGTGGGGGGTGTGGTTCTGGGACATTTTGTTATAACTTGGGCAATCCAAAAATGGAGAACAGTTAAGAGATTGATCATTTAGAACTGAGATAAGGAAAACCTTCTTTCCTGAAAGGATTGAGACTACTCAGAGTTCCCTTTACTAGAACATTATGCATCTTTCATCATTGACAATTTTTAAGGCTGGGATAAACAAGTGATCAAGGGAATCAAAGGGCAAGAGGAGAGGACAGAGAAAACAGAAGATGAGCAAGATTATATCAAGGAGCCTTATAGTCTGTTTCTATTTCTTATGTTCCTACTTTATTAACATTCATTCAGGAAATTTTCTGAGGACTGTAAGGTTAAAATACTGTGTGACCACCTTTTTAAATCTGTAAGAGTGATCAGAACAAAAAGAATGTTTAATTTTCAAACATTTTGTTAAAGATTTCCTTTGGACTTGGACAGGAGTGGATGTGGAGTGGTGGTGGGGGGAAAGGGTGTTGGGGAGAGGGGGTGTAAGGGGTGGTGGGGGGAGGAGGTGTGGAGGAATGGGGTGGTGGGGGGAGGTGTTGTGGGGTGGTGGGGGTTGGGGGTGTGGGGGCGGAGGTGGGGTGGTTGGGAAGAGGGTGTGTGGAGTGGTGGTTAGGGGTCAGAATGTGGAGTGGTGTTGATGGTGGGGATGTGGGGATGGAGCGGGTGTAGGGGTATGGGGTGAGAGGGGGAGCAGGTGATGGGGGCTGGGGGTGTGTGGGGAGGGGGTGTGGGGGAGGGGTGTGGAATGGTGTTGGTGGTAAGGGGATGTGGAGGTGTGGAGATAATGAGGTGAGGTGATGGGAGGAGGGTGTGTGGAGTGGTGGTGGAGGGTTGGAATGTGGAGTGATGGTGGGGGAGAGGGGTGTGGTGGGGGCTGGAAGTGGTGGGGTGTGGTGGGATGGGAGGAGGGCAAGGGGAAGGACACATGCCCATGCAAAACTTGTTAAAACATATAACCTTTTAGAGGATGTGGATATTGCTGGTAAGACCATCATTGTTAAACATTGCTCAAATTGATTGGCTTGCTAGGCCAAACAGAGTGCAGTTAACATTGCTGTTGGTCTAGAGTCATGTAGAGGCCACACTAGATAAGGACAGCAGATTTCCTTTGCGAAAGCACGAGTGAAACATTAGGACAATCAATGATAGATTCCTGGTCCATATTACTGAGATTAATTTTCAATTCCAGAAGCTATCAAAGCCAATAACTGAGAGGTGAACCCTAATCCCCTGGAGCATCAAGCTGTCTGGTGATATTGTCAAGATGTCACTATCTCCCCAGCAGCTGGAAAAGTGAGGGACTGGAGAGTGAGGAGGGTTCCAGGTACGGGATATTCACCTTTCTTTGAAACTCTGCTATGAGGACCTGCAGTGTTTGATCCAAGCCTTTGTGCTCTCTCCCTCGGTCACTGAGGCACCCTGAAATTCTGCATTGGTTCTCAGCCCATCCAGTCTACAATTTCATTAAAAGGATGTGAAGGTGACAGATAACACCGCAAGAAATTGCTCCTAATTAGTATTATGTGCTGATTTACAAGTGCCTAAAAGGTCTCCACACAAATTCAATTCATTAATTTTCTCCAAATCGTGCTAAAACCAAAAGAAGTGGTACAGCACCCAATTACTCTTTTCAAATAATCTCCTTATGATCCTTTGTGTAACAGGAGAAGTGGAAGTTTCAATAAGGTTAAAAATCACACAACACTAAGTTATAGTCCAACAGGTTTAATTGGAGGCACTAGCTTTCAGAGCGCTGCTCCTTCATCAGGTGGTTGTTTCAATAAGTTTCAATAAACCATTGTGAGTGGTTGTATTTTATTCACAATAGCCTGAGTTATGGTTTGCTAGAGGATCATCTCAAGCTTAATCAAAAGAATCAAAGCGAGAAGTTGTATTTTGAACATCAACCATGAACCAAGCATTGAAGATTCAAAGATCCTCATGGAATTCATGATTTGGAGATGCTGGTGTTGGACTGGGGTGTACAAAGTTAAAATCACACAACACCAGGTTATAGTCCAACAGGTTTAATTTGAAGCACACTAGCTTTTGGAGCGACGCTCCTTCATCAGGTGCTATCACCTGATGAAGGAGCGTCGCTCCGCAAGCTGGTGTGCTTCCAATTAAACCTGTTGGACTATAACCTGGTGTTGTGTGATTTGTAACCTCATGGAATTCAACTTAATTCTGAATCAGTTTTGTTCAAATTTTATAATTACCAAAATTTGTCTCAAGTCCCTTTTAGTAGAATATAATGATCACGTGGAAAATTCTTGACAATTTTCAGAGTTAAATATGACCCAAATGCCTTTCTTTTAAAAGAACTCAATGCATTTCAGGTTTTGGCTGGACTTTATGGATCTACGGTGATCTTTGGGGATATTTCCACCTGTTTTCATTTAAGTGCTTTTATATGTTGAATTGGTCAAGGCAACAATAGCAAAGGCTAAAAAATGACTTTTGCCAACAAAAACGTTATTGAGTTTGGGTTCTGAATTTTTTTCTGCAATTAACATTGTTTTGTGGACAATTTGGAGGACTGTAAATTTGGATGTTAATCCATTCACTTTTAATAAGAGTAAGGATTATTATAATGAACTGTTAAAGTAAACAAAATGCTTCTTCACAGACAAAGTGGTGGGGCCATTGCAATGTCACTAGACTTGTATTCCTGAATGCCAAACTAATGTTCCGCGGTAGTGGGTTTGAAACCTACCATGGAAGATTGTGAAATTTTAATTCCATAAAACAATTTGGAACAGAAAGTCAGTCTAATGATAACTATGTGATTCAGCAATTATTTCAAGGAAGGAAATCAATTGCCCTTATCTGGCCTGGCCTATATGTGACTCCAGACCTACAGCAATGTTAGAACAAAGAAGAACAGTGCAACACAGGAGTAGGCCCTTTGGCGCATCAAACCTGTGCCAATACATGACACCTTTCTAAATTAAAACCCTATTGCCTTTAGACAGCCCATGTAACTCTATTCTCAGCCTCTTCATGTATCTGACAAGATGCCTCTTAAACATCACTATTTAATCTGCTTCTCCCATCTCCTCTGGCAGCACATTCCAAGCACTTACTATCATCTGTGTAAAAAACTTGTCTCTCACATCTCCTTTAAACTCTGCCCCTTTTAATTAAACCTCTGTCCCCCAGTAATTGACATTTCTATCCTGGGAGCCAAGATTCCAACTATCCATTCTATCCATGCCTCTCACAATTTTGTAAACTTCTAACAGAACTGTGTTCACCCTTCTGTGCCCTCTATGCAATTAAGGATGGGCAATAAATGTCACCCGCCCATTGACACCCACATCTCGTGACTGAATAAAACAATTACTCCTTAAACCAGATAAAGAATGTGATTTTCTGCAGATCATTGGAGTTCATGGATTTGGAGGGGGAAGGAAGTGAGACTAGTCTGTGCATTTTCTTTTATGCACTTGAGCTTTTCCATCCTTGAGTTTTTCTGTTTAATTGTAATATGTTGCAGAAAAAGACAGATGTTTATAGCAATGAATTTGAAGTACTAGAAGAGAACAGATTGAGGTAACATCTGTATAAGGGTAAGTTTTCTCCTTCTGACTTTTTGGAACAGCATTTTCTGATTGCTAAAGTAAAAACACGTTGGGTGCAGTGAATCTGAAACATAAAGCAAAAAAATTGATCAGCATGTTGGGCAACACCTCTGCTGAATAAAACAGAGATAATAGGCAGGCTAGATTTTCAGCCAAGGCTCAGGAACTGGAAATTGTGCTTGTTCCACATCCCAAAATCTGTGGCACTGGAGCTAATCATGGCAGTAGGTCCACCATTTAATCATGCACAGTTCAAGGCACTGAAGGGATAATGGGTAGCTTCCTGCCAATCATGCCTCAGAAACTGCTGATCTAAAGATGGAAGTGATGGTATGTGTGAGAAAGCTGCTACTGTCTGGCCATGATCCCAAAGGAGCAACCATTCCCATGGTCCACCTCCTTTAATGAGGCCGGTCCCCTGCATGATCCATCATCATTTCTATCATTTTTGTTTCTAGAGAAATGGTTTCTAGAGTGTTTGGTCTCACAAACCATGAGGAGTATTTATAGTGTTCTCTTCTGGTACTGAGGGCTGCTTTTCACAGCAACTTATTGTTGACGTGAGTAGTGCCCTCTTGTGGAATAGTGCCTGGACTGAGAGGCCTGGGTTCAAGTCTCACCTGCTCCCGAAGCACGTAATGACATCTCTCAAAAAGTTGATTAGAAAAAGAAAACATAGATTAGTGTTTCTTTAAAAAAAAGGTCTATCATTCCACATCCTTTACCCCCTTGCTGCCCTTAAACCAGGGTGGACAAGTGGGAGGCTGGAAGAACGCAACAAATCAGGCAGCAGCAGGAGGTGGAGAAGTCAATGTTCCAGGCGTAACCATTCGTCAGGTCCTGTTTGAGTTTTCCGTTTGATGGCTCACCCTGCTGTAAAACAACAAAAAAACTGCAGATGCTGGATTCCAAGGTAGACAAGCAGCAAGGCCTGAAGAAGGGTTACACCCGAAACACTGACATTTCCACCTCCTGATGCTACTTGGCTTACTGTGTTCTTCCAGCCTCCTGTTTGTCTACCTTGGATTCCAGCATCTGCAGTTTTTTTTGTCTTAAACCAGGGTGAGCCATCAAGCAGAAATGTCCTATTGGTACATTAAAGGCCCCTTTATTGATAATGATTGCATCAAATTTGCAAACTCTGCTGTTTTTATTAAAAATAACTCATAATCAGATTTGTGGCAATGAAACGGCACTGAAACTGGTGACACAAAACTGTGTACTTGCCGATCTCTGCCCCAAACCTCAAGATAATTTACAAAATACCCTTCAATATTTCTTCAAATGATTTTTCAATCGAACTCTGTTTTCATTGCTTGTTGGCTGCACATAAGCTGTGCATGTGTTGGATTTGGAAGAAGAGTTGCTAGTTGTAATGAAGTTGTGAAAACAACATTAAAAATGTGTTTTCAATCTTGTTGCAACTAGAGGGTTGAAAACATCTTTTCTCTTTTTTTATTCAGGATCCTTTGACTCAGCAGACAACATGTTTATGGTTCTTTCCCCTTAGTCCATTCTCATGCTACATGTAAACACGTTGTACGTGAGTCCTGAACATATCTACATCTGTGATAAAATAACACTGAAATTGTTTGATTATTAGATTATTAATGAGGGTTCTTTGCTCGTGTTTGCCAATTTTGTTTCTCTTTCCTACTTTTACTTGATCTCACATGGTGTAGCTCAATAGCACCAGTCATCTCTGGGCTCAAATGCCTCGAGGTCTAATAAGTAAATTGAACGTTTATTCCAAGCTGCAATGACCAGCCTCAATGTCCAATCTTAAGCCTGACCATCCACCCTTGTAATCTGGAATGTTATGAGTGGCATAATTTATTACTTGAAATGAAAACAGAAAATACTGGAAATACCCAGCAGGATCAGGTAGCATCTGTGGAGAGAGAAACAGAATTAAGGTTTTGAGAAGAATATGACTCATGTGAAAAATCCTCAGTATTTGCATTTCCAACACTTTTGCTTTTATTTCAGGTTTCCAGTATCCACCGTGTTCTCACTTAAATTGTTTATTGCCTCGACAGCATCCAAACTTGTTTCTACTTTTCTAATGAGTTGCTCGTTGGATTTGTTAAAACAATTGCATTGCTCAGACATACAAATAATTCATTGAAGCTCTTCCAACACAGACAGCCAGACCATCAAATGACATAGTGTCACTGTTAGAAAACAAATGTTTTCTCAAGATGTGTTATGTAAGAATTTAAGACTCTGGCATGAATTATATAAACAAAGAAAATAACATATATTTTGTCCCCTTGTTTTAAGCAGTATTTTCTCAACTTGTAATATCAATAATTTGCTCTATATTTCCTTCTTGGCTAGAATTGTAAACTGCAGTGTACTGAACAAAAATAACAAATGTCAAAAAGAGAGAGGCTAAGTGCAATAGATCATTATCTAGAATATCAAATAAGTGTTCAGCCCAAACAATTTGGATTAGGTTTTTACTGTAGAAACCAAGAGATTAATCACTTCTTTTCCAAGTTTCCAATTAAGTAAATAATTTATTGCTTCGTTTCCAAGTTTCTTCATTACAACACGTATTAAAATTAAAAAGTTCTGTCTCGAACACCATCAACATTTTAGGATGTTTTTCGCAGGTTCCATTCAAATTTAAAATCATTGTACTGTCCTTCCAGTTTATTTTTCTTGTTGATCTTGATCCATCTTTTAAGCATTTCAGATTGTAACAAAGTACTCTTGATGTGCTGTCACAAATCTGAACTTACAAATTAGATGCAGAACTAGGCTACCTCGCCCTCAAGGCAACTCCATCATTCATTATGACTGCTGACTGTTCCACATTTTTCCCTACCCACAACAACCTTTCAACCTTCGTTTATCAAGAATCTATCTTCCACTGCCTTAAAAATATTCAAATAATCCACCTACTTCCAGTTTTAGAGGGAGCGAGTTCCAAATGTTCATAATCCTTTCTGACAAAAAGGCAGTTCTTCTCGTCCTTTGTCTTAAATAGGTGACCACTGTGCTGGAAAAACACTGTAGGTCAGGCAGCATCCGAGGAGCAGGAGAATCAACATTTCAGGCATATGCCGTTCATCAGGAATTCCTGTTTAGATTAGATTAGATTACTTTTTAGATTAGATTACTTACAGTGTGGAAACAGGCCCTTCGGCCCAACAAGTCCACACCGACCCGCCGAAGCGCAACCCACCCATACCCCTACATTTACCCCTTACCTAACACTACGGGCAATTTAGCATGGCCAATTCACCTGACCCGCACATCTTTGGACTGTGGGAGGAAACCGGAGCACCCGGAGGAAACCCACGCAGACACGGGGAGAACGTGCAAACTCCACACAGTCAGTCGCCTGAGTCGGGAATTGAACCCGGGTCTCAGGCGCTGTGAGGCAGCAGTGCTAACCACTGTGCCACCGTGCCGCCCACACCACCGTGCCGCCCAGTGAGTGTGAAATCCAGGCATTGAGAAAGGTTTGTTCTTTTTCAAGTAAATAGTGATTTGGGATCTTGTTCACCCATCTATGACTCTATCTGAATAACCAAGTGAAGTCTCAGTCTAATGTCTGATCCTAAAAATAGTATCGCTAATAATGATGGACTTCCTCTGCATTGCGCTGATGTATCAGCCTAGGAGAGGGACTTTATCCATGACCTAATGCTGCAAAGACAATGGTTACCAATGAGTTATTGGGACAAGCCATTTACTAATATAAATATCTTAACAATTTGTGATATATATCAAAGTACATAAAGCTTAAGCACTGGAACATTTACAAATTTCAAAATTGGACTTGCCACCCAAATTTATCAGCCAGGACAGAGCAAGTAAATTCCAGGAGAGCACCAAAACTCTAGTCATAGATGATGTATTTCTCTCCTCACTTTTCTCCGCAGCCATTCTCCATATTGTTCATTTTATATATCAGAGTTATACAGGAATTATACACAGTTCTTTGATTTTACATGTTTCATAGCTTATGGGGCACACCAGCAAGGCCAGCATTTATTGGCCATTCTTAATTGCACCCTTAACTGAGTGGTTTGGTTGGCCGTTTTAGAGTCAACCCCATTGCAGTGGCTCTGGAGTCACACATAAGCCAGACCAGGCGAGGATGGCAGATTTTCCTTCCTTAAATGAAATTGGTCACCAAGATAGTTTTATTTGATAACAATTGACAACGGTTTCGTAATCATTATTAATTCCAGATATTTTTAATTGATTAAATTCAGATTTCACTAGCTACCATTTTGGGATTCAAACCCATGTTCCCCAGTTTATTAGTCTATACCTCTGCATTGCTATATCAATGACAATATTATGACACACTATCTCTCTTTGCCTCAATGTCCGTAACCAGAATGTATTAAAATATGCTCTCTTGTGGTTTTAGAAGCTTCTAATAGTTACTTTCTGGCTTTATTTATTTTTCCCTGAGTACCCAAACAGGCTTAACCAATCAAGCATAGTAAGCACTGATAGCAAGCAGATTTACATAATCAAACACAGAACAATTGAACAATTTGGGATGTGGCAATTGGGTACTCAGAGAAACATAAAAGGATAAAACAGAGTCAACAAGGCAAGGAAATCATAATTGGTAAATCTATTCAATGCTTATGAAGTTATAACTGGAAGAATGGAAAAAGGAAACTAATGGATATAGCAGAAATATGTTTTTAAAAAGAATTTGATTAGGTGCCACATTAGATTCCTTCACAAAATTAGCACTCATGAAGTTGAAGATTTTATTTTAGCTTGGATTAAGAGTTGGAAAATGGACGCAAGCAGAATAGGAGTGGAAGTGCTATTTTTGTGCTGATAGGCTGTAACTAGCAAGGTATTTTGAGGATCAATGCTTGGTACAACTAACTTACAATCTATATCAATGGTTTTGATGAAGGGGCCAGTGTAATGTGTAAAAGGTTGCAAATTATAGAAAGCTAACTGCGAAAGTAAGTTGTGTGGCGATCATCAAGAGGCTGCAAGGTAATGTCACCATGATGGTGGGAATTGCCTGCTCCTTTCTGCAGTGTGAGTAGTGATGAGAAATGTGAAAATATACAGTGAAAATAGAAAAAGATCAAAAGCCCAACATTGAGAAATACGTATCTAATTTTTTAAATGGTTTTTAAGTGACAACTTCCGAAATCTCACAAATAAGCGGTGACTACCTTAATACAGTACATTTTCATCTCATTTAATAGAGTTATAGGGAGTTTTTCCATCGTCCTTCAGACCATCAGGTCCACACAGATCATCAAACATCTATCTACTCTAATCCCATTTCTCAGGCATCCCAATCGGATCTAGTCCCATTTGCCAGCATTTGACCCATATCCCTCTAAACCCTTCCTATTCATATACCCATCCAGATGCCTTTTAAATGTTGGAATTGTACCAGCCTCCACCGCTTCCTCTGGCAGCATTCCTTACATGCACCACCCTCTGTGTGAAAAGGCTACCCATTAGGTTTCTGTTTTAAATCATCCCCCTCTCACCTTAAACCTATGCCATCTAGTTTTGGCTTCCCTTACCCGAGGAAGAAAATCTTGGCTATTCATCACATCCAAGCCCCTCATGATTTTATAAACCTCTATAAAGTCACACCTCAACTTCCGGTGCTCTGGGGAAAAAAAACCACAGCATATTCAGCCTCTGTTTAAAACTCAAACCCTCCAGTTCTGGTAACATCCTTGTAAATCTTTTCTGCACCCTCTCAAGGTTAACAATACCTTTCCTATAGAAGGGCAACCAGAATTATATGCAGTATTCAAAAAGTGGCCTTATCAATGTCTTGGGCTAGGGTCTGTCCTGAAGGTCAAAGGTGACCAGTCTGGCCATTAGGTGTTGGATGGAGCAGAGGCATCAGTCCAGGCTGAGCTTATTCTTTCTGCAGTTGTACAAATGTAGTCTCTGAGTACGATTGAAGTGGATGCAAAAGCAATTAGTGGTGATACAGGAATAGGAAAGGTGATAAAGTGTCACCCAGTGAGTGAGTCAGAAGTGCAGAGTTCAGGAAGGGCGAGTGGATCGGGAGGATGAGGTGGGAGCCATCAAGTGGACATGATGCGTGCAATAATGTAGTCCATGAGCTTTGGTGAGAGGCATGTGCTTTAACAGAGTTAGAGTGAGTAGTGGTTCAGTCAATGTGAAATAGCAGAAGAAGGTAGTGGCACCAGAGACCAGTGATCATCCACCTCCTTCCTACACTGCTGTGCATTGCATTTCACCTTAGACCTTGCACTATCTCAGGCCAGGCTGGTTATGTCTGAGGCACATGGCCCCCTGTGCCAGTCAGTAGGATGCTGTACCCCCTCACCACCTGACCACCAGCATCTCCAGGTCCCTGTCATGGCAAACCAAAGAGCTAATGTTGCTTGGCAATAAGAACGCAGGACTACAGTGTGAAAGGAAGTTCTTGTCTTTCTCTGTCAGAAGTGCTGTTGAGCTGGGAGTTAAACATGCCATCAGCAGGGTGACCATTGCAAAGTCACAGCAACGCCAAGTACATTGCTCTCTCCTGTCACCGGATTGCATGAGACAGGACCAATGAGGTGAAGAACAGAACATTGTGTGAGAAATGTCACCATGGGCCTTAATGGAACAGGCACCTTGAATATCACTCGAGAATACACTTCGTCTAAAAATGGGGAAATGTGGCTCTGTGAATGAGTGGACCAGACCATGGGGAAATGGAATATACTGTGAGGAATTGTGAAGCTCAACTTGCTTGGAAAAATAGAATACTTTTAAAATGATGAAAACTTGAAAAGCTTGGTATTCAGGGGAATCTGTCTCCTTGTACAAAATCATAGAAAGTTAACGTGTAGGAACAGCCAGCAGTTAGGAAAGTAAATGTAATTTTGACCTTTATTATAAAGGGATTGGAATATAAGAGCAAAGTGGTCTTTTGATCATTATGTAAGGTATTAGTGAGACCATACCTACGTAGAGTTGGTATTTTTATGTAAGGAAGGACTTGCCATAGATAGAGAGAGGGCAACAAAGGTTCGTAAGAGTGACTCCTTCGGTAAGTGATTATCCTATGACTAGGTTCTGTGGATCTGTTCTATAAACCTTGGAAGATAGAAATACGTTAGTAGTCGAATGAAAAAACAGCAATTCTTAAGGGGCTGTACAGGATACATGCTGGGAAGAGGTTTCCATAGGCTAGGAACTCTAGAACAAGAAGCAACTGAAATGGGGACGATTTATACTCGCAATGTTTCTACGGTAGTACGTTACATAATAGAGCTGGGAAATACAGTTATAATCAGCTAACTGTGATCCTTGTGAGTTTGACTTTGACAGTGGGTGACCAATTGTTATGGATTAAAATAAGTGACATTTTAAACATGGGACCTGGGGAGAGGGGTGGAGCATGTGTGCGAGGGAGGGTGTGTATGTATGTGGGTGGATGTGTGTGGGTGTGCATCAATAAGATACGTGGGTGGGTGCATGTCGGTGGTGTAAATGTGTGAGTGTGAGTGTAGGTGAGAGTGTATTGGGAGGCTGTGGTAAGTTTGGGCAGATGTGGGGCAGAGGGAATGTGTTGATGATGATCATAAGAGCAAGGAAGAGAGGTGTATTGATAAATGTAAGAATGGTATGATAAAGGTGAGATGCCACCTTGGGGAGGGTCCATGGGATTGCAAGATAGCATTGATGACTCTGAGAACCAGGAAGGGGGTTTAGGAGGTTTCTGATTACTAGGAGAGTGAGGGTGGTAAGGGTTTGATGGCAGGGGTGGAGAGTGGGCATTGGTATGGTGAGGTTGAAGCAACCAAAACTTACAACTTATTTTGTGGAGTCAAAGTTCAACGATCACTCCATTGGATGACTCATAGACAAACAGTCTTGCATGATTACTCAGGCACCCTGCATGGCAAATACCAAAGTGTCTATGATTACACACAAAGAAACAGAGAGGACTCAAAGGCAAAAGGAGATTCCCAAGCTCAATCTCTCACAGCTTCCAAGAAGATGGTGTTTTGTAGCCAGTGTCACCACTAGGTGGAGTGTGGCTTTAAAACTCACTTCCAGTGGCGCCATGCTGTTTATTAAAAAAGGTGAAAACAATGTCTGCAGATGCTGGAAACCAGAGTCTAGATTAGAGTGGTGCTGGAAATGCACAGCAGTTCAGGCAGCATCCGAGGAGCAGTAAAATTGACGTTGCGGGCAAAAGCCCTTCATCAAAAATACAGGACCCTATTCCTAAAGTTGATGTACAAATATCTCCAACACCTTGCTTTCCTGATGAGATCCATAAATAAAATGTCCTTATGTAACTTAGAGTCATGCTGGTTGACAGAAGAAGTAACAGTGTGCTGTGAAATGCAACTTAAAAAAAATTTATTTATGGGATGGAGGCATTGTTAGCTGGGTCAACATTTTTTGTCCATCCCTATGTGCCACAAGGCATATAAGAGTCAACCACATTGTTTTATGTCTAAAGTTACATGTAGGCCAGACCGGGTTAAAATGGCGTTTCCTTGTGTGAAATGACACTGAGACTAGATTAAATTACTTACAGTGTGGAAACAGGCCCTTCAGCACAACAAGTCCACACCGACCCGCTGAAGCGCAACCCACCCAGACCCATTCTTCACCTAACACTACGGGCAATTTAGCAGAGTCAATTCACCTAACCTGCACATTTTTGGACTGTGGGAGGAAACCGGAGCACCCGGAGGAAACCCACGCAGACACGGGGCGAATGTGCACACTCCACACAGACAGTTGCCTGAGGCAGGAATTGAACCCAGGTCTCTGGCACTGTGAGGCAGCTGTGCTAGCCACTGTGCCACCGTGCCGAGACTTCGATCTATTTCTGCTGGTTGATTTACACATTGAAGTGAATGGTTGTCTGCAGAGTATTCACCCTGGGTGGGATTAGTTTAGCTCAGTTGGTCGGACAGTTGGTTTGCGAGATGGTGTGATACTGACAGAATGGTTTCAATTTCTGCACCTGCTGAGGTTACTATGAAAGACTGTCCTTCTGAACCTACTATGAGGGGCATGGATACGATAAATAGACAAAGTCTTTTCCCTGGGGTGGGGGAGTCCAGAACTAGAGGGCATAGGTTTAGGGTGAGAGGGGAAAGATATAAAAGAGACCTAAGACGGTGGTACGTGTATGGAATGAGCTGCCAGAGGATGTGGTGGAGGCTAGTACAATTGCAACATTTAAGAGGCATCTGGATGGGTATATGAATAGGAAGGGTTTGGAGGGATATGGGCCGGGTGCTGACAGGTGGGACTAGATTGGGGTGGGATATCTGGTCGGCATGGACGGGTTAGACCGAAGGGTCTGTTTCCGTGCTGTATATTTCTATGACTCTCCTCTCACCTGAGGTGTATGGGAGACCTCAGGTTAAATCACCACCAATTGTATCTCTCCAATGGGAGAGGAGCCTAATGGTGTGGTAAGATTATATCAACTTGATTCAGCCTGAGAAAACAATGGACAGACTCAGGAATGTACAAATGAATCATTCTCAACAGCTGCAGGGCAGAGACAAGGAAACATGGAGAAGTACGCAAGGACTGGAAGATACTTTCTTTGTCCATCTCTCCTTCTCAATCTCAGAAGTCACTGCTCAGTAAAAAAAACTACCACTCAGAGAACTTTCTAAGCTTTGATTGAGGAATCAGGTCAAAGGTTTCACTCTTCTAACTCAAATGCTCTTAAAATATTAAAAATGCAATTGCATCTCAAGATCCACCTCCTGTCTCCCCACCCTGGTTTTTAAACTTATTATCTGGGTTGTGTGTATGTGTTAAATGGTGCATTCTCTTTTTCTCAAGTTTAATAGAAATAAAATGCTATTCTCTTTCACTCGTGAAAGCCTTGAAATTGGTTCTGCTTGATTTTTGATCAGCTTATCTAAGTTTTAATTTAATTGTGATAGTTATGCACTCCTAAGGAAATAAAAATATTTGTTGTGACTGACTGAGTGGGGGTTTCAAGAAGAAAGAGGCAATCTCCCTTCTTCACCTGGCTGTAGCACAGACACCAACAAACATGTCTGCAGCATAACCTAGGAGGAATAGCAGATTCTCTATGTAGCCAGTTGTAAATTTAAACTCTGCTGAAATTGTTAAAACATCAGCTGCACTCGTCTAGTTATGAATTTGCCCTCACAACAGTTTGTATTTTCATAGCACCCCTTATATGGAAGAATGAATTAAAAGTGAATGCATTTAATTGTAGCTGTAGCACAGGAATTGGCAAAGCCTGCTAGCTACAAAACAGAGAAAGTGGAGCAAAATCGAAAGCTGATCAGGAATCGTTATGTTGTACGTTGGATCTAGTGTTTACAACATTTTTGACTTTGGGTCAAACCTAAAGATTTTATTTCCTCCATTGAGTACGATAGCTAAAACACAGACTGAATAAGAATGATCGTCTAAACAAGATCAGGGATTAAGGACACTCAATCTAAATTGAACATGTAACCCTTTAATTGACTTGTTTAAATTGAATATCTTGTTACATCACACATGGCTCTTGAATATTAGTTAATTGCTGATTTATGTTTACTCTGAGCCATTATTTATTTATTATAACTAGAGTTAAGATAATATTTTAGTCCATAATGACAATTGTCATAGTCACAATTATATTTCGTAATTATTGTCAACTCTTTAACTAAAGTGACATCGACACTCAGTACAAACTAAAACAGATTGGAGGTGATTCTTACTGAGGAAGGAAGGGGCAGTTTGCACTTCATAGTTTTAATGTACTGAGCAGGTTCCTTATTTATGACGTACACCCAAAATCACTTTGGACAGATGTAAAACTGAAAGCATAGCTTTGACTATCTTATCACTATCATCCAAACTTATAATCTATCTTGTGTAAGAACAGAAAACGTAGGAAATACACAACATTTGTGGAGAGAAGGTTGATCAAAAGCCTATCATGAAGTGTCATCAACCTGCAATGTTAGCTTGGTTCCCAGCTCTCCACAGATGCTGCCTGACCCATTGAATGTTTCCAGCATCTCCATTCTTATTGCAGAAATATTTTGCTCTTGTACAATCCATCTCTGTTCAGATGGATATTTCAAATTCGAAGTATACCTTAGCTTTGCTTCCAGCACCTTTCACTCATTTACTTAAAATGACCATGGATTTTTTTTTAATGCAACAAGGAGGGAGAGAAGGTTCAATTACTATGTGATTTCGGAAACTGCAAAGGAGAAAAAATTAGAAACAATCAAGATAACAAATGCACCAAAGTTTTACTTTGAGAAGATCTGCAGTTTAATTTAAATTATTGCTGCCAATATCACTTCAACGCAGAGTAAATGCTTTCTCTGATCGATGTTAGGATATATAATGCAAACATCTACCCACCACCCCACTTTCTTCCACCCCCACAACCTCCCTCCCCAAGTAGGCATGGGAGTCAAATATTATAGGCAGACACCAGAGCAATTATTGGCTGCGTATCAATCAACTCCTGACAGATATGTGACCCACAGGTATGTCTAATGACCAGTCTGTTAATTATAGAAAATGTGACAAGTTTATACGAGTGAACTTTAGACCAGTAATATAAAACAGACAGCTGAACTATAGCCTTGTTCCCTCAGGGCAGGCTCTGCACTGATGGTGGGTCCCCAGTGGACCTATTATATGTTAATTAGTTTAATTCAAAATTGGAACTCGAGAAGTTAAACTAATAGTTCCTCCCTTTGACTGCAAGTGTGACCAATGTGAAATAAAGTCAAGTGGATGAATAAATAATTTTTGGGTGTGTTTTGTTTTTATTGAATTAATGATGTGTAAGCTGGAATCAGTAAATCATCTGTGTCCGACTTATTTAGGATCAAGGTAACCTTACTCACAGCTTGCTTCAGGTCTAATCTTAGTCTCTATTACTGCTGGGCTGGATAATTCTTGAATTGGGTTCAGACCAGAAATACTTGGTTCCACGCCAGATGACACAATCAGCAGTCATCCTCTCCTCAACCATTATTGTGCAGCGAAATATTTGAACCTCATTCAAAATATTTGAACCCCATTCAAATTCAGTATCTTTTGCAACTGCACAGCAACAGGCAGATACCTTGTAAATGCCACTTTTAGGAGATAATTAAAATTCCCCATGCCTCTGAGGGAGTTCTTCCTTGTGGCAGCCACTTGGATGAAGGCGTTTTGTCCAAACTTCATCTTCCTCCTGGCTTGAATGTCAAACTTGATCAATGATATCTGATCTAAAGAAAATGGCTGATTAGATTAGATTCCCTACAATGTGGAAACAGGCCCTTCAGCCCAACCAGTTCTCACTGACCCTCCGAAGAGAAACCCACCCAGACCTCTGACTAATGCACCTAACACTATGGACAACTTAGCATGGCCAATTCACCTGACCTGCATATCTTTGGACTGTGGGAGGAAACCGAAGCACCTGGAGAAAACCCACGCAGACACGGGGAGAATGTGCAAACTCCACACAGACAGTCGCCTGAGGCTTGAATTGAACCTGGGACCCTGGCGCTGTGAGGCAGCAGTGCTAACCACTGAGAGCTGGAGAAACAAGACCTAAGAAACAAAAGCCAAATAAAGTTGTACAAGGTTACAAATGCTGCCATTAAGAGATTTAGGATACCAGCAATGCCAAACAAACGCACAGAAACTAATTAGCCTCTTCTGCTTTCAAATGCTCTTTCCTGCAAACTTGCCCTGTTTATTATGCCGAAGACTGAGTTTGTTTTATTGTTGTCATGGATACTGAGATACAGTGAAAAATGTTGTTTTATACAGGCAGGTCGTACCATACAAACTGCATCAGGATAGCAGAACAGAATGTAGAATACAGTGTTACAGTCACAGAGAAGGTGAAGAGAAGGAGTTAAAAAGTTTATGTGCTTTAGGTTTTAATGGCCCAGATTGTTTGACAAAATACTCCTTTGAATTGCTATTACTCTGAACTGCCTTTAGTTTGCACTTAGTGATCAATGTCCATAGTTTCCTTGTTGCTGGGTAGATGAGGTGACTTAATTGGGTATATGATTACTGTAATGTTTAAATTGTTCACTTCCTTTGTCCTGTCAATGCCAGAATGATGGATTAGTTCTTATGGTTTGTACATGATTGCTGATGTCAATAATCAGGTGAATTGTGCATAAGAGTAGTTCTGGTATTGCCTGACTGGAGAATTGAACCACTGCAATCAATTGAATTCAGGGCAAAATGAATGCTGTTAACTCCGTTTACTATGATAGTTTTCTGTTCTCAGTTCATCTAAAGGGACTTAGGTTCAATTCCAGCTCAGGTGAATCTGATGAGATTCTAATTTATACATGTCTAAGTTCCTAAATGTACAATTTAGACAATCTTCATCTCCAGAGCAAAATAAAATGGTTACAGTTTAACATTAATAGTCTTTTTTGCATGCATCTGCACAATATATCTTAGAGCTTGTCTGTGTGGGAAATGGAGGTAATGGCGTGGAGAATTTATTCCTGTTTAAACTCAAAATAATCAGTATTGTCACGGGTACCTTTATGGGTACGTCGCTGTACATGTCTCTGCCTGTTTTAAAGAAACTTCCTTATTCCTTTCCTTACCTCCACTTTGTTTCCCAGGACAATGATTGCTGTTTCAGTGCCATTTTCTACTTGTTCCCATAACTAGAAAATTTATGAAGGGTTAAGCCTGAAACATCAACTCTCTTGCTCCTCAGATGCTGCCTGACCTATCACGCTTTTTCCAGCGCCATACTTTAACGTCTCTGACTTCTCTAGCACCTGCAGTCCTCACTGTCCCCTAATTAATCTTCCTTCCAATTTCCATCTTTCTCTCTTCTTCACATGATCCATCTTAGACGTCTGCCTTCCTGAACTGTTCTATATCCATTTCTGAGAACAGAATATCAACCAATTTTCATGATAAGCCCTCTGACCCCGCAGTTATATCCACAATACTTTTTTGTACCCTACGTCCAGTAAGTAGTCCACCCCATTTTCTCAGTTTTTCCATCTCTGTCATATCTATCCTCACAATGTTCCATACCAGCACTTCTGACATCCCATCTGTTTCCCTCAATGCAGGACTCCACCAAATCACCATGATTGACCAAAGCCTTAGCCATGTCCATTCTACCTCCTCTCACACCTTCCTTCTCTCCCACAACCATGGGATTTCTTTTGTCCCATCTTTCACCCTACCAGCTTTCATATTCATGATTTGGAGATGCAGGTGTTGGACTGGGGTGCACAAAGTTAAAAATCACACAACACCAGGTTATAGTCTAACAGGTTTAATTGGAAGTACTAGCTTTTCGGAGCACCACTCCCACAACCACCTGATGAAGGAGCAGCACTCTGAAAGCTAGTGTGCTTCCAATTAAACCTGTTGGACTATAACCTGATGTTGTGTGATTTTTAGCTTCCATATTCACCAGTTCAACTTCCATCAGTTTCATGGCCCCCTGCATGACACCAGCACTCAACACATCTTCCCCCTCTCTTTCTTCCCTTTTTCAGCATTCCCAAGGGGTAGTTCATTCCTCAGAATCCTAATCCACTCCTAAACCACCCCAAACAGCTCATCCTCCTCTTAAGGCACATTTCCATGCAAGTTCAGGGAATGCCCCACCTGCCCTTTTATTTTACATATCCTTACCATTCGAGGTCTAAAATGTCCATTTCAGATGAAACAGTCATTTCTTTAATATTTCAGTTTGAATATTGCTAATAAAAAAACGCATTGTGCTTTCTCTATGGCAATGTCTCTGCCAAGCACAGCCCACTTGTCAACCAATTGGCACTCTCTTCTTCTACAGTGTACATATTTGCCTTCTCTTTACATTGGTATTCATTTCAATTGCCCTGATGAGTACACAGTAAAAAGGGTATTATAATATCAAGTGAGCCATTCTAAAACAAATACACTTACTGTCTCAAACCCTCAAGAAGAGGTAATTCACAATACATAATGTGTAATCTACACAAACACGTCACCTTTTTGGGAGAAAGATTTTGAACTTGGGGAGAAGCCTATGGAGGTAACCATGTTGTATTTGTCCATTAAAAGGTTAGATAAGAGCTGTTAGTGGGAAGAAACATTGAACTCATTAAACAACCATTTCAGGCATCTGTTGAATCAGACTTGGAAATAAACCGCTAAATATCTGGCAGCCAGAGTATATGACCTATTCCAATTAACATTCAGTTCAGAAATAACACCTTAGAAATTCAACTACAAGAAACTTCACAACCTACTGTGAACTTTCCACTTTATGAAATCCTCACTTTATCCTTAAAGAATCAACTCCATTCACAAAACTTGGCCTATTGTTTTGGAGACCAGAGATCATACATCAGGCACTTAGTATATCCTGTGAAAGTAATTAGTGTGTGTGTGTGTGTGTGTGTGAAAGAAAATGAGTGAGTAATATTGGGATACATAGGTGAGCATAAATAATTTTATATTAAACTCACAGACTCTTGCTGCTGCATAGTAATACAGTCTGCAGTAAAGAAAAACACACAGCGCTTTCCACACAAAAGTACTGATCACACGTAGCAAAAGAACACACATTCTGTCTATGTATTAAAGTCAAAAAAACATTTGCAGAGCTTCCACATGGTATCTTTCTAATAATACAGTCGCGGTAAAGAACACAATCAATCCCACAACACTAAAGTTATTCTTTTTCTGAAAATGTCCTAAGACGAAGGTTGTAATATCCTCAGAACAGAACATTGCTCATTGCTGGAAAAATCCATCAGGAAACTTTAAGGATGTAAAAGTTACTATATAAATGCAAGACTTTCATTAATTCATTTTCTACACCTTGCATGATCCCAGATGGTTTAGCTAATTATTCTTAACATACATTGCACTTACAAGATATATTAAATTGGTATCCACTTTGGTCTGGTTTATGGTATGTGGACATGAAGTACATAACTATGTCAGCATGCCCATGCCCAATTTTGCATTTTTGTCATATACATAGTTTGATTTTTCCCAGCATATACATGTGTCATGTATTGTAGATTTGGGGTTTTCAGAAGATTTATTATTTTAATGAACATTTCCTTCAAGAATGAGAAACATCCATAGGTGGGGCAGCACGTGGTTGGCACTGCTGCCTCACAGAGCCAAGGACCCAGGTTCAATTCCAGCCTCAGGCAACTGTGTGGAGTTTGCACCTTCTCCCTGTTTCTGCATCAATTTTCTTTGGGTGCTCTGGTGTCTTCCCCCAGTCCAGATGTACAGGTTAGGGGGAATGGCAGCGCTAAATTGCCCATAGTGTCCAGCGATGTGCAGGCTAGGTGGGTTAGCAAATGGAAATGAATGGTTACTGGGATTCGGTAGTGGTTTTGATCTGGGATGCTCTTTGTAGGGTCAGTGTGAACTCAGTGGACCAAATGGCCTGTTTCCACACTAGGAATTCTCTGATTCTATGAAAGGTCAAAAAAGAAACTATCTGTTCTGAATTTAGAAAAGATTTCAGAGTTGTAAGTTCGGCAGATCCTGCAGCTGAACTTATGCCATTGCTCCATAGCATCCGTTGTTTTTGTTATTATTAATAATGTTTCATGGAGAGATGCTGTATTGCAATAAATTCAATTTGATCTTTTGCTACATGTGCAGTCTTTAGTGTTACATTAATATGGTGGCCACTAAGAGCTCTCATTTATGGTGTAACACTCAAATATGATCCATTTTCCATCACATGTAGCACTCTATTAATTTTTTCTTTATATTATCAGTATAGCGTGCTAAACTTGATTCATTCCTGACCTTTTTAGTGCACAAGAGATCATTATCTGACTTGTGCTGAGATACCCCGGTGATAAATGTAGATCGTAAAAATGACACAAGTTAAACATTTTGGTCCCTTTTTCAGGCAGTATGCTCCCATTTTAATGATCTTCATTTAGACAATGCCTTAAGTGCACTCAGACCGTTCAAGAATATACTTCATTATACCATTAGAAATGCACATATTTAAATAAAATTTAACGACAGCTAGTCATGGGTGTGTAATGCTTGCACATTATATATTGTACAATTACACTTCTAAAAAGCCTTAAGAATCTATTAAAATAGTACTTTTTCTATTCATCTAATTAATTGAATTGTAAATTTAAAATTATTTCACTTCCTCCATTTACGGCTATATCTTCTGCATGAGTCAATATGTATAAAAAATTGCAAATGGATTATTGACCTCTGGCATGCCTATATTGAACCAACTAGAAGGAGCAGAATTAAACCGGCACGGATATTGCATCTGTGACCCACAAGGTTACATCCTTTGGTTAAGAAAAACGTTTTCTAAGTGGCAGTGAGCCTGTAGAGGTGAGCATTTCTTGCCTATCTCCAGTTTTCCCCGAGTAGGTCCCCCACTAATAGCACGGACACAACACCAGGTTATAGTCCAAAAGCTTGTGATTTCAGATAAACCAGTTATACTATAACCTGGTGTCGTGTGACTTCTGACTTTGTCCAACCCAGTCCAACACTGGCACCTCCACATCATGTCAGGCAGCATCCAAGGAACAGGAAATTTGACGTTTCGGGCATAAGCCCTTCATCAGGAATTCCTGATGAAGGGCTTATGCCCAAAACGTCAAATTTCCTGTTCCTTGGATGCTGCCTGACCTGCTGCGCTTTTCCAGCAACACATTTTCAGCTCTGATCTCCAGCATCTGCAGACCTCACTTTCACCTCCACATCATGACTAATAAATCTGTGACAGAATGTGGAGTTAAAGAACTCTCCCCTATAAGGTTAAACTGTAAATCTTGAAACTAACTGAATTATTCAGAACAGACAACAGGTCCATCAACATCTGAAATACAAAAAGAGCTGGGTAACATTTCAAAAGGCTACCTTCCGAATGGATTCTGATTAGGGGTAAACATGTAAGATATGCTGTGTATTTCCATACCTCAAGAACCATTCTCCTGAGCAACTATTTCACTTATGTTGTCACTATTGTGAAAGAAGTACATATATTGTAAATTAAATATTGAACCAATTTAATTAATGTTTAATACTCCTCAGTATGATCATGGCTGGTCATCTACTCAATGCCCTATTCTTGATTACAGGGCTGATGTATCCTTATCTAGAGAACACACGAAATCTTCTTGATCTCATGGAAAGTAACTAGAATTACATCCTAACTATTAGAGAAGATTGTACTACAATAAAGCTGAAAGATGACTGGAAAATGTAATTCTTGATGACAACATAAATTGATGGAAATCAGTGAGCTCTGTGTTAAGATGATTTTTTTTTAACCAAAGGTTCATGAAGCATTATTGGATAAGTTTATATTGTAAATGTGCTACGTAAATGCAACTTGCTGTTGTCTGGAGAGAGACATTTTTTTAACCTGAAATGCACCTTCATTCAAATATTGCTATGAAAATGAACTCTCCTATCTCACACACAGATCAAAGCACCTAATTGGAATTTAGCACTTAATCGGGATTTGGAAAACTGTTTTAGCTAGATTTTTTTGTGAAATGATCTTGTATGATTGCTCTGGAATGGCCTCATTAATATTTAGTAAATGTCCAACTGAGTTATGTATGTAAAACTGCTGTAGTACAGATACATTGTTAATCTTATTGCATCAGAATGTTAATTTTGTTTCATGATAATGAACTAATGTGAGAAAATTGAATATAATTTGATGTAGGAAATGTTTTATTTAACAAGACACTGATTTCTTAAAATATTTAAAAGTGTTCCTGCTTTTAAAAGAAATCTATATGTTTTTACTATAGTGTGGCAAGAAACGTCTTCTGACATTCCAATTGTGTTACATGATCAAAAACAATTAAGATTTTGATGCCCTTGGTACAGCAAACTTTAAAAAAAAATCACATTCCTCAGGTCTAAAAGAAACACATTTTTCATGACATGGACACAACTATAGTAAGACAGGCCCATAGTGCTGTTATCAGTTTGTAGCCATTGATCACAGATGTAGAACCATCACTGTAACATGCACTAGAACTCTGAATTTGCTTATTAAGAGACAAAAATTCATAGAGGTATACAGAACGGATACCAGCTCTTCGGCCAAACCCGTCCAATGTGACCAGATTTCCTATTATTTAGGCATTAACTAGCACTATTTCTTTATTAGTTTGGAAAAACTTTCAACAGTGAAATGTTTCAATGTAAACATTAGTATAAAGTCACAACGTAATGCAATTCATTCACTGGTTCTTTGCAATTTGCTTTTCTTCACATTTTGTCGATAAGAAGTTTTCCAGAAGTCAAATGCAGCATCCAATATGCAGAGGAAAACTGTCTGTTTGTAAACCCAATACAAAGGAAAATATGCCCAACTGCAGAGACCTGAGAACAGGGCAATAAAACTTCATACTCCTGTTATCCTGTGTCCAGAATGTATAGTGTCTTGGTAATTCTGAGGTGGTCTTCCCATGTATGTAGCATGGTGCATAACATTGTGGTAAAACATTAATACTAAATTATCACTTAATACCAGCAGGGCCAGGGAGTGATGTTTGGGGGAATAATGGGAGTAAGTGAGGAAAACATTAAATTCATTGAAATTGCTTATAGGGCAGGCTGGGAATAGGTTGAAATGATTTACTTCATGAAGCTTGACTATGTTTTATACATTTCCCAAGTGCTGGTAAAGGAAAAATTATTATTTTTATCTGTTTTTGATCAGAAGCAAATGGAGTTAAACTATTTGACCC
The DNA here is from genome assembly GCF_020745735.1 of Hemiscyllium ocellatum. Classification (NCBI taxonomy): domain Eukaryota; kingdom Metazoa; phylum Chordata; class Chondrichthyes; order Orectolobiformes; family Hemiscylliidae; genus Hemiscyllium; species Hemiscyllium ocellatum. The sequence goes on from NC_083415.1 coordinate 52,540,392, forward strand.
ATATAAGCAGCACTGTAATAGATTCCTAATTATTTTCACAGTGTAAAAATATCAATATATTCTCTGGGTGTTGGAAGTATCTTCACAGCCTGACAATGTGATAATTAACTGCAGTAAAAATAAAGCTATAACTGGCAGCAGTTAATTATCACTTATGATGCTGCACTGTAAGATGCTGTTCACACTTGTGGAAGGATTCTTTAAGTTGTATTGTAATTTACATGATAGTCATTGAACAGAGGAATAAACATACATTAAAATTTGACGTGCCTACATAACTGTGCTTGTGTTTACTTTTAACTTGCTCTAACTTCGCTGGCCCTAGGCTGGCTTTCCTGTAATATTTAGTATTACAAGCCAATAATTTTTAAAAAGAGATAAATTTCCGAGTGACCGACAGAAAAAAATACAAATGATTCGCATTTTAAGAATTTTACTGTAACAAAAAAGCTAAAGCCAACATAGCTCAAATATTAATTACCAGGAAACTAATAAACCAAATGAATGGAAAAGATAGGTTTCACAATAATTAACTAACACAACTGAAATATGCCATTCAAAACCCTTTCTTTGTGTGCTGTGCTTCTGACAGACACGTGGCATCATTGGAACAGTCTCACAGTCACACATGACTTTCCGGTTAGTTCATTTCTTCCCACTACATCAGGTCAAAACTTTCAGGATCCTTTGACAATTGTGCCACATAGCTGAATTTCCTAGATATGAACAGCAAGATACATCATGGAAACTCTCAGTTCAAGAATAATCCAATAACTCACCTATTCTTTGTGCTTTCTTCATCTCTCACTAGCATCCTGCTTGGCTAGTAGTATAAGGACACTGCACCTGCCTCCCACAGCAGTGGCTTCTTTGACTCCATGTCTCACTAGCCACTGTTTTTTTCCCTGTAAAATACTGTGAAATGGCATTAAACTGGCACCAATACTTCAATGGTTTTTTGTTTGAGGTTTTCACCTCATGACAATCAGATCACAGATGTGTGTGCCCGAATCAGTGTGTTTATCTGGATTTCTCTGTTTTACTTTGAGTTAAAGGACTATTTCAACTGGCCAGTAAGGTTGTGTTCATGACAGTGTCTTTAGAGATTTGGTATGGCCTGTTTCATCACGGTCGGATTTTCTATCTTTGCTCTTCTCTTTGTCTAATGTTTAATATCTACATTTTCTTTGAAGTAATGATGGATGACTGTAACTCCCAGGTATCCCTCTAAACTCACTGCTTCTGTAGTGATTCCAGGAGTTTTGATAATGTGCGCTGCTCTGGCAATGGTTTTGTTGCAACTGGATCTCACTGTATCAGTTCAACAGAAGCTGCAACTCTCATAGCTTTTTATCCTATCTTAAGACTCACTTAAATCTCAGTGGATTAATGCCCGCTGCAGTTAACTCTGTTGCCAGACCTGCTGAATTTCTCCAGCACTTTCTGTTTTTGTTTCAGCACTAAGAAGGGCTATTTCCAGATATTAAACAAGCTGGGCACATTGGAAATGGAATCTATCTTGTGTCGCACAGTCAAATGAGAAATAGAATGCTGGCAGTGCACTGAAAACTAATGGAAGAGAACATCAGACAGAATATAACAGAGCAATGGTATCATATCACCTAAGACAAATATTACACCTGTACATAACATGAGTTTATGTACAATCACTACAGAAACTAGTTCTGTCCTTTAAATAAATGCAGTGATTAAAAATTCACTTGCATCGTTAATTGGATAAAGGGCTCATGATTTACAATCTGCCTGCATCTGTTCTGCTGGAGGTAGGCAGCGTGTACACGATATGTTTCTCTTCAGGACTGTGATTGTGGTGTTTAGTCCAGCCTGAACAGCACTGTTGGCTATATGTGCACTCAATCAAAACATGTGTGAAGGGTCATAATGCCTCTGCTTCTGGGTCAGAAGGTCCAGGTTCAAATCCCAGCTGAGGATGTGATGACCACGAAGGCGTTTCAGAGTGGGTTGATGTTAAAACAAGTGTGGGAGGTTAACATGTCCTTCAGCTTTTAAGGGTCATCTATACTTCTTAAACATAAGCTGCACTGTGAGTGGCATTCAGGTGTACAAGCAAGGCTGGCAAGCTGACAATATTGTGCGAGATTTTCAGTAACGTGTAAGATCAGGATCTGATGTGGCTAAGCAATGAAAATCACAGTAGGGAAGGTTATCTCAGAATTATGATTCCTCTGGTTTAATTAAAATAGATGGTGGATGAGTGTGAACCCAGTACCAATCAATGCCTCCTTCTGCTCCTGAAGAATTGTTGTGGGGCTGAAATGGAATGATAACAATTTCTTTGGCATCATTGCACAGATAGGAGAAAGGGAGGACTGCAGATGCTGCACAGTCAGATTTGTAGAGTGGTGTTGGAAAAGCTCAGCAGGTCAGGCAATATCTGAGCAGCAGGGAAGTCGATGTTTTGGGCATACGCCCTTCATGAGGAATGTGGTGCTGTCAGGTTCATTGTGGAGTTTGAACAAATGTATTTACATTTGTCTTTTCAATAAACCTAGGAGCCAGACTTAAGCACTATGATAGTTGTGTAATAAGACTACCCCATACACCTCCTGTCACTTCCCAGGAGCTAGCTGTTCCAATCAGTCAGGCAGCAGACACTTCCAAAATGGTTGTCTTCTGCCTTGGGTACTGCACGAGCAGGCACCATCTACCTCCTAGGGATGCTCTGAACTTCTCTTTGGATACCTAATGCATGACCTCAGCAATTAGAACATTTTAATTTAGAAATTTAGAAAGTAATTTAGATGCAGCTTGGCTGTGGGATCAGGAACTGGAACTCATCTAGATGTTGGGTTTCCAAGGTCATGCTGGATATCCGGTCCGTTGTCCTTATTTGGAATCTGGGGATAGCGACCATCCATTAGAAGTTAGGCACATTGGAGTTGTGTGGCTATTTCAAATCTGCCCAAACCGAAGATTTTAAATTAAATACAGGACACAATATTTTCATTTTAAGTTGTTTTTACACAGTTAGTTCCTGCCTCTTTCTATTTTCTGCAATTGTAATATTTAGACATTTATTTCAGTAACACTGGATCATTTTCATAATGTGATTGCACATCTGATTCTAGTTTGTTTCCCACTGATCATTTTTATTGTGCATTAACTGCAGAGAAAGTTAACTAATGATTGATTTTGAAAGTCGTTGATTGCATGATCAATTTATTGGAATCACACTCTTATAATAATGGATTTCACTTCCAATGGATGATGACATGTAACTGTGTCCACAATGGCATGGGTAATATTGAATGCTCAACCTGTATAGAATTATGGATATAAAAATAAATCCTAACAGTCCATGACACAGCATGTTGCTGCTCTATCATTCCATTTCATAAATTTGTAATATTTGTAATTTTATAGTTTAGCATATTGAAATAACAATCTTACATGGCAAATTGCCTTGACTGCAATGATTGTCACTGTGTGCCAGTAATATTCTCGAAACAGCAATAAATTAATGACCAATCTGTTATAAGGTGGTGTTGATTGAAGCATCATATAAAAAGAACAGCCTTTATCAATGTGGAGTCATGGAAAGTAGAGAAAAGGCACATATGCTAATTAATAGTTTAAACTTCTAAGTTTTCCAGGAAATGCACATCAACTACTTTCTGGATATTAGATTAAGAGGAATGCTGGGGCAAAGTACGATCACTTCCAATTTAAGCATGACCACAAGTTAGAACCCCAAAGTGTGATTAGATGAGATTCCCTACAGTATGGAAACAGGTCATTTGGCCCAACAGGTCCACACCAACCCTCTGAAGAGTAACCCACCCAGACCCATTTCCCTCTGACTAATGCACCTAATATTATGGGCAATTTAGCATGGCCAATTCACCTGACCAGACCTGCAGTTTTGGACTGTGGAAGGAAACCCACACAGACACAGGGAGAATGTGCAAACTCCACACAGACAGTCACCCGAGGCCTGAGTCGACCCCATTTCCCTGGTGCTGTGAGGCATCAGTGCTAATCACTGAGCCACCGTGCCACACCTGTGATAGGTAAGTTGCAATTCCAGAATGTATTTTTTTAACAAAGGCTAATACAGCCAAAATTGATTTTCTATAGAGAGAAATACACAAACTTTCACATAAAATATGAAAGGAACTTCAAATAAAAGCCCTTCAAAAGGGGGAAGAGGTAAATCAATTGACTGGACTGTGATCTCTTTTGACTACAAATATGAATAGAAACTTATTACTAATAGAAACTCCTAGAAATAATAGAAACTACTAATAGAAACTTACAAGATAATGCATGGCTTGGAAAGGGTGAGCGCTGGGAAGTTGTTTCCGTTAGGCGGGGAGACTGGGATCATGGGCACAGCCTTAGGATTAGAAGGGGTCAATTTAGAACGGAAATGAGGAGACATTTCTTCACCAGAAAGTGGTGGGCCTGTGGAACTCATTGCCACAGAGCGTAGTGGAGCCCGGGACATTAAATGTCTTCAAGGTACAGAATCATAAATCGTTGATCTCGTAAAGAATTAAGGGCTACAGGGAGAGTGTGGGTAAGTGGGGTTGAAATGCCCATCAGCCATGATTAAATTGCGGAGTGGACTCGATGGGCCAAATGACCTTACTTCCACTCCTTTGTCTCATGGTCTTATGGTCTTAAAGACAGTGAGCAACTGATGCTGCCCTGCTCAAAAGCAAGCCACCCCTTGTGGATTATGTCACATAATGCAGACATGTTTTGTGTTCTCTTCAAAGAATACAAAAGGATGGGGTTAGAAATGCCATTTTCAATTTTCTGGTATGTTCTAGTGGGACTGAACACTCTCATGTGTGCCTGCCTGGGTTTGAGCATAGTGTCCAGTGAGGTCAGTGTCATTGAACTATCCCCTTGTTATCTCCTGCAGTGCAGGTAAAGACTCAATATCACTCTGAGTGGACAAATAAGCCAGCTAGCCATGGAGGAAAAAGAAATTAGGATTCCCACTCATCACGAATGCTGGTAGAAAGGAATCAGAACAACATAATCTCAACCAGTCTACAAAACGGAGAATCACGAAACTGACTGTTCAACAACCAATGTTAACACTATTAGTAACCTCTATTGCCATGACCACAATCTCACAATCTTTACCCATCTGTCATGAAAAATTCCTAGGATGTGTGTGTGTGTGTGTGTGTGTGTGTGTGCGCTTTTTGTTTCATCTCATGTCCTACAACTAATAAACTGGCACTTGTTGAGAATTCAAAAGTGCTGTGTTAAATTGGCTTATTTTAAAGCATGTGCATTTGGGTGTATCCACAGGGAAGAGATCTTTTATAAATCAACCTTGTAGTGATCAACCAAGTGGATGAGTAAATAAAGAAGAGGAGCCAGTTGATCAATCCTCATTTCGGAGCTAAACAGTTTTGAGTATTCCACCTGGAACCGCAACAAATTGGAAACTTCACCTGGGCTGTCACTGGATATGCTGTATATCTTTAATATATGTTCTTACATCTATCATGAAGATAGTCTGCATTGTGACAATAAGTTTGTCCACACTTTTCTTTATAATTAGTGAAGCATTCAAGGTTGCTTTTGCAAGATTAATTAATGATCTTATCGTAGAGGCACTCCCTTGATAGCAACAGTCATAAAATGATTGCATTTTTAAAATTAAATTTGAGGGAGAAAAGTGTGGTTCAAAGACTAGAATTTTAAACTGTACAAATGGCAATTATAAGGGTCTGAGGACAGAGCTGGCTAAACTGAATCGGAAAACTAAGTTAAGGGATAGGTCAGTAGAGATATAATGGAAAATATTTAAGGAAATATTTTATAATGGTCAGAAATATGCATTCCAGTGAGAAGGAAAGATTCTAAGAAAAGCATGTACCATCTATGGTTAACAAAGAAAGATAACGATCAGTTTGAACGAAAAGAAAAAGTATCTAAACCCACATAATGAGTGACAGGCCAGGAAATAGAACTGAATATTAAAAAATGGCAAAAAAAACAAGAAGATTACGAAGAAGAGAAAAAATAGTGTATATGGCAAAGCTAATTAGGAATGTAATAACAAATACAAAAACATAATTTATACAAATATAAAAACATAATAGTTTCTACAGCTATTTAAAAAGAAAAATAGTTAGTAAAGAGAGTGTTTGTCCTCTAGCAACTCAAAAAGTTATTTTCCAAGATTCCATATGTTCTGGAAAGGTCCTATCAGAATTGAAAATAGTAATTTGTTTATAAAACCATGAAGGGCATGGAAACTCTTTTCCCTGGGGTCGGGGAGTCCAGAACTAGAGGGCATAGGTTTAGGGTGAGAGGGGAAAGACAGAAAAGAGACCTAAGGGCAACTTCTCCACGCAGAGAGTGGTACGTGTATGGAATGAGCTACCAGAGGAAGTGGTGGAGGCTGGTACAATTGCAACATTTAAGAGGCATTTGGATGGGTGTATGAATAGGAAGGGTTTGGAGTAGGAAGGGTTTGGAGGGATATGGGCCAGGTGCTGGCAGGTGGGACTAGATTGGGTTGTGGATATCTAATCGGCATGGACAAGTTGGACCAAAGGGTCTGTTTCCGTGCTGGACATCTCTATGACTCTGTAAGTGTGATTCCTCTAAACAAGATGGGAGGGAGAAACAATGATAAACTATAGGGATAATCCATCTATGTAGGGACAAATCTAGAAGCTATCATTGAGGAGATTATCAAAAGTCACTTAGAAAAACTTAATGCAATCCAGCAGATGCAACATGGTTTTGTGAAAGAGTAATCATGTTTGATTGATTCATTTGAGTTCTTTGAGAGAACAACAAATAACATTGATACAATGGAATCAGTGGATACACTGTATTTGGATGTTCAGAAGTTTTTTGTTGAGTTGTGACATCAAAAGTTACTATGCAAACCAAGAGTTCATGGTGGAGAGTGTGGTGCTGGAAAAGCACAGCAGACCTGGCAGCATCTGAGGAACAGGAGAATCAGTGTTTCAGGCATAAGCCCTTCATCAGGAATGAAGGGTTCCAGATGAAGGGCTTATGCCCGAAACATTGATTCTCCTGTTCCTCGGATGCTGCCTGACCTGCTGTGCTTTTCCAGCACCACACTGCTAACTCTGATTTCCAGCATCTGCAGTCGTCACTTTCTCCTAAGAGCTCATGGTGTAATGTGAAACATATTAGTAAGAACTGAAGATTCATTTGTTAATAGGAAAGTGAGCATAAATATAATTTTTAGATTGGCAGCTATACAAGTGGTTACATCGAGGTAAGTGGCCATAGTGGTCAGTGTTGGTTCTCAATTATTTGGAGCCCATAAAAATGACTTGGATGAAAGCACTGAATCTTTGGTTGCTAAATCTGCTGATGATACAGAGATAGACAGAAAAATAAGTTGTGAAGAGAACATAAGAAATCAATTTGTCAGATGGAATAGGAAAATGTGAACTTATCTACTTTGGTGAGAAGAATAGAAAGTACAATATTTTGGATGTAGGTTTGCTTGCTGAGCTGAAAGGTTCATTTCCAGACATTTCATTACCTCACTAGGTAACATCTTCAGTGGACTTTCTATGCTCAGTGACTTCCGTCCCCCCTTACTGCCATGTTTGCCACCACTTCCGCCCCCACCAACGCTATTCACCTGCATTCTGCTGACATGCCCCCCCACAGATCCCACTGTCACCATTCCCGTCCCCTAGAACCCTGAGGGGAAGACCACCCCTACTCAAGACTTCACCCTGATTCCCCCCACCACCACACCCATTCCAGTTAAAGGCTCCGCCCCCACTCCCAGCTCCACAGCCACACCAGATCCCAGCTCCCACCCCAGCCGAGTTTTTACCATCCCTTCAGACCTCCCCCCAACTGAGGACGAACGATCAGTCCTCAGCAAAGGACTCACCTTCATCCCCCTCCGTCCACGTATCAATGAATTTAATACATACCGTGAAGTCAAACACCTCTTCCGCCGCCTCTGCCTCCGAGCTTACTTTCACAATCAGGACTCTTGTCCACCTTCTGAAAACCCCTTCACCCACCTCCAACACACTGCATCCATCTGGACACCCTGTGCTGGCCTATTACCCACCCTCGATCTCTTCATTTCCAACTGCTGCCGGGACATTAACTGTCTCAACCTGTCTACCACCCTCCCCCACTCCAACCTCTCACCCTCACAATGTGCAGCCCTCCAATCCCTCTGCTCCAATACCCACCTCACCATCAAGCCAGCAGATAAAGGGGGTGCAGTGGTAGTCTGACGCATTGACCTCTACACCGCTGAAGTCAAATGCCAACTCGAGGACACCTCTTCCTACCGCCCCCTTGACCATGACCCCACCCCCAATCACCAAACCATCATCTCCCAGACCATACAGAACCTCATCACCTCAGGAGATCTCCCACTCATAGCTTCCAACCTCATATCCGGGAACCCCGCACTGCCCGGTTCTACCTCCTTCCCAAGATCCACAAGCCTGACCACCCTGGCCGACCCATTGTCTCAGCATGCTCCTGCCCCATTGAACTCATTTCTACCTACCTCAACACTGTCCTAGTCCCCCAGTCCAGGAACTCCCCACACCACCCACACCCTCCACCTCCTCCAAGACTTCCGTTTCCCCGGTCCCCAACGCCTCATCTTCACCATGGATATCCAATCCCTCTACACCTCCATCCGCCATGACCAGGGCCTCCAAGCTCTCTGTTTCTTCCTCCCCCGACATCCCCAACAGTGCCCTTCCTCCGACACTCTCATTCGTTTGGCCGAACTGGTCCTCACCGTTAACAATCTCTCCTTCAAATCCTCCCACTTCCTCCAGACCAAAGGGGTAGCCACGGGCACCCGTATGGGCACCGGCTATGCCTGTCTCTTTGTTGGCTACGTAGAACAGTCAATCTTCCGGAATTACACCGGCACCACTCCCCACCTCTTCCTCCGCTACATTGATGACTGCATTGACGCCACCTCGTGCTCTCGCGAGGAGGTTGAACAATTTATCAACTTCACCAACACATTCCACCCTGACCTCAAATTTATCTGGACCATCTCTGACACCTCCCTCCCCTTCCTGGATCTCTCCATCTCCATTAATGACAACTGACTTGATACTGACATGTTTTACAAACCAACCGACTCCCACAGCTACCTGGATTACACCTCTTCCCACTCTACCTCCTGCAAAAGCACCATCCCATATTCCCAATTCCTCCGTCTCCACAGTATCTGCTCCCAGGAGGACCAGTTCCACCACAGAACACACAGATGGCCTCCTTCTTTAGAGACCGCAATTTCCCTTCCCACATGGTTAAAGATGCCCTCCAACGCATCTCGTCCACATCCCGCACCTCCGCCCTCAAACCCCACCCTACCAACCTTTGCATAAACCAAATCATCCGCTGACATTTCCGTCACCTCCAAACAGACCCCACCACCACGGATATATTTCCCTCCCCACCACTTTCCACCTTCTGCAAAGACCGTTCCCTCTGTGACTACCTGGTCAGGTCCAAGCCCCCTTATAACCCACCCTCATAATAACTATGATCAATAATAGTGGAAAAGCCTTCTCAGGTTAGTACTGACATCTCCAGTCTGTAAAGCACAATAGTTTAAGGCAAAAAGAGAGTTGATTTTCCAAGCATTGTTCACTGGTTGAAATTTTAAGATGATAGATTTCAAACCGCAAGGCACATTGTTCACATTACATGGAAAAATAAAAATCAGGTTTTCTTTCTGAAACTGTGTGTTGCCAGTCTAACAAAAGTGCATTTTTGTCTAAGCTTTAGCTTTGTACTGACTTTTAAAATTCTCTTATGGTATATATGCTGTTATGTGGAAAAAAGTTATTTCAGATCGTTTTGATATATTTTGTTGTATATAGTCAATTGAGTTCATTTGAAAATATGTTTGGGAAAGGAGCCAAGCCACTCAGTTCAAATAAAAAAAAACTCTGTGTGATTTAATCAAATCTGTGTTAGATTGGCAGCTCCTTTTGAACTTAACATATGGTTATTTAAATTCAAAAGGCCCCACTAACTCTTTGGAAAGTATTTATCAGCCTTCCCTTTTCAGGATCAACTCATAAGTTTCTTTATTGCCAAAAGAGAGGTTGTGTGCTCTCCTCCAATACTAGATTGCAGTGTTACGCTAACTTACAGGGGCTCCCAAATTACGAATCGCGACCACCACTAAGGTCATCAGTTGAGAATTGGGGTCACATGCTGTGAGGCAGTAACATAAGAAGGTGTGGTCTTCACTTTTCCAGAGAAAATCACCTCCCCACTCAAACAAACATGCATTAACCCCCTATCATCCAATCCACTCTCACACTTAATAACTTTCACTTTCCAACGTCTGGGACTAAAGAGATCTATAACAAAACTTCATTCTGGAGTCAAAGGAGCCAATAGTATGGGTTCATATTAGACAATATGTTTTAGAAGCACAGGTACAGGTTATAGGCTTAGGGTTCTAGAGGTGAATTCAGAGCCTTTTGACTAATGGGTTTGAAGGAAAGCAGTGAACCAATGTTGACATTGATTTTTATGTTTAACTCCTCACCATCAATTCTGCTTCGTTTCCTGGCCTGTCTCATCCTGAACCAACTGATTGCATCATTGGCATCGCACCCCACCCTGAACTGAACATTTGATAATCATCTTCTCTATCAGAAAGACCACAAACTTTCACCATCAATAACATCAACACCATCACCTCACTGTCTCCCACTCTGCCTGAAAATCTCTCCATAAATTCTCCATCTATATTTCTATCCACAAATTTGGTTATTTTCCTATTCTTCTTTGGTTTTCCCTTATAAGTGTTTTCCCTACAACTCTGAAGCACCTAGAGCTGTTTAAAGCACTTACTGCATAATTGTAAACTATTCTTATTTCATTGTTATGGAATGATAATTGGATCGGGTTTAAAGTTTCATGTAACATGATTTGTATATAACAAACATAAAAAGAAGCAATTAGAACATACAAGTGTATGAATTAGATGCAAGAATAGACAATTCAACCCTCTAGCTGCTCTACCATTTAACTTGATCATGGCTTATCTGATTGTGGTCTCAAAATCGACATTCATGCGTACTCCCAATAACCTTCAACCCTAAGGTTAGGCAGGAATCTATTTACCCTGCCTTCAAACTTTCAATGGGCTCCCTTCCACTACTGTCTGGGGAAATATAAAAACTCAGCTTTCTGAGAGAGAAAAAGAAGCCTCCTCATCTCCATCTAAAATGGAAGACTCTTGTTTTTTTTTAAACTGCACACTCTTCTTCCAGTCTCTCCCACAAGGAGAAATATCCTTTCAGCATCAACACAGTCATATCCTCACAAGACCTTATGTATTTCAATAAGATCATCTCTCATTATTCTAGACTCAACTGGATACAGGCCCAACCTGTCCAACTCTTCCCATTAGATAATCCCTTGCCTACCATCCCATCAAGTGAACCTTCTCTGATCTGCATCTAATACATTTGAATCCTTTCTTAAATAAGGAAACATCACCATACACAGTATTCCAGATGTGGTCTCATCAATGCTCTGTACAACTGTAGCAAAACACCTGTCCCTTTATAATCCATCCCCTTTCAATAAATGACAATATTCCATTTGCCTATTAATTTGCTACAAATGCATTCTACATTTTTGTAATTCATTTACCAGTAAACTCTGATCCCTCTGTACCTCCAAGTCCTGCAATCTATCTCCATTTAAATAATAATTATACTTAGCGGGTTTTGAGAAGATTTGTAGCTCAGGTTGAGGTTTTGGATGTAGGTTTGCAGGAATAGAAAGCAGGACGTTTCAGCATTGCTTCGCATGAGGTCCACTGAAGATGTTAGGTAAAAACAATGACTGCAGATGCTGGAAACCAGATTCTGGATTAGTGGTGCTGGAAGAGCACAGCAGTTCAGGCAGCATCCGTGGAGCAGTAAAGTCGACGTTTCGGGCAAAAGACCTTCATCAGGAACACAGGCAGAGAGCCTGAAGGGTGGAGAGATAAGTGAGAGGAGGATGGGGATGGGGAGAAAGTAGCATAGAGTACAATAGGTGAGTGGGGGAGGGGATGAAGGTGATAGGTCGGTGGGGGGGATGGTGGAGGTAGATAGGTGGAAACGAAGATAGGCAAGTAGGACAAATCATGGGCACAGTGCTGAGCTGGAAGTTTGGAACTGGGGTGACGTGGGGGAAGGGGAAATGAGGAAACTGTTAAAGTCCACATTGATGCCCTAGGGTCGAAGTGTTCCAAGGTGGACGATGAGGCGTTCTTCCTCCAGGCATCGGATGGTGAGGGAGCGGCAGTGAAAGAGGCCCAGGACCTCCATGTCCTCGGCAGAGTGGGAGAAAGAGTTGAAATGTTAGGCCACAGGGCAGCGGGGTCGATTGGTGCGGGTGTCCCGGAAATGTTCCCTAAAGCACTCTGCTAGGAGGCGTCCAGTCTCCCCAATGTAGAGGAGACCGCATCGGGAGCAACAGATGCAATAAATGGTATTATTAGTATTAATAGTGGTGCTGGAAGAGCACAACAGTTCAGGCAGCATCTGAGGAGCAGTAAAATCGACGTTTCGGGCAAAAGCCCTTCATCAGGAATAAAGGCAGAGAGCCTGAAGGGTGGAGAGATAAGCTAGAGGAGGGTGGGGGTGGGGAGAAAGTAGCATAGAGTACAATAGGTGAGTGGGGGAGGGGATGAAGGTGATATGTCAGGGGCAGGGGGAGGGTGGAGTGGTTAGAAGATAGGCAGGTAGGACAAGTTATGGGGACAGTGCTGAGCTGGAAGTTTGGAACTAGGGTGAGGTGGGGGAAGGGGAAATGAGGATAAGTATCAGGGGGTACAGTCAATGATCCCTTTCTTTTTATCATTTATATATTGTACCTTGTTGATAGCAGATATATCCACTTGCCCACTGAAGATATTTATTTGCTCTCTCCATATTAAGATTAGTGCTTTATTACTTACAGTGTGGAAACAGGCCCTTCGGCCCAACAAGTCCACACCCACCCACCCAGACCCATTTCCCTACATTTACCCCTTCATCTAACACGACGGACAATTTAGCATGGCCAATTCACCTAACCTGCACATTTTTGGATTGTGGGAGGAAACCGGAGCACCCGGAGAAAGCTCACGTAGACATGGGGAGAATGTGCAAACTCCACACAGAGAGTCACCTGAGGCAGGAATTGAACCTGGGTCTCTGGTGCTGTGAAGCAACAGTGCTAACCACTGTGCCACCGTGCCGCCCACTATATATTACTCATTGTATGCAAGAAGATTTTTCAACACACTTCATAAAAATGAGAGATGTATTTCATGAACACTGTTTGGGCAAAGGTTAGGAGAAAAAATTAAAAGCATGTTTGGAGAGACAGTTTCAGTGGAAGTTACAGCAGCAAAAGAAATGGTGAAGTGGACAAAACAGTAAAGAGAATTCCAATGGATTGGCTAGTATCTCTTTTAACACTGCAATGCTCTGAGATCGCTGTTCTGCCCTAATACTCATCTCTTGTGTTATGACTTCAGCTGTTTCGAAATAACGTGAACAAATATAGAAATCTCAAAGTCAGACACTTGTTTCAATAACACATGCAACTTGGCCTTGCTTACCTTTGTGTGTCTGTTATTTTCATCATTCCATCAGCGGCAGTCCTACCTTTAGCTGCATAGACCGTAAGCTCTAGAGTTTCCTCTGGGTGGCTGCATGTTACATTTTGTCTGAGAGCCTTGGAACTGGTTTACAATTTTAAAGGTTATGTATAAGTATGTAACTGCAAGCTGCTGTTGAAATACCAACTGCCATTAATGGAGTGGAGGCAGTGACAAGTTAACAGGTTAGACAAGCACGTGAAACATGAGGCAAAGGGCGATCACAAAGACAGGATGGGAAGAGACCATTGTAAGATGGAACAAAATGGTTCAAAATTCTGAGCACCATCCAAACCGGACACAGTCTTTGGGGCATGGGGTGAATGAGAGAGGAAGAGATGATGGAAACATGGGTCTTAAGGTAGGTCAGAAGAGAGCTGCAGTCATTGTTTGGCATCAAAGACAGCTCAAGAAATTTAGAATTTAAATTGAAAAATGTCAGAAATGTCTAATAAGTCTGGCAACACTGAAAAACTCAGGCAGAGGTGGGGACTATTCTTAAGGATTAGGAGGTTTGAGATAGTAACCAGCTTCAAACTAGCCCTGTTGGCATTCTCGCCTTCATCCTGCTCCCTGATGTAATAAATGCTAACCAGCAGTCATTAGCAATTTTATATTTTTAATACATTCGTGAGTTGGAAATTAATTGAACAAAATGAAGAGCCCTTGATTTATTGTAAATGAAAGGACTGACAACCACTGATATGGACGTTGATATTCTCACAAAAATTACAGCATTGAGTACATCTCCTAACAGCCTCTTTACTGTGCAAAATGGTGCCTGGGTGATTGTCTTAAACTTCAAATGGTTGTGGGAGTTTGGTTACAATACTGACCACTGAGTAAAGAGTGGCGCTGAGGTAACTCATGTCAAGTTGGCAGTCAATTTGTCATTAGCACTATGATCGGTTATATCTGTTAAACAAATTAAACCACCGACCATTTGTGAAGCATATTTTGCATTTTCGATCCAAGAATTTCAGCTCACTGGGGGCTAGCATTCTGTATGAATCAGAGATCCCTTTGCTGAAATATTTTGTCAACATCAAATAACACTTGTTACTCTGCAACTACTCAATTTCAAAGAGATAACAATCTAGATAATGATCTTTATAATTCAGAACAGAGATGAACTACAATTTAAATCATATCCTAATGGCATTAACAGAGAAGGAGGCTCTTTTGAATTGAGACTCCAGAAATTTCCATTGCGCAATGCTCCAACTATTGACTATTTTGATCTCTTGGGAGAATTGATGGCACATTATTGAAATATCACAGATGCTCTGAAATTAATGATATTACCCAACCCGTTCTCTAAGAAATGTGTTGTAAAGTTGATGACGTTTTAGGATTCTAATGCTTCAATTGTGGTTAACTTTAAGCTTTTTTCTGCCATTTTACATTTGTGGTGATTTCAAATGCTAATTAATTCAGATTTTTTTTATTAAGGAGGCATTTTGAATCAGTAGCAGTCGACAGCATTTAAAATGTGAAGAGTTGTTGGGCATCTACATTTGTTCAGTGCTGTGAATTTATTTCCATTGATGATTGGAAGATTCCAATTGTATTTTGAAAATATAACTTTGGGAGTGTGAGGAGGAAGTCAGGCAGGCAAGTGTAATCGCTTACATTTGCATAGGGATTTTTTTTGTCTCTGTCTTCCCTTCTCCTCAACCTTTTCTTCCAGGCTGTATCTCTGTTGAGTGTAGCCTGCAAACATCTGCACAAATAGTGTTAATGCCAATCATCATTTAAATCATGCAGCAGCTGCCTCCATCCCAGGCCAATCCCCCTCCCCTCCCCTGATGGTCCGGCTGAATTCACTGACATTTTCTCCCTTAGGGAGCTTGAATCTTGAGACTGGATTGGGGACGGTTGAAGGTTTAATGTTAAGTTTGTAACAATGATGTTGTTGCTGAACTTTGTATGTTTTAATATTGATCTCATGCACCTATGCTGGAATGAACAATAACATGGTGCAGACCCTTTCCCTTGGTGAAGCAAACAGCAGTTAGAAAATGCTTTTCAACTCTGCTCCTTCTGTACTGTTAGAGTAATTCTACACGTTTGTTGGCATGGAACAACAAGGCAGCAGTCCTAGAGTCACGTCCCATTTGTAAAGTGAACGATGCCAAAGAGCAGGTTCTTTACACTGAGTCCACATAGCCAGCCCTGCATCAACATGTGTTCCCTCAGTACTTTAAACACTTTGCCCTCCAGTCTTCCGGAACATCATTGTTTCCAGCATGACACGTTGATGCTTGCATAAGTAATAAAGTACCCTCAATCGGGGTTTCCTTGGAAGTCAGGGGTCTGAGGAGTTCCTCTGGCAACAATAGAGGTTACTCCCTTCCCCTTCCCACGGACTGACTGACAGCACTGACTCATTCATTGGAAGTGGGAGTGTCAGCAGCCTGGCCAGGCTGTTAAGTTCTCACAGTGAATTTAAGGAGGTTTGCGATTGATTGGCACTCTCTTAGACTCTGATATTACAGTTGCTGATCACCTTATTGTAAGATATTCATTAAAGTAAGCAAACACCAAAGCATAGAAATAGCAGCAGAAGTAAGCCCTTCAACCCTTCAAATCTAGTCTGACATTCAACATGATCACAGTTAATCCTGCTTTCTCTCCACATCTTTAGCTCAAGACTGTTATCTAACTCTTTCTTGAAAACATTCAACGTTTTCGCCTCAACTCCTTTCCGTGCTAGAGAATTTCACAGGCACACCAGTGAGACAGTTTCTCCTCATCTCAATCCTAAATGACTCCTCTGTATTCTTATACGGTGTCCCTTGGTTCTTGATGAAAGCAATGGCATTCAGACAGTTTATTTTCTATGATCAACTGAATTCAGGTTGGATGCTTCTGTAATCTAAGAGAGTTGGAGTGCCAAGTTGTCAAGGCAATTTGAAAGTGCCTTGCCCTTTCCTAACTTTCATGTATTGAAGGGACTTAGTACTCCAAGGACCTGTTGTAATCTTGGGGTATTAGAAATTATGAGGACCAAGAGATGAAGATGCAATTGGCAAATGTCTGATGTCAAGAAACTCTTATCCATCCAGACACAGGAAAGAATTTTGTTGTCGCAGCAAGAGTCCAAATAATAATCAAAAACATGGCATTGGTTGGGGTAGGGGGTAGGGGTAGAAGGCAGTGAAGTATGCCTCACCTTGATCAGTTGTAGCATATCTGGCTGCCTTGTTCAGAGCCCAGCCAACTAATTGGTTGAGGTTAGGGTCCCCACCCTCAGGACCTGCTAGCCAATCAGAATTATGGCAGCTCAGCAACACCACAGGAAATGCTGGCTAGTACTAGCACTGCATCTAAGTGAAAGGGATGCCAATAACTGCCCACCCAACCATTTAAGTGGGACACTGAAGTCAGTGAGGCAGATCCTGGAAAGGGAAAGGTGGTGAAGGAAAGGAAAGATTCCTTCAGGAGCAGCCTTTGCAACTGGCGTAACACTCCGTGGAACTGGGTGTCTGATTAAGAGAGCCACCTTGAAGCCCAAAGAAAGTTTGTTGGGTTCACCAGGCTAAGTGCACACCTGAATGCTAGGAGCAGAGGAAAGAGGCCCTTAGTTAGTCACCTGGATAGCTCAATTGGTAACTGGGTTGAACAACCATTTTCCACCTCTATCCCTTTGGTAATATTGCATGGCGGGAGTAGACAATGGGTTTTCCACCACCAACTCCTCTTTTCTTGTCGTTTTATACATCACGTGCCTGGAAAATCCAATTCAAAGAGTGAGTAAACTTGGAATTCTGCACAGGGGAATGGAGATACCTCTCTGCAGGGTCATAAGTTTGAAAAATGTGGCACTGGAAAAACACAGCTGGTCAGGCAGCATCTGAGGAGCAGGAGAGTCGATGTTTCAAGCACGAGCGCTTCATCAGGTTGAAGAGTTCATGCTCGAAACATCGACACTCCTGCTCCTCGGATGCTGCCTGACCGGCTGTGATTTTCAAGCACCACTCTTTCAACTCTGATCTCCAGCATCTTCAGTCCTCACTTTTTCCAGGGTCACAAATTGCCTGGTTTAAATATAGTAATTCATCATAAAATCCCTTCAGTGTGAAAGCAGGTCACTCAGCCCATTGAGACCACACCAAGCCTTCAAAGAACACCCTATCCATGTTACCCTGTGTTTCCCATGGCTAATCCACCTTACCTGCACATCCCCGTGAGCTGTTTCCTGCCATTAACTAATTCTCTATCCATGCCAATATATTACTCCAACACTGGGTACTTTGTCGAATGCCTTCTGGAAATCCAAATGCTGTCTCCTCTCTATCCACACTATCCACTTCCTTGAAAAACCTTAATAAAATAGTCAAGACATGATTTGCCTTTCATGAAACCATGCTAACTCTGCTTGAATAGATTATGATTTTCCAAATGTTATGCTTTTACTTCACTATGGGCAATTCAGCATGGCCAATCCACCTAACTTGCACATAGTTTGACCGCAGGAGGAAACCAGATCATCCGAAGGGAACCCATGCAGACACGGGGAGAATGTGTAAACTACACACTGTCACCCAAAAGTGAAATTGAACCCGGTTCCCTGGTGCTGTGAGGTAGCAGTGCTAACCACAGAGCCACCCTGCCACCTAAAGAAACTGCTTTCATTTATACAATGCTGTACACAAACTTGGGTGATCTCAAAATACTTTATAGCTAATAGAATACTTTTCAAGAGAAGTTGTAATGAAGTGAAGTATTGGTATATCAGCAACTCCTTAGGAATTCTGGTAACACCTTTGTTTAGTTCAGTTGACACCTAAGCTCTATATCTGAGATGTCGTCACCAGCTTCAAAATCTTTTCCCTTCCCTGGTTGCCTGACATATGCTGCAAATAATACATTTTCCATGACACAGACATTTCTCCACCTTGACAACTCCCACCTGATTCTGCCACCACTGCCCTCCCTCCCCCCCTCAAGGATATTTATTACTCTGTTCCCTCTGACCTTGCTCTCAGTGCTGTGAAGAATGCCTACTCCTGCACCCTACCACTGAAGGTAAGTACATTCTGGAGTAGCCTTGGAAGTGGCTGGAGACTATACAATGAGCTCACAAGATACAGTGTCGAGCTTGTCACCATCCAGACTCCACCTGGCTAAATCAGGAGAGGGAAAGGTCACTACCTCACTCTTCGCCCCTCTTCCCACCCAAAATCCTCCCCTACCCACTCCCACCATCCCCGCCCCCCATCTGCAGCTCTCCTCATCCCCACCCCCAGTCCTGAAGAAGAGTTATAGCCGAAGAGTTATACATTGACTTCTCCATCTCTTGATGCTGTCTGGCTTACAGTGTTTTTTCAACCTCCTGCTTGTCTTCAAGGGAAAGGTCAGGAGCAGCCTTCCAAACTAGGAATCAAATGAGGCCTTTAAAGACTAGTTAAGGCTACTTAAGGGCTTTATCCCATCACTAGTCAATTAGGTACGCTATATGTGACTTGGGCATCCATAACTCAATCATGACATGTATACACTTAGGGCCTTCACGCTGCACTTACAAGCATCTTTGCTGAGGAGCTTTGAGTGTCCTACCGATCTTCTGGCTTTACCTACCTGGTCATTCAGAAAGTACCTTGGTATGTATCTGTCTTACATAGTGTCCAAGTCATTGAAGTTGCCAACATACTAAAAATTTTGCTGTTGAGAGGACACCACATTCATGTGTTTGTCCTTCCATGAAATCCCCTAGAATGTGCAGCAAATAGTGAGGGTGAAATAATTTATGATACAACTTTTCTGTATACAGTTCCCTGCAATGTTAGAGGGAGGAACTCTAATTTTGCAAAGAGGAAAATGTAATTAAATGCAATCCTGAAAGGAAAGCCCTTTTTCTCATCTCTTTGTGTTGATTGCCTGCCTTTACTGCAGAACATCGCTCACACTGGTACATCACTCACTTGCCAAACATGTTTTCGTATCAGCTTAAGACATTCACTCACTTCAAAGCTAACTAATTTCTAAGTAGTTTGAAAAAATAGGTTCTGTGACATTTCTAAACAATGAATCTTCATATATGCCTTAGTTAATCGATTTGAAAAAAAGACCTAACCAAAACAAATAAATCAAATACAAAAAAAGGGAAGCTTTTGCACTCATGTAGTATCTTGCATAACTCTGGGGCATTCTCAAATATTCCAGAGTAAATTAACTATATTTGAAGTAAGTCAAAGGATGTAATGTAGAATATGATGGCAACTATGTTGTGCATAGCAGTGTATGACAAACACCATTGAGATAAATGAGTGACAAGGCCTTTTTGAAGTGATGTTTGCTGTGGGATCAGAATTTTCCTGGAAACAGTGGAGAATTCCAAGCTGTCCTTCACATATTGTCATGAAATTTCTTAATCCGCCAAAAAAAGAAACATCGGACTCTACATCCTCAACAAAGCAGACAA
This sequence comes from Hemiscyllium ocellatum, assembly GCF_020745735.1. Classification (NCBI taxonomy): domain Eukaryota; kingdom Metazoa; phylum Chordata; class Chondrichthyes; order Orectolobiformes; family Hemiscylliidae; genus Hemiscyllium; species Hemiscyllium ocellatum. The sequence goes on from NC_083415.1 coordinate 52,560,482, forward strand.
CATTCCATGTAAGGCTTCCTCAGAGGAAGGATTCCTGAAGAAGGGCTCATGCCCGAAACGTCAACTCTCCTGCTCCTTGGATGCTGCCTGACCTGCTGTGCTTTTCCATCAACACATTTTCAGTTCCTCACAGGATTACAGAACAACACCCATCAGCTGAGATCTAGAGTTTGTCTTGGACACAATTCATTGTGGCATCAACCCAGATCAGATTGGATTCAGGATGGGATCTTTGCCAGCACTTTGTTGTCCAGGACAGTCACCAATAGCTTCTGATCTGTTCGAATTGTGAACGTGAGGCCAAGGACATAGTCCAAGATGTTTTTGCAGTTTCAGGACCTCTTTCTCAAAGACTGTGTATCTCTGCTCCTTTCAAACCTGGTTTGACATCATCTGACATTGGTGATGCTGCATTCTAGCTGTTAACAAAACCCTTTGTGCTACATTGAATATCAGTTCTCACACTGAGAAGACATTAGATGGTAACATAAAGAAATGGTGACCTCATCTGTGGGCCAGCATGTGTAACCATGACATTCAGTATCGATAGTTACTTGGCAACAGATCCCAGCACTGACAAAAAGCTCCACAACATCACCATCACCATCACTAAAGGAGTAGCATTAGACAGATAATGGGACTATAGACAGATATGTTCCCTGGACATGATGGCTTGCATTGCGGGATCTTAAAAGACGTAACTGCAGAGATAGTGGATGCTTTGGTTGTAATTTTTCAAAAATATTGGATTCTGGAGAAGTACCAGAGAATTGGAAAACTGCTAACATGACACCCCTATTCAAAAAGGGAGAGAGGCAAAATGCCGGTATTTGTAGGCTAATTGCCTGGCACCTATTACGCGAAAGTATTGGAATAAATTATTAGTGAAGTAATAGCAAAACATGTGGAAAATCATAATCTATTCAAGCAATTAACATGGTTTCATGAAAGGTAAATTATATCTGACTATTTTGTTTGGGTTTTTCAAGGAAGTGGATAGTGTGGATACAGAGGAGACAGTAGATTGTATTTGGGTTTCCAGAAGGTATTCAACCAGGTACCCAATGTTGGAGTAGTATATTGGTGTGGATAGAGAATTGGCTAATGGGCAGGAAACAGCTAGTGGAGATATGGAGTTTGTTTTCAGGTTGGTGACCTGTGACCAGTAGGCTCCAGAGGGATCAGTGCTGGGACCACACTGTTTACAGTATATGTTTTGACTTGGAGGAAGGAAGCCAATGTATTGTAACCAAATTTGCAGACAACACCAGAATAGGTGGATAGGCAGGTTATCAGATGGAAGCAAATAGTTTACAGAGGGATATTGATAGGTTAAGTAGGCAAACAAAAAGTTGGCAAATGGAGTATAAAGTGAGAAAAAGTGAAGTTGTTCAATTTGGAACAAAAGAACAGAACATTATTTAAATGGAGAAAAAGGCAGAAGTTGCAATGCAACATGGGAACATGCTTGTGCATAAAACAGAGAAAGTTAACACACAGTGCAGCAGGTAATCAGGAAGGCTAATGGAATGTTGGCCCATATTTCAAGAAGATTGAAGGATAAGAGTAGGGATATCTGACTGCAACTGTACAAGGTGCTGGTGAACCCACATCTGGAGCCCTGTGAGCACTTCTGGTCCCTGTTATTTATGGAAAGATGTCAACTCATTGGAGGCAATTCAGAGATAATTCATTAGGATGACCCTTGATATGAAGGGTTTGTCTTCTGAACAAAAGGTAAACAGATCAGGACTCTGCTAACTGAAATTTAGAAGAATAATGGCGATCTCACTGAAACATATAGGATTCCTAAGGGCCTCATAGGGTAAATGCTGAGAGGATGCCTCACCTCATGGGAGAGTCTAGGACCAGAAGCCATAGTCTCAGAATAAAGGGGAACTGATTTCAGACTGAGAGGAAGAAGAATTTTGTCTCTCAGAGCATTGTGAGTCTTTGGAACGCCTTGCAATAGGCAGCTGTGGTTGGGGGTTGGGAAGGTTGGGTTGGTGGGGGGTGGGGGGGGCTGCTGCTGGGGGTGGGGGCAGGGAGGGGGAGGGGGTGGGCGGCGCGGAGAGGGAAGCACAATTCTTGTGCATATTTGAGGCTGAGGTAGATAGATTTTTGACCATTAGGGAATCAAGGATAACTGGGAAAGGGCAGAAAAGTGGATATGAGAAATATTGGATCAGGCATGATCCTATTGAATAGCAGAATAGGCTCAAGAAGCTGAATGACCAAATCTTGTTCTTATTTCTTATGGTTTTATGGAAGGTCATTGATGAAGCAGCTGAAGACTGGGGACACTATTCTGAGAGACTCTCGCGATGATGCCCTGTGGTTGAGATGATTGACCTCCCACAACCACAACCACCTTCCTTAGTATAAGGTATGATTCTTGCCAGTCATCAGCTTTCTCCTGATTTCCACTGGCTCGCCATTGTTCAGGCTCCAACGGTGAACAACGGAATCTGGAAAATGTCTGCCTTAATGTGACTGGCAGTCCTCCTCACTTTCCTCTTCAGTTCTCCTCTTTCGTCCCTGTCTGGGCTGTGGTTATAATGAGAACAGGAGCTGAATAGCCCTGATGGAAGCGAAAGTGAGCATCTGTGAGCACGTTATACTTGAATTAGTGCTTTTGATAACATCACGTCCATCACTTTGTTGGTGATTGAGAGACACGAAGATACGTACCAATGGTATTGGATCTGTCCTCTTTTTTGAGTTTTGATGAATCTTCTGAATGATTCCAGTATTTTATGACTGTTTTTTGTTTTGTTTTTATCATTTTTGTTGCTTTTGATCCCTTTAATCAAATTAAACTCCTCACTTAGATTTTCTCCACCTCTTTTTACTCCTAAATGGCTTTTCAAGACACCTGGGTGTTTTTTGTCATTTTATCCATAACGTCTCTTCCTTTCTTTTCCCCATTTTGTTGAATTCCATTAAAGGACTCGCTTGTTTTCTGGATCTGATAACCCAATTACATCTGATAACCTGCTTTTTTCTCTTTACAGGTAATAAAGGACTCCCTGTGTGCTTTCAGCATTTTTCTATATTCGATCCTTAAAGTTTAATAGGGACATAGCCAGTAATCTCTTTTAATAAGGTGGCATGGGCTAGATTCACCTCAGTGTGTCTGCTGGTAGATCCTAGATTTCATGTCCCCCATTTGCAGTTTGATAAAGAGTACTACTTCTAGTCTTGAAAGAGTAAAGCCCTGACAATTGCTTTGCCTTTTTTGACATTCAGATTATAAAACTGTGCTCTAGTTGAGAAGGGGCTGAACAGAGAGAAAATGTGAATGATCAGTTCCCAAGGTTTGCCGTTGTTAAGATCAACACTCTTAGTGAATTGTTACAAAAACAAAAATTGTTGGAAAAGCTCAGCAGGTCAGGCAGCATCTGTGCAAATCATTAACTCACGTTTCTCAGGACCTCTGATGCCATTATGATAAAGGAACTTAGCCTGTTTGTACTCTTGGAAGCAGCTGGCTTGCTCTCATTCCATTGATTATATGCAAAACTAAAGCCACTTTAGTATATGGCTTGCACCACAGATGTGCACTCTTGCACAGTGAATACCAACTGAAAAAGGTGAACTTGCCAGATCCCAGTCAGCAAAGACCTCGTGTGCCACAGCCACTCCTCACTAGCTTGTTCTCACAGTCAACCTCAGCTAATCTTATAGTGTTACCTATAGCTGACTGCAGGAGACCTGTGTGTTGGAAGTCAACAGCATCAGGGTGTACTGAAATGAGTAGTGCAGTGATCTGTGTTTCTCAAAAGAAAATGTTAAAGCAAGAAAGTGAAGAAGCAAGGTTGAGAGACTTTTCTGTAATTCAGTACCTTGGACTAATGGGATTGAAGGAAAATCTGTTCTTTTCAGCTGGATCCTGCAGGAACTCAGTTTTGAAAGTGCAGCAGAGAAATACAGCGATATATTCTTCAGACTGGGTGGTATAAGACCAAAACGTTAGACTTGAAAGCAAAATCAGTTGACTAGCTTGAAGGAGCAGCTCCTGGACAAAGGTAAAAGAGAATTGGACTGCAGAAATTTGCAAGGAAGAAGGTATAGGATGTGGATTTGTAAGTATGTTAGATTTTGCAGATTTATAGAGAGCAGTAAAAAATTGATACAGAAGTCAAAGCTCGAAGGCATAAGTTCAGATGTAGTAGAGATGAAGGAACTGAGATACACAATATTCCTCAATGTGAACAGAAGCACTTTTGGCAGTGGATTGGATTAACCCTAAATTGCTGATGGAATTCTGCTATCAGCCTCAACTTGACACAATCATGAAATGAGAAACATTGTTTTATCCCCTCAGAGAATCTGAGGCAAGTTAGTGGTTGTGATTGCACTGAGCATGCTCATCAATGCAAAAACCCTGCCAATGGTGAGTCTGGCACTTGTCAGCTCATAAAATCTATATCAGAGCTTCCCTGCAGAGGGACAGAGAGTGTGGTGCAGTGTTTGATATTTAAATCTATATACAGTCTGTCAATAGGATCAAGGCAACGTAGATCTGAAAACCTACAGAGCCTGATTAAAGGGGTTCCCCTCCCAGAGAACTCTGGTTAGATGCAACATCATAGTCCTGATCCAAGATCATTTGAAGTATCCACAGCAAAAGGAGATTTAGTTTTCAAACAGATATTTCCTTTGGTTATTATTTGTTTGTATCACTTGGGAAAAGTAAAGAATTGAGTAGTTTATAATTAAATTCAAGGTCTCCATGTACTCTGCTCTGTAAGAGAAACAGACATACTTAGCATAATAGGACAGGAATGTAAATGCAACATAGACAAAGAGGGCATGACTTTGAGTTAACAAAAGCTGGAACAATAATTTATATTTGTATGTCACCATTATTGTAACAAAGTGTCTCACAGGAGTGTTTTTTTAAAAAAGTCGCATTGAGTCACAGAAGTCAGGCCACAAGAAATGTTTTATTATTCTTTTATGGGATGTGAACATTCCTGCAAGGCCAGTATTTGCTGCCCATCATTGGTTGACTCTGAGGGGTTAATAATAAGCCACCTTTGTGAACTGGTGCAGTCCATCTGGCACTTCATAAGCTCTCAGAGGCAAGTAAGTTTGAGGTTCTTGACTCAACAATAGAAAAGGCTAGAATTCAAGTTCCAAATCAGGATGATGTGGGAGGGGATTGGAGGGGATCTGACATACAGTGATGGTTCTATTCTTCTGCTCCCCTTGTTTTTCTGGGTGCTACAGTCTAAGAGGGTTATCAAAGGAGGTCAGGTAGTTGCTGCCATTGAGGGCAGAGGGAGTGGACGTTTAAGGCAGTGGATGAGCCACCAATCAGGTAAGGTGTTTCACCCAAGATGTTGTCTGCAGTGATTGTAACAAGGTCAGCCAGGTAGGCCTCATCGAATATGAGTTCCTTGATTGGGACTGTTAATCTGGTCCAGTCAGGGAGTGCTGGCTGAAAGGTAAGAACAGGTGTGTCAGACAGCCTGTTCACTCTGAGAGCTGGCTCTGGGGGAGCTGGATCAGTGTCAAGGCCCCTTCACATATAAATAAAGAGTGAGTTAGTGACAGGATACCGACCTCTGTTGAGTTATCTCAGTGTCAAGGTTTTTCAATATATTTTCAAGCTGCACTCACTAGGCAACTGGAGAGTATTCCACCAATTCCCTATCTTGTGGATGGTCTTTGATACTTACTGCAGGATTCCAATCCTTTGACCTGTTTTTGTAACCATTGTATTTATATGATAGGTCCTGTTAAATTTGTGGTCAATGGTGATTCCAAGATGTTGATTATTATTACCCCAGTGGTAATGAATGTTCAGGGGACCATATGTATAGAAAGCCTTACAGATCTCCCAGAGGGTCCACTGGAAAGCTATTTCCAAGGTCCTGCTGGGTGCAGCTTTCAATGGGATGTCCATCTTCCGCTATAAAGATCTGAACAATTCCCCTGATCAGCTCACAGACGGACACTCGATTATGTCGGTTAGGTATGCAGTCCATGGATGAGTAGCCTTTTTAGTAACAAATGTTGGCCAGAGGTGCAAATGCATTGACTCATGGCTCAAATGCTTCAGATTTTCCTCTCACTCTCACTTCCATGCTTGCTTTCATGAAACTGAGATCCTGCTCATTGACTGGAACAGACTCGAGGGGCTAAATGACCTCCTCCTATTCCTATGTACCTAAGGTTTATGTAGTAACATAACACTACCTTTTACTATTGGGTGACATGGTGGCTCAGTGGTTAGCATTGCTGCCTCACAGCACCAGAGACATGAGTTCAATTCCACTCTCAGGCAACTGTCTGTGTGGAGTTTACATGTTCTCCCCTTGTCTGTGTAGTTTCCTCTGGGTGCTCCGGTTTCCCCTCTCAGTCCAAAGATGTGCAGATTAGGTGGATGGGCCTTGCTAAATTGACCATAGTGTCCAGGGATATGCAGGTTAGTTAGATTAGCCATGGGAAATGCAGGGTTACTGGGATAGAGGAGGGAGGAGGTGTTTAGGTATGCTGTTTGGAGGGTTGGTGTGGACTCAATGTGCCGAATGGCCTGCTTCCACGCTGTAGGGATTTTAAGATTAAAAGATTATTTTAATAATAAGCCCCTGGTATTTGGTTTTGAAGAGTTAAATCCTAATTTTCAATCTGATCAGATCTATTTTGACCTCTTTTATCCTTTTGCTGAGAAGAGAATTTTCTTATGTCAGGTAGCCCTGTGTAACAGGTGACTTCAGACAGGAATTCCTTGCTGCAAATATTTCTCTGCATTGTGAAGCCAAGTGTAATTGGGTCAGAAGTTCCTGTCTATTGTTGCTTGGTCACATTCAGGGCTGCTGTGAATAATACATGGATTTTAAAATAATACCAGAAGTCAATATGGCACAATTTGTTACATCATTGAGATAAAAAGTGAAAGCTGAATCATGGGAACTTGAAATAAAAACAATAGCACAGTGGGGCAGGTATTATCTCACAGAGAATGACATATTGGGTGGGGTTTTGCATCTGAACTTGAGGAATGTGCTTTATATTGTCTCAAATGGTCCATATGTTGTATAGATCTGTTTATAGTGGCTGTCCAGTCTCGGTTTATTTCAACAAAATTAGCCTTAAGGATCTCCTTGAACTAAAAGCCATGTCAAACCCAAATATATTTAATTGTTTTTAAATCTTAGATATGGCATGACAGGGAAAGATTTTACTGAAGGGGAATATCTGCTGTTTTCTACTATGTGGAACTGTGGGGAATATAAGGAAAGAGATTGCATTTAGATTGCCTTGTCCATGACTTCAATCTCTTCCGCTGAGCTAATAAATGCAGCTTACGTGTATATGCAACCTTAAATAGTTTCATTGTTGTCAGTTCACGTGCATTAGGGTCTTATAGCATGAGGTGAGAACACAAGACTGTCAAAGGTGCTATGATTCAGATGAGGCATTAAGCCTAGGCCTAGTCTGCCCAATCAAGTGGACATAAAAGGTCCCATGGCTCTACTTAGCACTACAACCCTATTTCATCCATATTCCTTAAACATATCAACATCAATAATTTGGTAATTATCTCACTGTTCATATGGGACCTTGCTGTGCATAAATTGATCACGTTTCCTATATTACTGCATGAAATATAGTTTTCAGTGCTGTAATTTCCTGAACAGTTCTAAAACACTACTGTTTCCTCCTCTGTTGTTATGCTCCTTAGAGTTTACCTGTTTGATTAAGCTTTCAGTCACCTCTCCTGTTATCACCTTCTGTAATTGCTCTCTTGAAGTGACTTGACCTTTACATTGACCAATGCCTTGTCTGAAACATAGCACCTTTGACAGTCTAGCACTCTTTCAGCACTGCACTAAATTGTCAGTCTTAAATTTGTACTTATGTCTCAGGTGCAAGACTTGAACCTACTTCCGACTCAGATATGAAAGTGTGACCACTGAACCACAGCTCATGCCTTATTATTCAAAAATAACTTTTTCAAATCAAACTTTTGTATGGAAGTTGATGGTGCAGGAATGTAGCCTGGAAAGCCAATGAGTATAATTCTGATGTTCATGTTTGGAGTGCAAATAGGGAGCAGCCGGACACCTTGGGTCAACTGTTTTTCTTGTATTCTCACCTCATGCTATAAGACCCAAATGCATGTGATCTGACAACAATGAAACTATTTAACTGATATAAGAAGGTTCATCCTTGTACCAAGAATAAGCATTTAAAATTTCAATTTTAATTAACAATAAAGCATAAAGACGTACAATGATTTCTCACATGAAGTACGTCAGTTGAAAGTTGGGGTGGGCCATGTTTGGTCATCTATGATAATTTTCAAGTCAGCCTGTAATTGGCTAAACACTCCACCTATGGGAACCAGGCAGTAGCCTACAAATCAGGGTCAGCTATAGAATTGCAATGCTAGGTTCATGTGCACTGACCAAATATATCCTTGCTTCACACAGCCACAGAATGACCGAGAAAACACTTTGTCTGAGTGCTAAATCTATACAGTACAAAGCCAGTCTGATCCACTTCCCTCCTTCATGAAGTTCCATGCTACCCCAGTCCACTCAGATCGATATCTACCACCGGGTTTAAACCATTATTACACTCTGGACAATTCGCCCAAATCCAAACCACTTCTCACTGAGTATTTAGTTGTCTTATATATGTGGAGAAAGTGAGGACTGCTCTTGGAGGTCAGAGTCGAGTGTGGTGCTAGAAGAGCACAGCAGATCAGGCAGCATCTGAGGAGCAAGAGAATCAGCTTTTTGAGCATGAACTCTTCATCAGGAATGGGGTGGGAGGTTGTAAGGGAGTTGAGAGATCAATGGGAGGGGAGTTGGGCTGGGGATAAGGTAGCTGGGAATGTGATAGGTATTTGCAGGTGATGGTGATAGGTTTGAGTGGAGGATGGAGGAGATAGGTGAGAAGGAGGATGGACAAGTAGGGCAGTTCAAGAGGGCAGTGCTGAGTTGGAGGGTTGGATCTTAGATAAGGTGGGGAAGGGGAGATCAGGAAACTGGTGAAATCATTGATTCCATGTGGTTAGAGGGTCCAAAGGCAGAAGATGAGGTGTTCTTCCTCCAGGCGTCAGGTGGCTAGAATTTGGTGATGGAGGAGGCCCAGTGGTTGAGCAATTCATCAACTTCACCAACACATTCCACCCCAACCTTAAATTCACCTGGACCATCTCTGACACCTCCTTCCCCTTCCTGGACCTCAACATCTCCATTAATGATGACCGACTTGACACTGACATTTTTTACAAACGCACCAACTTCCACAGCGACCTGGATTACACCTCTTCCCACTCTACCTCTTGTAAAAATGTCATCCCGTATTCCCAATTTCTACGCCTCTGCTGTATCTGCTCCCAGGAGGTCCAGTTCCACCACAGAACACACCAGATAGCCTCCTTCTTTAGAGACCACAATTTCCCTTCCCACATGGGTAAAGATGCCCTCCAACGCATCTTATCCACATCTCACCTCTTCGCCCTCAAACCCCACCCCTCCAACTGTAACAAGGACAGAACCCCCCTGGTGCTCACCCTCTACCCTACCAACCTTTGCATAAACCACATCATCTGAAGACATTTCTGTCACCTCCAAACAGGCCTCACCACCAGGGATATATTTCCCTCCCCACCCATTTCCACTTTCCACCAAGACCGTTCCCTCCGTGACTACCTGGTCAGGTCCACTCCCCTCAACAACCCACCCTCCCTTCCTGGCACCCTCCCCTGCCACCACAGGAATTGCAAAACCTGCGCCCACATCTCCTCCCTCACCACCATCCAAGGCTCCAAAGGAGTCTTCCACATCCATCAAAGTTTTACCTGCACATCCACCAATATCATTTATTGTATCCGTTGCCCCCGATGCAATTTCCTCTACATTGGGGTGACTGGATGCCTCCTAGCACAGCGCTTTAGAGAACATCTCTGGGACACCTGCATCAATCAACCCTGCCACCCTGTGGCCCAAAATTTCAACATCCCCTCCCACGCTGCCGAGGGCATGCAGGCCCTTGGCCTCATTCGCTGCTGCACCCTCACCACCCGACGCCTGGAGGAAGAATGCCGCATCTTCCACCTTGGAACACTTCAACCCCATGGCATCAATATGGATTTCACCAGTTTCATCATTTTCCCTTCCCCCACCCCCTCTCATTTATCTCTCCACTCTGCAGACACCCTGCCTCTATTCCTGATGAAGGGCTTTTGCCAGAAACGTCAATTTTCCTGCTCCTTGGATGCTGCATGACCTACTGTGCTTTTCCAGTACCACTCTGATCTAGACTCCGGTTTCCAGCATCTGCAGTCCTTGTTTTTACCTATATGACTTTGGCAGAGTGGGAGAAGGAGTTGAAGTGTTCAGCCACAGGGTGGTGGGGTTGATTGGTGTGTATGTCCTAGAGATGTTCTTTGAAATGTTCCGCAAGTTGATGTGCTGTTGCCCCAATGCAGAGGAGACCACATCGAGAACAACGGACACAATAGATGAGGTGTTTGGAGGTGCAGGAAAATCTCTGCTGGGTGTGCAAGGATCCTTTAGGGGCTTGGATGGAGGTGAGGGGGTGTGTGGGTGCAGGTTTTAAACCTGTTGCAGAGGCAAGGGAAGGTAGAATGGAGAGTGGGTTGGTGGTGGACATGGACCTAGTGAGGGAGTCGTGAAGAGAATGGTCTCTGCGGATTGCAGATGGGGCATGGAGGGAAATATATCTCTGGTGGTGGGGTCTGATTGTAGGTGGCAGAAATGGCTTAGGTGGTGTGTTGTATCTGGAGGTTGGTGGGGTGTAAGCTGAGGACAGGGGGCTCTGTCCTTGCTACAAGTGAAGGGGTGTTCAAGGACGGAGGTGGGGGAAGTGGTGGAGATGGGCTGGAGGGCATCAATTGAGTTCAGCCAATTGAGTGAGTGTGTCAGTGGAAGTGTACTGGATGGGTCGGTGGGAGAGGAAGAAATGGAGGACTTGGAGGCCATCGTCACATGGTGGATGGACGTGCACAGGGATTAGATGTCCACGGTGAAGATGAGGCATTGGGAGCCAGGAAACCTAAAATCACGGAGGAGGTGAAGGGCATGGGTGGTGTCCCAAATGAATGTGGGGAGATCCTGGACCAAATGGAACAGGATGGATAATGTCAAGGTATGTGGAGATAAGTTTGGTTGGGCAGGAGCAGGTGGAGACCATGGTTGACTGGGGCAGTCAGGTTTGTGGATGTTGCGTAGGAGGTAGCAGTGCGAGGTTCCCGGACTATGAGGTTGGAGGCTGTGGATGGGAGATGCCCTGAGGTGATGAGGTTGTGGATGATCACCCCTTTCCCCAGTGTCATAGAAACATACAGTACAAAAACATCTCCTTTGGCCCAACTCATCAATGCTGACCAGGTTTCCTAAACTGAATTAGTGCAATTTGCCTGTGTTTCGGCCATATCCCTCTCAACCTTTCCTATCCCTGTACTTGTTCAAATGTTTTAAATGTTGTAATTGTATTCAACTCCACCACTTCGTTTGGCAGCTTGTTCCATACATGCACCACCCTCTGTGTGAAAAAGAATGACCCCCAGGTCCCTTTTAATTCTTTCTCCTTTCACCTTAAACCGATGCCCTCTGGTTTTGGACTCTCCTACCCCGGGGAAAGACCTTGACTATTCACCCTATCCATGATTCTCATGATTTTATAAACTTTTATAAGATCATCCCTTAACCTCCTACACTCCAGGGAAAAAGAAATCCCAGCCTAACCTTATAACTGAAACCCTCCAGTCTTGGTAAGATCCTTTTAAATCTTTTTTGCACCCTTTCCAGTTTAATAACATCCTTCCTATAGCAGGGTGAGTGGAATTGTATGCAGTACTACAAATGTCTCGATAGCCTGAACTGTATATAATAAGGAAGGTGCAATGTGGTCAGAACATTTGATAGTTTGAGTACAACTTTTATAGATTTTTCTCCTCTTAGTTCGATCATTTAACTCAGCTTCCATTTGCTTTCTTGATTGATGCTTTGCAGTGATTGGACTTGTTGAGTGTTGGGAATGTCAACTTCTTTAAGATTCACCATCCGCTGTTTTAACACTATACATGGTGTACACGATAATGAGGTGCCAGTCTCATATGCTCCAAACAATCAGAAAGATAATGAAAGCTTGTTAAATTTTGGCTGCAGTGCAAAAATTATATCAGAGACTTCAGAGGATAAATTGATATTTTCAGGTTGTGTGTAAGCTGCCTGGGATGCAGGTAAATTCATGACTTTTACAAAGTAATTAGATTTATTGACTCACAATAAAGTCCTGAAAGGATATTAAATGGGATGCCATTTATTCTGAGCCTTGATATTGTGAAGTGAGTATATTACTCTGAGTCAATATAGAGTGGATCAAATCAAAGGTTACAGTTACAAAGAAAATGGATGGAGAGGAAGGATTATCAAATATGGGAGTATAAAGTGTCATAATCCCAGACTCAAGTGCCTTATCTTTCTAACCCATCATTGAAGTCCTCATGGTCATGCAATGCATCACTGTGACCAGGCTACAGCTCCCTGTGATTATAAGTATTGAACAAAGTTACACATATATATTCGCTGGCTCTGGTTGCCACAATAAATCTTCTTGGGTTTGTTATTAGATAATGTCACTGTCATTGTGTGCAGTCCTGAATTTATTCTGTCTGTTGCTCGCCTCTGCCACTGAAGATCGCACCTTGTGTCTTTGTTCATTCTGTGCTGGCTTTGTCTCAGAGCGACTGAATCCTGGCATTCAACTCTTCAAAAGTAATTTGGAGATACGGTGATGGTCAGGCAGAGGGTGGAGTGTGGTGCCGGCAGTGAGAGTTCGGCGAGTGACAGAAAATTCCAAAGATTTGAGCAAAATTCTTACTGGAGATTGCCATTCCTAGAAAAGTTGAATGCATCTCAAATATACTCCAAGGGAGAGGATTTGCTCTGTAGAATTTAGATTGAAATTGTAAACTTATTCATCATCAACAAATTTATGATATTGTTGCTTCATGTGATCCTAAGTTTCTTCGGTGTCCTCCAGTTTTAAGTCAAGAAACAAAATTGGTTCAGTTTGAGGGGGGGTCCCTGGTTAGCGTTTAAGCATTGCTACTGAACTTGAGTACATAATTCAGGGTGATACCTTCGCTTGGTACTGAGAGACTACTGCTTGAATGGGGCCGTATTCTTTTAGATGAGACATTAAATCTGTTCAGCTAGACGTAAACGTTTTCATGTGGTGTTCAAAAATGATCAGAAGGGTCTAAATCGATGTGTTTATTGATGAAGTTCTGGTTAGAATGCCACGCGTCTAAGAATTCTCGTGTGTGTCTTTGTTTCGCCTGTCCTGGGATGTGTTTGTTGTCCCAGTCAAAGTGGTGTCCTTCTTTGTCTGTATGTATAGAAATTAGTACTGGCTTTTCAGGGTGGAGGAGGTTCATAGTTGAGTAAAGCAACTATGAAAGAGACAACTGGTGGTGAGTTTAAACTGAGGGCCGCCAAGGATTGAGAAAGCAGTGCCTTCACGGTACCTCAGCCAATGTAAGAACTGAACCCACATTGTTGGCATCACTCTGCATTCCAAACCAGCTGTCCTGCCACTGACCCCTGGTAGTCAAGTTCTCTAAGGGTTAGTATTGGGACCATGGGTTTTCCTGAAATATATATTAATGATCTAGTTCTTGATGTGCAAGGGACATTTTCTAAATTTATGCATGATATGAAACTTTGAAGCTTTCTAAACCACGAGGAGGAAAGAGTAGAACTTCAAAACACTGGTGTAGTAGTAAACAGATGGCAGGCATAAAAATATGAGTCGATGCATTTTGGAACAAGAATGTAGACAGATCATATAAAATACCGGGTACAAAAGTTAACAGTGTGCAGGAGTAAAGGGAACTGGGTGTATATGTGCATCGATCACTGAAGACGGCAAGAAAGATGAATTGGAACAGCCAGTGTTGGACTGGGGTGGACAAAGTTAAAAATCACACAACGCCAGGTAATAGTCCAACAGGTTTACTTGGAGGCATGAGTTTTTGAAGATCTGCTTCTTCATCAGGTGGTTGTCCTTCATCAGGGCATTGGATAATTAAACAGAAACAATGAGGTAAAGGTAGGAGAATACAACTTGAACATAATGCTTGGTGGAGAGTTGGGCAGATACAATGGGCTCCTTCTTTTCCATAACATTTCTGCATTTGTTTGATGATACTGTGTTTCTCCATCAATTAATGTTCTTGATGCAAAATAGACCAGATCAGCTTGGATTGTTTTCTTGAGAGCAGAGAAGACTGAGGGGTCCATGATTGAGCTGTAAAAGATTAAGAGGGATATGGATAGGATGAGTAGAGAACAGCTATTTCCCTTGGTTGAAGAGTCAATCACAAGGGAGCATAGATTTAGGATAATGGACAGGAGATTCAGAGTGGATTTGGGAAAAAAAAACTTTTTCACTCACTGGATGGTGGCAATCTGGAATGCACTGTCTGTGAAGGTGGTGGAGGCTGGAAACTTTACAAAATTTAAAAAAAAATTTGAATGAGTACTTCAATTATTATAACATTCAAGGATATGGAACAAGTGCAGGAAACTGGGATTAGCACACTTTTAGCACTTTTAGCCTGTAACAAAAGCATCAGCCATGGTTATCATTGGAAATGAAAGATTAAAATGCACAAAAACACATATAAATGACAAAATTTCTTTAATTTTTCAATGAATTGGCTTGATCGATGGTGATATCTTGAAAAATGTCCATATTACAGAGGAGAAAGTGCTGGATGTCTTGAAATGCATAAAAGTTGAACCTGATCAGGTGTACCCGAGAACTCTGTGGGAAGCTAGGGAAGTGATTCCTGGGCCTCTTACTGAGATATTTGTATCATTGATAGTCACAGGTGTGGAGCCGAAAGACTGGAAGTTGGCTGACGTGGTGCCACTGTTTAAGAAAGGAGGTAAGGACAAGCCAGGGAACTATAGACCGGTGAGTCTGACGTCGGTAGTGGGCAAGTTGTTGGAGAGAATCCTGAGGGACAGGACATACATGTATTTGGAAAGGCAAAGACTGATTAGGGGTAGTTAACATAGCTTTGTGCGTGGAAAATCATGTCTCACAAACTTGATTGTGTTTTTAGATCTCATGGAATACAGGGAGAACTAGCCATTTGGGTACAGAACTGGCTCAAAGGTAGAAGATAGAGGGTGGTGGTGGAGGGTTGATTTTCAGATTGGAGGCCTGTGACCAGTGGAGTGCCACAAGGATCAGTGCTGAGTCTTCTACTTTTCATCATTTATATAAATGATTTGAATGTGAGCATAAGAGGTACAGTTAGTAAGTTTGCAGATGACACCAAAATTGGAGATGAAGTGGACAGCAAAGAGGGTTACCTCAGATTACAACAGGATTTGGACCAGATGGGCCAATGGGCTGAGAAGTGGCAGCTGGAGTTTAATTCAGAAAAATGTAAGATGCTGCATTTTGGGAAAGTAAATCTTAGCAGGACTTATACACTTAATGTTAAGATCCTAGGGAGTGTTGCTGAACAAAGAGACCTTGGAGTGCAGGTTCATAGCTCCTTGAAAGTGAAGTTGCAGGTAGGTAGGATAGTGAAGAAGGCATTTGGTATGCTTTCCTTTGTGGTCAGAAATTGAGTACATGAGTTGGGAGATCATGTTGCGGCTGTACAGGACATTGGTTAGGCCACTGTTGGAATATTATGTGCAATTCTGGTCTCCTTCCTATTGAAAAGATGTTGTGAAACTTGAAAGGGTTCAGAAAAGATTTACAAGGACGTTGCCAGGGTTGGAGGATTGGAACTATAGGGAGAGATTGAATAGGCTAGGGCTGATTTCCCTGGAGCATTGGAGACTGCGGGGTGACCTTTTAGAGCTTTATAAAATCATGAGGGGCATGGATGGTATAAATAGACAAAGTCTTTTCCCTGGGGTGGGGGAGTCCAGAAATAGAGGGCATCGGCTTAGGGTGTGAGGGGAAAGATACAAAAGAGACCTAAGGGGCAACTGTTTCATGCAGAGAGTGGTACATGTATGGAATGAGCTGCCAGATGAAGTGGTGGAGGCTAGTGCAATTTAAAAGGCACCTGGATGGGTATATGAAAAGGAAGGATTTGGAGGCATATGGGCCGGGTGCTGGCAGGTGGGACCACATTGGGTTGGGATATCTGGTTGACATGGACGGGTTGGACTGAAGGATCTGTTTCCGTGCTCTGACTTTATGACTCTGTGAAGATTCCAAAACCATTTTTGCGTCATCCAGAGGAATTGTCTCAAGGGTTTTGTAATGATTGCTAGATTTGGCACAAGGTTTGCCAACTGATTCAGCACAGCCAATAGCCTTGGAAGACCTTGGACTGAGTTCGAAGTTGGAATTCAATAGTGTCTTTAGTCTTCTGAGAATTCACCATCAAGCTTTCAGTCTTGACAACATTTCTCAAGAAATGAATAGATTCTTTACAGGATTCACGCTTTTCATTAAGTATAAAATCTTTCTCTTCTCAATGATCTAGTACAGTGCGCCCTCTCGAATCATGCTCATCAACCGTTTCCCATGGAGCACTATGTCCTTCCTGTGCTCTGTGACGCTGAGATGATAGTTGATGTCATTCTGTGGGAAATCTCCGATTTAGATCCAATTCCAAAAGGTAATCTTTTAAAATAAGATCATCCAAATAGAGTTAGCAAGGTGGTAAGCAAATTGATTTCTCATCAAATGGCACATGCTAAAAGCTTTTATTTCTGTCAATTTTCATGGAAATTCTGCTCTTGGATAGTTTAGCTAGATCCACGCCAATCTTGAACTTAGTGGAAGTGACTGAGTGTCAGTAAGTAAGCACATAATGCAGCCATCTTGTTGAGGTGTATAAAGTTAGAAAAAAAAACAATAGTTGCATTAGGCTTTGTGCTGGGACTCTGTTAGTTTTGAATCTGGAGAAATGACTTCCTTTCTTGCAAGCTCTTCAAGTTGTTTCTCAACCTGTTTCATTAAGTGATGCGATGTTGTCATGAGTGCATCAAGATACAAGGGTTTAGTATCTTTCTTCAGTGCAATGCGATATTCAGTTTTTAACCTTGCAAATGCTTTGAATAAATTGGAAAATTTCTTTTCAAATGAAACTTTCTAGCTTTCGATGCTTAGCCTCTTCCACCCTTTTGATTGAGTTGAATTCAATCCACACCCTTCTGTTCAGGCGAGAACTTTCCTGTTTGTGAAATATAATTTCTAGTATTTTATGTCCTCTATTTTGGAGAGTTGGTTATGGTACATGTTTAATATTAAATGTGATGCTGAATCTAAAGAAAGGAATCTTTGATAGTATAAGTATGTACAGGAATGATAGGGGATAGGCAATGGCAAACATTTAAAGAGTCCACAGAGTACTGCACCAATTGTTCATTCTTGTCTGGCTCAACAGAAAATGGGAAAGATGGCCCATCCATGGCTAACAAGGTAAATTAGGGTTGGGGTATAAAATGGCGAGAAAGGGCAGTTGATGTGAGGATTGGAAACAGTTTGGATTTCAGCAAAGAAGCTTTGTGATTGGAACATGATCAGCAAAGTGGATCTCATTGAACATGAGTATCCTGACAAGGGCTTTTAACCTGGTCCAATCAGGGAGCCCTAGCTGACAGATACAAATAGAAGTGTCTGAGTGCCCTTTGATGGGAAGGGCTCTGCTTGTCACTGGCCACCCGGGTGTTTTCCTATCTTCCTGGTGGTGGAAATTGAATAAAGATTCTTGCACTTTGTGTCTCTCACCGTGTCTCACACCTGCACGCACACACCATGGGAGCTGGGGAAAAATAAGCACTACCGCAGTAGTGTGGGGGTTAATTTTAAAAAAAAACAAATGAACAGGAGCGTTCACTCAAAAAAAAAAAAAAATTAAATAGGAGTGTCAGAATTTCTGTTCCCTCTAGGAGCTGGTTCTGCGCTGGTTGGACCAGTATCAAGTACAATACACATGAAAATAAAGGGTGACCTGGTGACAGGATATAGGTCCTCATGGAGTTACTTCAGGAGGACAAAGGGATTAATTAAGAAGGGAAACATGGAGCACTAGGGTAGGATTATGGGAATATACAAGTGATTATAAAAGCTGCATAGATAGGTGAAGAGAAAAAAATTAGTGAAGGCAAATGTAGGTCCCTTAGAGTCCGAAATAAGGGAAGTTTATAATGGGAAATGACAGACTAATAAAATGCATATTTTGGTTCTTTCTTCACAAAGGATGACACAAATAACATCCCAAAAATACTGGGGACTAGTGAAAGAGATGAAGTGAAGGAAATTCAATTAGTAGAAATGATATTGGGAAAAATAATAGGATTAAAGGCCAACAAATCCACAGAGCCCGCTAATTCACATCCCAAAGTACTTAAGAAAGTGGACTGTAATTCAGAAAGTGGCTGTAGAAATAATGGATGCATTGGTGGTCTACATTCAGGATTCTGGAGCTATGAATCCTAAGGATTAGGAGGTAGCTAATGTAATTTCAAAAAAGAAGGTAATATTAAAAAAGAAAAATATAGACCAGTTAGCCTGATATCAATAGTATGGAAAACACTAAAGTCCATTATAAACGACTTAATAACAGAGCACTTGATGTTTGTCCTGCAGTTTCTGGCTAAATTGAATGTTTTCTGATGCTCTGAGCCTCCCGATGACTTCTGCTGTGTTCTCATCCTGAAAAGTTCTGTTGGATCAGAATCGCACTGCTTCAAATTGCTCAATATTGGTCCCCTTTAAGTGGTTTGGTCATGCCTTCCCAAGCCCTGCACTCTAAGAATAAATGAGTTTTCTCTTATGGCCCTGTTATCTTTGTTTCCCCAACCCTGCATTGAGTTATCAGTGTGTTATGCCTAACTGGAGCTGCAAATTTTTCATAAAATGACTGCCTTTCAGCCTGAATTACTATGTTGTTTAAGGTCTTCCTTTTTGAATTTGGCATTCCTAGTTTAGTCTCATGTAATCTTTGATGTCTGGTTGGCTCATCAGCTCAACTCAGCCTTGGGACTGCTCCCACATACCACTACCTTCCGATGTAGGCCGTACCTCTGTCTCAGAGCTGCAGATAGGTTCTGTTCCAGCTCAAATTCTGTCAGGTCTGAAATGCTTTCTGTGTTGTTTGCTCTGTTGAGAATTGTCACAAGGTTTGTGGAGTTGTTCTGCTGTCAGCAATCCAGTCGTATCTGTTTCTCTTTGAGCTTTCTAGGTCACCAGCATATTTCTCACCTGCTTTCCTTTTCTGACATATATTCTAATATCTCTTAGTTTGCACCATTTTGAAGGGTGCAGGCACTGATAAGCACAATGCTGTGAAAGGAGTGCACCATTACCATCATTTTATGCTCCTTCAATTCCAAAGTGATATAATGTGGATTAAGATAGCTGCCTTTCTGGTATAGCTAAGAGAATCATGTTGAGTAAACAACATGAAGTTTATAGTATTGCTGAAATTAGTAACAAGTTACATGAACATGACCAACGTGATGACAGAGGCTGTTCCAAGCACATTAGCCCCAAGTCTGTTTCCTATAAACTCCCTGTTTACTTTGGCTAATTTCCTGTGACTGTCACTGTAAGTAGTACTTACTTCACTCATTAAGCTTTTTATATTTTCAAACCCATATGCAGCACACATAATTATTGACTAAAGGAATAACGTTCTCAGAAATAGTATGTTTCAAAGGTGCACAATTATGAAACTATAGCATTACCTGTGGATAAAAAAGTACTTTTAGAAGAATTTCACCTCTGATGTCAGGACATTTCTAAAATGTAAACTTGGACTGGATGAGAGACTTCATTTGCATGGTTAGATCAGCAGAGTTATGAATGCTCTCCTGGGAGAAAAGAGGACTGAGAGGAGATTATATAGTGTTCAAAATCACAAGGGGTCTGAGCAGTGTGTCTGAGGAGAGCTGATTGCTGTTGGCAGAAGGGTTGAGAACCAGAGACCACCAGTTTAAAATGATTGACAGAAGAATAGTGTGAGGAAAAAATCATTTTTTTAACATGGTAAATGGGAGGGTTTTGGCCTGAGGCTATTTTGGAGGCTGATTCATAGCTTTCTATTGGATGATCACAGAATAGAAGATCATAGAAGCAGATTATAAGAGAAAGGTTTATAAAGTGAAGCAAAAATGGCAGGGAATGGAACAAACTGAGTTGCTATCCCAGAGATGGGCTGAATGAATTTTCTCTCTACGATATTTGTTGCTATTCAGTTGAAGATTGTGCAGGTGACAGTCCTGGATTAAATGAAATGCACTCACTCCCTGCAGCATTCAATCACTTCTTAAGCTACAGGTTCAGCTTGCATTGGACCCAGAGGAGCCTAGGAATTAAGGGTACAACTCTACACTAATCTGAGTCTACAAAAGACTCTCTTGCAATTCTATTTCCAATGCTGCCAATAACATGTCATTTTCTATCCACAGCTCATCATGTTTCATCAGCATAAATAAAACAAGAGCCAGACAGGAACTTCACTTTAAATAAATGATTACTCCAATCATGTCATTCACAGCCAAGAATAACTCTACAACTTAAGAAAATCTTCTTATTTCAAGATTGCTTTTTCTGAAAACCAGACCAATCCAAGAATAATATTCCCAGATATAAAGCATGAGTATCATTGGTTTCTTGTTTCACTCCAGCTTCTCTTGAAAGAAGTTAAATAAGATTTACTGTGTCAAGGAAATAAATTTTAAGAGAAATTGAAACAAGAAACTCCAATCTGTTTTCATGCTACTGATTTTAATTTTGGAGAATATTATTTTTGGACTCCTTTGCATTGTCCAATAAATGATTTGTAATGATTTGCTGAGGTTACATTTGTTAATGAAGTAAATAAACTTCAAACCTCCACTGCTGACTTTTTTTATTTTTCAATGTACAGAGTCCCACTATCGTTGATGATCTGTGAGAATTCCAAAATGATATGCTTTAATCATCATACACACTGATCATAGTAACAGACCTATCACACTTTATTATTCTAACCTGCTGCACCTTGAATATGGGCTGGGGTGGAGAAGTTTTTGCGATGGTGGTGGAAAGGAAAATGACTTTTATAGCAGGTCTCTGGGGCAGAGTGTTGAAAGTTGGGATGCCTGAACTTTTTGCAGCAGTACAGAGATGTGGTGTTAATGATCAAGATAGCAATCAGTGTTTCCTGACAGGTCTGGGAGAATATTCACAAAGTACTCTGACCAGTGTTTGTCTTCATATCCCGTTAACAATGTGTGCTTTGTGAATATAGGTAATATTATAAACATACTAATAACATCCACATTTAAATTGCTCTTAAAGAGGGGGTGTGGTGGTGCAGAGTTGCCAGAATTAACCATTTTAAGATGTCTGTTCAGAATTGGTCCTGGTAAGATTATCTCTTGAGTGTAGATATACACAGTGCGTTGCCATTCTTAGATATGTTGTCAAATCACTGGAAAATACAGGATATGCTAGTTGGTAATAATGAAAGATGAAATAAAATTCCATCCCTGTCTAAACACTAAAATTGCACATGATTTGAGTTTTCTCCAACTGTGTTCACAAGGAGCATTTTGTTTCTGCTTATGACTTCACAGCTGATTTATATAGGAGAATATTTAAGTAGTTACAGAAAGCTCTCTAATAGGAAGCATCTCCTGCCACAGCAAAGCTGGGCCACAGAAGAACAATCAACCAAAACATCTCGACAAAGATGTGGTAGCTAGACTCAGTGGACTGAGCCAAGTGAAACAGCATGATGGTACAATTAGGAAGTTGGAATCTTTGATTACCATTATGACTATAAGCAAGTTGAGAAATCAAAACAACAAGAGTTCAGTCAGATATTGATGCAGTGGTTGTTCTGAAAAAATGGTGGCTATTTTGAGTCAGCGCTCATGCCTTTTATCACGAAGAAATTTTCTGATTCAGTATGTGGATATGCCTACTAGAGAAGGTGCAAAACTTGACTTACTCTAGGGAAATAAGGCAGGGCAGGTGATTGAGGTATCAGTGGGGGAGCACTTTGGGGCCAGCGACCATAATTCTATTCATTTTAAAATAGTAATGGGAAAGGGCAGACCAGATCTAAAGTTGAAGAAAGGCCAATTTCGACGGTATTAGGCAAGAACATTCGAAAGCTGATTGGAGGCAGATGTTCGCAGGTAAAGGGACAGCTGGAAAATGGGAAGCCTTCAAGAATGA
Organism: Hemiscyllium ocellatum; assembly: GCF_020745735.1. Classification (NCBI taxonomy): domain Eukaryota; kingdom Metazoa; phylum Chordata; class Chondrichthyes; order Orectolobiformes; family Hemiscylliidae; genus Hemiscyllium; species Hemiscyllium ocellatum. The sequence goes on from NC_083415.1 coordinate 52,582,694, forward strand.
GACAACAAGAATCCAGAGAAAGTATATTCCTGTCAGGGTGAAAGGGAAGACTGGTAGGTGTAGGGAATGCTGGATGACTAAAGAAATTTAGGGTTTGGTTAAGAAAAAGCAGGAAGCATATGTCAAGTATAGACAGGATAGATTGAGTGAATTCTTAGAAGAGTATAAAGCAAGTAGGAGTATACTTAAGAGGGAAATCAGGAGGGCAAAACGGGGACATGAGATAGCTTTGGCAAATAGAATTAAGGAGAATCCAAAGGGTTTTTACAAATATATTAAGGACAAAAGGGTAACTAGGGAGAGAATAGGGCCCCTCAAAGATCAGCAAGGTGGCCTTTGTGTGGAGCCACAGAAAATGGGAGAGATACTAAATGAATATTTTGCATCAGTATTTACTGTGGAAAAGGATATGGAAGATATAGACTGTAGGGAAATAGATGGTGACATCTTGAAAAATGTCCACATTACAGAGGAAGAAGTGCTGGATGTCTTGAAATGGTTAAAAGTGGATAAATCCCCAGGACCTGATCAGGTGTACCCGAAAACTCTGTGGGAAGCTAGAGAAGTGATTGCTGGGCGTCTTGCTGAGCTATTTGTATCATCGATAGTCATAGGTGAGGTGCCAGAAGACTGGAGGTTGGCAAACGTGGTGCCACTGTTTAAGAAGGGTGGTAAAGGCAAGCCAGGGAACTATAGATCAGTGAGCCTGACCTCAGTGGTGGGCAAGTTGTTGGAGGGAATCCTGAGGGACAGGATGTACATGTATTTGGATAGGCAAGGGCTGATTCGGGATAGTCAACATGGCTTTGTGGGTGGGAAATCATGTCTCACAAACTTGATTGAGTTTTTTGAAGAAGTAACAAAGAAGATTGATGAGGGCAGAGCAGTAGATGTGATCTATATGGACTTCAGTAAGGCGTTTGACAAGGTTCCCCATGGGAGACTGATTAGCAAGGTTAGATCTCATGGAATACAGGGAGAACTAGCCATTTGGATACAGAACTGGCTCAAAGGTAGAAGACAGAGAGTGGTGGTAGAGGGTTGTTTTTCAGATGGAGGCCTGTGACCAGTGGAGTGCCACAAGGATTAGTGCTGGGCCCTCTACTTTTTGTCATTTACATAAATGATTTGAATGTGAGCATAAGAGGTACAGTTAGTAAGTTTGCAGATGAAACCAAAATTGGAGGTGTAGTGGACAGCGAAGAGGCTTACCTCCGATTACAACAGGATCTTGACCAGATGGGTCAATTGGCAGAGAAGTGGCAGCTGGAGTTTAATTCAGATAAAATGCGAGGTGCTGCATTTTGGGAAAGCAAATCTTAGCAGGACTTATACACTTAATGGTAAGGTCCTAGGGAGTGTTGCTGAACAAAGAGATCTTGGAGTGCAGGTTCATAGCTCCTTGAAAGTGGAGTCGCAGGTAAATAGGATAGTGAAGAAGGCGTTTGGTATGCTTTCCTTTATTGGTCAGAGAATTGAGTACAGGAGTCGAGAGGTCATGCTGCAGCTGTACAGGGCATTGGTTAGGCCACTGTTGGAATATTGCGTGCAATTCTGGTCTCCTTCCTATTGGAAAGATGTTGCGAAACTTGAAAGGGTTCAGAAAGGATTTACAAGGATGTTGCCAGGGTTGGAGGATCTGAGCTACAGGGAGAGGCTGAACAGGCTGGGACTGTTTTCCATGGAGCTTTGGAGGCTGAGGGGTGACCTTATAGAGGTTTACAAAATTATGAGGGGCATGGATAGGATAAATAGAGAGTCTTTTCCCTGGGTCCAGGGAGTCCAGAACTAGAGGGCATAGGTTTAGGGTGGGAGGGGAAAGATATAAAAGAGACCTAAGGGGCAACGTTTTCACGCAGAGGGTGGTACGTATATGAAATGAGCTGCCAGAGGATGTGGTGGAGGCTGGTACTATTGCAACATTTAAGAGGCATTTGGATGGGTATATGAATAGGAAGGGTTTGGAGGGATATGGCCGGATGCTGGGAGGTGGGACTAGATTGGATTGGGATATCTACTCGGCATGATTTTGTTGGACTGAAGGGCCTGTTTCCATGCTGTACATCTCTACGACTCTATGACTCTAAATCATTCACCACATTCCAGCGACCGATGGATTATGCTCTGCCATATTGAGGCTATAATAGTTCAACATGGGATGGGTACTTCACATTAAATATTGCCATGTTAATCCAGTTGACAAAATAACAGGATGTATGGTTGAGATGCAAATTTTTCTTTTATTCATTCATAGGATGTGGATAGTGCTGGCCAGGCCAGCAATTACTGCCTGTCCCTAAATGCCCAACGAGCAGTAAAGAGTCAATTATATTACTGTAGACCTGGGTCACATATAGGCTAGACCAGGTTGTGTTGTGTCAGGGTTTATTATCATACTTTTAACTAATTTAATAAGGAAGGAAAATGCCAGGCCAGTTAAGGACAGCAGATTTCCTTCTCTAAAGGATGTTAGCGAACCTGAGGGGTTTTTGCAGCAATCAACAATGGTCAATAGGCCAGCTCTGCCATCCTGATTTTCTTTCATTAAATTCAAATTGTATCATTTGCCGTTCCCAGGAAATTGGCCTGAGGTTCTGGATTGCTAACCCAGTGGCATATCACTTCTCTACTGCTCCACCTTGGGTATATCGGATCCATGTGTTAACTGCCACATAGGATGGAGAGAAACTGAAATCCAACCACATGTGCTTGGATGCCATGACAAATTTAATCTTACTCTACGTTAAACAGCACTCTTCAAGTTGCCCACTTATTGCCCCAGGTCAATTCCCAACAAATCATTACAGTCATGCTTTTAGTTAATTTTATAAGGAAGGAAAATACCAACGTGGTCGAAGGAGAAAGGATTCTGGAAGGAGCTGAAGGCTGGAGGAGCCTTCCTGGGCTTGTCATCAACAAATATTTCTGTCTGGCACAAAGGCTCGCTACTGAGGCTTTCAACAATCATTCAATGTTGATGCAAAACATGCTTTAGGAAAATGAAGGATCCTATTTTCTTAATGCAGCTCCCACACTAGACAGTCAGATTATTCCCAAGCCTTCATAATCAATACAGTTTCACTGAATAGGAGCTGTACCCTCAGGATTTTGCTCAATTACTCTGTCTACCTGACCCGAAACACCAACTACTACCGTGGAAAATGGCCTAGTTAGCAATTATAATTAAATGTGTAAGCACCATCTGGACCGCAGCATCCACCACCATTTTTCTTTTTATGTGGAATTACAATTACTGTATATTCTGCTTAAAATCCCTTAATGTGGTTGGAGCCAACTCACGACAACAACATACATCTGTTCCGATGAAGCACAGCATTGCAAGGATACATGATAACAATTTGACACCATAATAGGTTTTAAAAGCAGGAATGCTGACCCACTCTCACAACAGGATTAAACACAATTCTAGCTCTGATGGCTACTGCATCAGCAGCTATGATACATATTGAATCCAGAAAGGGAAGTCATGTGATAAAAGTGAAATATTATTGTCTAAGATCCAGCTTCCTACTGGAGCCCTCAATTCTGTCATAGCACATAAAGTGATCAAAAACCACAGATGTCCCATTTTAACTTGATTCAATGTTCCAAAATTAACCAGCTTATCTGAGGCTGGTGTCCATAAAATGGATCACAGTCCACACTTAGCTTCAATTTTGGGAACTTTTTGACAATGTGCATAGTGCTGGTCATATGTTTTGAAGATATTTACCAGTGCTCTGTTGAAATCCAAGTATATCCCTGAAGCTCACCAAGAGAAAAAGTCACAACAAGATAACTTCCATAGATCATGAGGAAAAGAAAGGAAGCTCTATTAGTAATACTGCAATCACCAAAAAGAGGTTGTGAGATAACGTCATCGACCCAAATTATTAATGGCTTCTTTATCCACCAATTTTATCGAATCTGCTGAGTATTTCTAACATTTTCTGCTTTATTTCAGATTTCCAAGATCCATAGTGCTTTGCCTTTGAACACACATAGTTAGTTGAAAACTATTTTTGAATTTTTAATCTTTCTAGAGTTAGCTAGACTTAAGGCTGATGTTGCTGCTGCTAGCCAGTTGGTTTCTGATACAGGTAGAGGTTAAGAAAGATTTCAATAGGATTTGCAGTATCATGTAAAACTTCGAGGCATTGGAAAGTCCAATATAAGGTGTGAAAACACAGAAAGTGGTCTGAGTCTATTGTTGTGTAGTTTGTTAAACTGAGTCAACTAGTTCAATGCAATATTTATTAGTCGACTTGTGCTTGTTGTTTCTGTTTAGGTTAACTATCAAAAAACTTGACTGATAAGTTGTATTCTGAAATTAAGATCAGTCATATTGTTATTTCTCAGTTAACTGATAGTCTTTACTGCATCTACTTTATATCCCATTTGTATAAAGGATCACTTCACCCTGTAGCGCACCAGCCAAGCACAAAGCTATGCTCAAGGGCAATGTGACCTGGTGGACAGGCTTTTGGGAGTTCATCAACATTAAAGTAACAGTTGTATGCTAAAGAAAATGATACATGACTGCATAATAACTATAATTTTGGCAAATACAATGTTTTTGGAATGTTGGCAATGATTCATGGAATCTCTACAGTGTGGAAGCAGGCCATCCGTCCCATTAAGCCCTCACCGACCCTCTGAACAGTATTCCACCCAGACTCCCCCCACTTACCTTATCTCTGTAACCCTGCACTTCCCATGGCTAATCCACCAAACCTGCATATCTCTGGTCTGTGGGACGAAATCAGAGAATGTGGAGGAAACCCGTGTAGACACAAGGAGAATGTGCAAACTCCACACAGATAGTTGCCTGAGGGAGCAACCAAATCCAGGTACCCGGTGCTGTGCATCAGCAGTGCTAACTAATTTGTCACTGTGCTGCTCACAAGTGTTTCATTTGTTACTCCCATCCCAGTTGCACTGAAAAAGGTTATGAGTGGTAACCCTTCTCGTTTGACAAGTTGTGGTAGTGATAATGCTTACATATTGGTTTCATGCAGGGATTTCCAGTTTTTGAACCCAGCAATGACCAATAAAGGGAAATTTTGTCACAGTGTGGGTGATGTGTGACCTGGAAGAAAGCTTGGAGGTGTCAATAGTTCCACAATATTTCTGCTGGTCTCCTTGGTGATAGATGTTGCAGGAGTTTGAGGTAATTAAAACTTCATTGGCGAGTTCATGAAAGCTGTGTTTAGAATGTATAGAATACATTCGTGCTGCGCTTAGAGTCATCAAGCTGTACAGCATGGAAACAGACCCTTTGGTCCAGCTAGTCCATGTTGATCAGATATCCGAGATGAATCTAGTCCCATATGCCAACATTTGCCCCATATCTCTCTAAACCCTTCCTATTCATATACTCATCCAGATGGCTTTTAAATGTTGTAATTGTACCAGCCTCCATCACTTGCTCTGGTAGCTCAGTCCATTCATGCACCACTCTCTGCATGAAAAAAGTTACCCCTTAGGTCCCTTTTAAATCTTTCCCCTCTCACCTTAAACCTATGCCCTTTAGTTTTGGATTCCCATACTCCAGGGAAAAGACCTTGTCTATTTACCCTATCCATGCACCTTATGGTTTTACAAACCTCTATATGGTTTGTCACTCCTCAGCCTTTGACGCTCCAGGAAAACAACTCCTGCCTATTCAACCTCTCTCTATAGCCCAAATCCTCTAACGCTGGCAACATCTTTGTAAATCTCTTCTGAACTCTTTCAAGTTTCACAACATTCTTCTTGTAGCAGGGAGACCAGAATTGCACACTGTTGCAAAAAAGATTGGTGGATGAATATTAAATCAAGTAACTGGAACATCAAGCACTGAATTGAAGGGGGGTAGATCCTCTTGTATGTTTTCATAGTTGCACCCATTCAGGTGTACGGTAAATAGTGAATCACATTGCAAATGAGAATTGTGAATGTCTGGAGTCACACGACTGAGGTCAAAACCAAATTGGGAAATGGTGAACAAGTTATAAATGAGTAGGTGTTGCTTGGTGAGGCCATTGATGATTCCTTCCATCACTGGACTAATGCTAGGAGGCTGATAGGGCAGTAAAGAGCTAAGTTGAATTGTTCATTTGTTTTCACTAATTGGACAAACATGGGCAATTCGCTAATTGCAAAATGATGAAGTTGTGGGTACACCAAAACAGTTTGGCTTGCAAAGCAGCTGATCCTGATGCAAAGGTCTTCAGCTCAGCCTCTGGTTGATTATCACAGGAGCCAGTAGCTGCTTCTCAATATCACATGGGCTGAATAGAAAGCACAGGCCATTGCGTTATTTCACCTCAGCCAAGATCACTCTAGTTGTTCTCTCTCTTCCAAAGGTATGTACTTTCACTTTGCCAAATAATGTGGGAAGAGGGCTTCAAGGGGAGGCTGTAAAGCTTTGGCACAAGTGAATTTTAATGATGGATTTGATTTTTTTTGTATTTGTCTGCTTCTCTGTGAAGTTCATAGCTCAGTCTGACAATCAATCATTCCAATTGGCCTGTTCATACTGAAATAAGGAACTCCATCTACCTGCTGTTAGTGTTTCTATCAAGTCTTCTCTCAAAGCAGACCTACTGATCCAGTTTGGGCCTCACACATGGGATTTGTCCACCTAAGATGGCCTTCATCACTTTTCAGAAACAACTGGTTTTCAGCCATTTTGCAGACAGACTGTTCCTTCTCATTGCTTAGATATTGGATGTGAGAAGGTGGCCAATTATGGAATTGTTAAAAAAAAAACTGTATTTCCTTTTCTGTGTTGCAGGTGGGTTCCAATTTTAAAGTTTAGATATAGAATAACGGGTGATTGGTGGCATACCACACAATAAATTCAATAAGTGATTACGGGAAGGGCTAACGGTCAAGTGGGTTATGAGTTCCCGAATCCTTGGACTGAATTAGTTTGCGGTGTACTAGCTTCACAAGTCAGTTATTCTATTTATACCACCCTTTGGTTTAGTCAAATCATCTTTTGTTTTGCATAGGCTTTTTGTATTTGTGACTTCTTTCTTTGAATATCTAACCAATTGTATCCTGGTGTCAGACATAATATGGTCAATGAACACAGCACTATTATTATTGCTAGGTAGTCACAAACTGCCCAAATCCTTTTTGTTGACAGTGACATTTCTAAAACCCACTATTCTGAAGGCCTCTTGGGTTATGGGTTTTGTTACATGAGTCATCCCACTTTCCAAAATGTTACAGCAAATGGAAGGTCACCATTGATTGCTGTAGTGGTATCATTCCATTTCTGTTGAGTCTTATAATAGTGTTACGATGTCTGAAAATCCTTCACTCTCACAATATTTCAGGCTCTCAGTTTTCTGTCCCAGTCCATTATCCTTCTTTTCATTTTTTGCAGAGTCAATCCTGTGGAACTCATGATCTCCTCTGGCCTCCCCTTAAGTTAACAACTCAAATATTTTCTTTAAAAAAAATGCTGTGTTTGACAAGAGCTGGAAAACATTTTCATTGGCATTCTTTTCCTCTTGGTAGAGGGGACCATCTTGATGTAAGTTGTTTGTATAATTTGTTTGCATCTGCATTGTATGGGTGAAATTTTTAATATACAGTAAATATAGCAAACTCAATGAATGAAGAAAATTAGGGTTTCACATTATCTATGAGGCCAGCATTATAGAGCGCTGCTACTGTAAATTATATTCTTCAGTGAAAAGACTTCACAAAGATTTTATTACAATTTGCACAGCTTATGGAACAGCACAGGTCCTTAATAAATTCTTGGATCACAATAAAGATACTTTACTGTCCAATATTGTTAATTAAAATTGTGAAGCAGGAATTGCACTAAAGTACATTAAACAGCCAACAAGCATTATGCATTATTTTTTCTTCTCTAGAACGCTTTCTACTTGTCAAGTTCACTGACAACTGCTGCTTAATGTAGGACGAGGCTGTTGATTTTAAACCTTTGCACTAAACCATTTCTTAGTCATTATCTTAATAAAGCATGTATCAAGTTAAAGCCCTTTGACTGCCAGGTTACAACCTCTCTCTGGATACTTACATTGAATGTGGATAATCTGAAAGGAAGGCTGACAGTGGGATTTCATCTCCTATCTTTCAGCATTAACTGTCTAGAAGATTTATTTAGGGAGAGTTTGGAAAAGGAGTCAATAGATTCTTAAGAAGGGGCAAATCAAATGACCTGCTAACAGTCAGTGATTTATTAGATATTGTGCCACACATCATTCCAGTGAGCTTCAGGCTTAGATTTGTTTTTGTTTTAGTGTGGGCTTTGTTTTCAAAAGGAACAGAACAATCCACTTTGCAGGTTTAAATAAAACAAACAGAATGAAATAAAAAGCAATTTCCTATCGCTTGTGGAATTCTGTTTGATATCGGTGAAAGCAATTAGCTGAAACCAGCACTGAACAATCTAACATTACTCATTTTACTTATTATTCATCCAAAACATTAAATGTGTGTTTTTCTTTTACCCTAGTTAGTGCTTTAAAACATGGTACCATGTCACAGCAACACTTTATAGTGCAAACGATTTTCAAGTAAAAATACTCAAAGATCAGATATTTTTGAAACATATATATATACACATACACTTGTGATGCATTTTACCATACAATAATCTAAAATTTTCAGGCAATGTCCTGCAGCATATTACTTCCTTGCTCTTTGACCACTCTCTCTGCCCACCTGCTAGCCCCTCTGCAAAGTCTCATAACTTGTTATAATCAGCTAGACTTAGAAATATTCATCAAGTACCTTCTGCCATTTTTAAAATTCTCTTCTTTCACTTCTGCTTCCTTCCTTCATTCCTCCTCTTTTACTTCTTTCTGACCTTCACAAGTTTTTCTTTGTTCCTTCACATCTTTACATACTTTCTTAAATTTTTTAAAGCATCTTTCCTCAATGCTATCAGATTTAGGTGAAGGAAAGCTTTGGAGTTCTGATTGTCTTCTCTATGTTGGCCAGGATAATCTGAAAACATTAACAGAATGAATTATCAGTTCCATATGAGAATCAACTCAGCACATAAAGACAGGGAGACGATAGTTATTAAAGGGCTTTGAAGATTAGAAAAAGCACCTGATACAGGTAACGCACAGTTACGAATATGGAAGAGACAGAATGTCATGGAATTGGAGACTGTGACAGAAATAGTCCACCATATACTATGACAATCTTCACCAGGAGGGAATGTAGCTTCCATTATTGAACTTACCATAAGGAGTACAACTTGTGATAAACACCTTTAAATTTGAATGCTGTCTCTTAGTTTTCCTATAATTTGGAATCTTATCATGTCTTATACAATTTAACTTATGATGATTTACCATTCCTCAGAGACTATACCACGTGAACATCTTGGAACAGTTTCTGCTGCAGCTCCCTCCACGTAATTGCCCGATTGGACTCTATTGACACTACTACATCATCATTACACTGTTGCTAAAAACCTCAAGTTTCCACATTGATTCACAAAATATCCTTTGCAGACATGTTTGCAAAACCCTTTTGCTACATAAATTGTTTCAGTTCAAGCAGAATTCCTCCATATATCTAACAGCAAAATATTGAAAATTCAAATGACAGTCTGCATATCTCTAATTTCGTTAGTGTTTATCTTAAATTACTGACCTCTTGCTACCATTTCACAACTGGTAGAAACTAGTTATCTTAATGTATAACCTCATTACCCTGAAGACTATTAAGAGACCATTGCTTCTCAATTCTAATAGAAAAGTTTACATTTCTCAAGGGTTCTCTTCAAAATAGCAACCTTTCAACTTTGATAACTTATTTGTGCATATATGCTTTCTTAATTGTGTTGCTTTTATATCCTTTCTATAACAAGTTGCTGAAAAGTGTACACATGAAGTTTTGTATAAAGTTCAGCATTTCCTCCTTGTTTTGTGTGCAATTCCTGAACATTTAACACAAAGAAACCCCTTTGTGCTTTTTTAAAAATAACCTTACTCATTTTCAGTCCTTTCTTTTAATAATGAGTCTCTGTATTGAAAGCTCCTGTGTAAACTCGGTTTCATTTCCAAAGTGTTACTGTTAGGGGGTGGCATGGTGTCCAGAAGGTTTAAGAAGGTAGTGCGGATGTTAAACTTACATCAAACTATTGCTGAGGTTGTAGCAGATCTTGCATGTTCCCTTTATCAATCAAACATCCACACCTGGTTTTGGATTTACAGAAGTTTCAGGGTCACGGAACATTCTCTTTTTGTTTTCCTCAGTAGTTTGCTATCTTTTATTTAAAACATGAAATATCCTCATAGATCATCCCCAAGTGACACATAGCGGTAGTTTAGCATTATCCCTTTAAGGACTGCAATACATTCCTGGCAGTGACTCAGGATGCAGCTACTTTAAAAGAGCTATATCAAAGGAAAGGTTTTTTTTTTACCTTTTTCAAACCATTATTCTAGTTGTATAGCCCATTCCATTTAAATGAATACCAGATGAGTGAATATTTCTGTCAGTTAAGTGTAACCTATTTCTGTCAATACCTGTCAACTTTATTGTTCTTACCTTAAACAGTTCGTAATTATGAAAGCAAGTCTAGTGCATACATTGTAGGGGAGTTGGATGCAATTTGCACAGGGAAAAAGGATTTTTGTAGAAAAGACAATGGACATTTATGCAGTTTCTGAAACTACACTATAATAATGATTGCCATTGCTACCATCATTCAGCCTCCCTTGCTTCACACTCATGGAGGAAATGCATGCTTACTGCTCAATCCCAAAATAGCAAATTAGAAGTTGATTTTTTTTTAATGTAGGAGAAAGTGAGGACTGCAGATGCTGGAGATCAGAGCTGAAAATGTGTTGCTGGAAAAGCGCAGCAGGTCAGGCAGCATCCAAGGAGCAGGAGAATTGACATTTCGGGCATGAGCCTGAAGAAGGGCTCATGCACGAAACGTCGATTCTCCAGCTCCTTGGATGCTGCCTGACCTGTTGCACCTTTCCAGCAACACATTTTTAGCATTTTTTAAATATATGTGTCTTCTTTCTATTGAAATTTTGTGAATACTTTTCCAAGTCTCGTTGTTGTTTTACTCAATTTTGACTTTAAAATTTCAGCAACATTTCCCAATAACAAATGACAATGCGTGGGATGAATGAATTGCTGCTGATTTACCATCAGTTTGTTTTGGTCTATTAGTGTAAATGTCCACTCTCCTGCTCCTCAGATGCTGCCTGACTGGCTGTGCTTTTCAGCACCACACTCTTCGACTCTGATCTCCAGCGCCTGCAGTCCTCACTTTCTCCGAGAGCAATCATCCATTCATCAAGTGTCAAGAATGAGTGCACAGGTCTCACTGAATTGTTGTATGGCAACATAAAAACAATCTACAATGGCAATGCCAGTTTTGAATGCTGCCATTTGTTTTGGAACAGTGAGTGGATTCAGACATATGTTTTGAAGTTAGATGTACCTCGACTATCTTGAAGTCCTCGACAGTGTAATGCTGATATAATGTCATCTGCTCTAGAAAAGGAGTCAAATTACCCTATGTACTATTTACCACATTACTACAACGTTATACGAACTGAGATAACTGATCTTTTTCTTTACATTGAAATGTTATTACCTTTTGTTTTGTGCAGAATACAACACATTAGGATTTATACTAAAGTCAAAATGCTCCTGTTAAACAATTGACCCAATGTGACAGACAGATCATGGTACCTCGAGGAGCAGCCATTCGATTCAGTTCCATTTTAATCTATCAACCACATATCTGTCTGCATGATAATGTCATACAAGGAAAACAAATTCATAAAGCTCTCAACGTCAGCTATTGTAGTTTAAAATGTTTAATTCAGTAAAATCCCAATCAGCAGCTAAAGGTGTAACTCAACTTCTAATGGAACAGTCACCTTGCGTCAACAGTTGATTCTGTTTTAACTCCTAAACTGGAGCTGAGTGTCTTCTGAAAGTACCTTTCAGTCATTGTGAGCATATTATAAATATATTTGTTAGCTAGGGCTGGTACTCAAGCAAAACCTGAGTTCACTTTACTGACATATTTTTAAAAGTTAAAATATTAATGTCACTACCTCATGAATTATGAGCGCATCAAAAGTTCAAACATGCAGGAAATTAGCAATTGAATAAAACATGACTTTAAATACAATTGTTGCATCTTTAAAAGAGCAACAGAAAAGAAAGCTCAGAGAACCTCATTGAACAGTTCTGTGGCTGAACCTAAAAAAAAAAGAAAAAAAATTGTTTAGTTAATTTGGAAGAGCCATGAATGCCCTCTAAGCTCTGGGATAAGAATGCATTTCTCCAATTCCACTTTAGAATTTGAATCACTTGGGAACCTATGTGGTCAATCATTTTTGCAGGTGACATGTATGTTACCCTTGTTCCATAATCACAATGTTTAAAATCATTCTTTGGGACCTGACCATCACTGCTGAGACAAACATTTATTGTCGGTGACTAGTTCCTCTCAAGAGGCTGGTATCAGAATAGGTTCCGAAAGATGAAGGCAATCTCAGAATATTGTCAGGTGGGAACTTACAAGATATGAATCCAGTGATAATGAAAGAATGGTGTTCCTTCACGTCAAAGAATTACCTGCACTTCTACACACATCAAAGAAGCTCCACCACCAGGGATATATTTCTTTCCCCACTCCTATCCACATTCCATAAAGGCCATTCCCTCGGTGACTCTCTTGTTAAGTCCACACCCCTCTCCCCACCAACCCAACCTCCCCTCCCAGTACCTTCCCCTGACACCATAAGAATCGCAGAACCTCTGCCCACACCTCTCCTCTTACCTCCATTCAAGGCCCCAAAGGAGTCTTCCGCATCCAACAGACATTTACCTGCATTTCCACACATATCAAAGATCTTCCAAGAACGGTGTTGTATGTCTAGGCCAAGAAACATTTTAGTTTCAATCATGTTTCTTTCTTGAGCACTACAGTCAAAATATTATTGGAACCTGAACCATTTCTTGTGACCAGAATGCTTGTATATTTCTTCATACATTAAGTTCTGTTGTGTACCTTTGGTTAGCCAGCACATTAGCATGGCTCTTGACCTGCTCTTCGAAACACATTTTTGGTCACCTGGTTGCATGGGGCATTCTGGCCCGTGATGGTATTCTGCTGCTGTAAATAGCCCATACTGCCTCATGAATGCCCAGTTTTGAACTGGTAAGTAAAACAGAGAACTGCAGATACTGGAGATCTGAAACAAAAAAAACCCAGAAATTGCTTGCAAAACTCAGCAGGTCGGGCAGCATCTGTGGGAAAGAAGCAGAATTAAAGTTTTGAGTCTAGTGACTCTTCATCAGAACTATTTTAAGTTTTCCCATTCTTTGTGGCTGTAATTCCACAAGCCACAAAGGAAGATGTGCTCATTGTGGGATAACACTGTTTTCACAAAGTCTAAGTAGCCATCACTCCTACCAATAATGTAAGTGTATACATTTAGCTGAGAGATAGATAGAAGAGAATTAAGCCAAATAGTATATTTCATCATGTTGGCTTTCTTGATACCAGTAAGTCCAGTTTGGCCACTATGTCTTTGAGAACTTGGCCAGCAAAGTTAGTAATGGAAACCCCAAATCACATTTGGTCAAAGGCATTGAAATTCCCCAGCTGTAGCATATCTGTGCCTTTCTATTTTTATGTGCTTCTTCCAAGTTGAAGGAAGATGGTAGATTGGAATCACCAATGTTTGACATTTGCAATATGCTGAAAGATGTCTGTCCACGTATTTGTAAATATTTATAAATATTTATAATTTGTCACTGGAAGAAAATTTTGCATTTTATGTACTTCAGCTTCTGTGTGTGAAATAAAAATGAAGGAACATTTTGTGGGGGATTTAATTGAAGGAGTGCTAGTTTGGAGGGAAGTGATGTCTGGTGTTATTATAAAATACATACGTATTTTCAAAGCTGAAATTACTGAAGGACGAGTGTGTGTGTATATGTGGGCGTTTCAAAAATGGAAGTAAAAACCAGGCCTGAGAATGTCCAAAATCTCAGCCAATGTGCAAGGCAGAATGGATAAGAGAAAGTTGTGTACCTTGATGATTGATTGATTTGTATTGACACACTGGACAGCACGATTGCTTTATGCATGCATTGATTTCTGTGATGTGATTTCTACCTAAGATTAATCAGGCTCTCAAGGGCTGAATTTCCTTTATAAATCAGACAAGGGAGGCAACCAGTTCTATCAAAACTGGCTTTCAAAGAAGAACTTCAGTGCTGTCAGATGAAAAAAAATATTGCAAACGAACATCACTTTTTTTTTGTTGCAACAAACACAAACACCACCATTGGCAAAACAAAAACAAAAGGATTCCAGGGAGCAAAACCTTTTGAGCAATTCTTTTTGATTGTAACTTTCAACGATCATTTCATTGGGTCACTGGGGACTGTCAAATGACACAGTATTTGAGTTAACCACTTCCTATCCGAGTTGTCGAAAGGGACAATGAATGAACTATTGATAACCTGAAAATGTCTTCTTGGATTTTGCATGACAGAAGGGGTTATTTTGTAGAAGATTATATCCCTCAGACAGCTTTGTAGGTTATATTGATGGGCATGATTTTCATGGATAATTGGATAACATTCAAATAGTAGAGATCTCTGGATAAGTCAAAGTTATAGATAAAGTGAATTTATCCAGTTGTTGTAAACCAACAGTCCTAACTGTATATGTACAAAATTGCTTTCCCCAAATTCAACAACCAATTAAAATCATGGAATTCCACTGAATAAAATTACCTCATCTTAATTTAGTTCAGTTCTCCACCAGAAGTTCATACTTGTATCATTACTCCTCATTAAAGTATTTCCTGATACCTTGTGCACTTTGCTGAAAAGTCATTGACCAGAAATATTGTCCTAATGTCCTCCTTCAATTAATACTTTCTAGCCTGCTGATTGTTTACAGCACAATGTTTTATGTTTTATTTCATGGTATGAGCCACATGAGGGATGGTGCAAGTTCTTATTTTGCCTTAAACGGCTAGACTACATAACCAGGACCCAACAAACAGAAGAGATAATTCATTAACACATACTATTGATATTAGAAGAAGGGCAACGTGAAAGTAATCTTGATCAGTTTTCTCACGTTGTCAGTTACTGACACAGTTTCCTATAGGGGATGCTGTTGTCAGTTTCATTGCTATCTGGCTGAGAATTTTAGTATAAAAGTTGTCAAACTGACAACACCACAAAGGATATCATTTTAAATAATTAACATATCTTTGTATCATAAATAGTTGAAGAATATAGCTAGCTCTTTATTCATTCATGCTTATTAATATATCATTGTAAAGTAGATAATCTCCAAGTATAAGCTTCCCATATATTGATTCAGATTCAGTTTTTAATAATGTCTTTAATTTGCTTATAATGTAATGTAATGGTTTTGCTGTTGATTACTGATCATCTTATTTTGACTATTCAGGGACAGTGCGATTCCTGTTTCGGTCCTGAGCACATACAGTGTTACAATGCCATTCTCTTTTGTGCAAAATGGTTTTGTGTGGATAGCGAGGGTATTAAAACAATAGATCATAGACTACCTCCAGGAGGTGATCTTGCGTTATGCAGTTTCAGTGTAACATTTGCTGAGTGAAACTTCCCCAACTTATTCCCAAGATAGTGTGAAAACAGGCATTTATACTTATACTCCCAAGACAGTAAGAATGAAATGCTGGGCAGGAGGCCTGCGCACAAAAAAAATATAGTGGCATAGCGATTATGTTTCTGGAGAAATAATCCAGAGACCTGGATTAATTATGAGAAGATGTGAGTTTAAACCTAATTGTAGAAGTGGGTGAAATTAAGTACTAAGTAGATTCAGTTAATTAAATAATACTTTTTCTATTTGTTGATTCACAGGATTTGGATTCCTCTGGCCAGGATAGCATTTATTGCCCATCTCTAATTGCCCAAAGGGCAATTAAGAACCAATCACATTGCTGTGGGTCTGCAGTCATGTATAGTCTAGTCCAGGTAAGGATGGTAGACTTACTTCTCTAAATGACATTAGCGAACCAGATGGGTTTTTATAAACATCTATATGGTCCACAATAGGCTAGCTTTTTTTCCCCAGATTTTTAAATTTGAATTTCCCCAGCCACCCAATGGAATTTGAACCCATGTTCCCAGAACATTATAGTCAGGTTCTGAATTTCTCATAAAGTGACATTACTGCTACATCACCACCTCCCCAGAATCTGCAGTAAAAAACTTGCATTAACAATTAAACTAGTGTTTGATTGTAAAATCTTAATTGGTTCACAATAGAGAAGGAAATCTGCTGCCCTTACCCAGTCTAGACAGGCAGGAGGCTAGAAGAACACAGCAAGCCAGGCAGCGGCAGGAGGTGCAGAAGTTGACATTTTGGGTATAACCTTTCTGGCTTGCTGTGTTCTTCCAGTGTCCTGCCTGTTTACTTTGGATTCCAGCAGCTGCAGTTTTTTTGTCTTTGGCCCGTACCCAGTCCGACCTATAAATGACTCCAGATTCACAGCAACATGGTTTATTCTTAACTATTGCCTGAAATGGCCGAGCAAACCAATTAGTTGCATCAAATAGCTATGTGAAAACTTCACAATAAAATCAGAATGATTACACCCCTTTGACCAAGGCACCAGCCTTGACAAAGACATATTTTGATCAGTCGAACCTCCAGATTAATTTTTGGGAATTTGTACCAAGAGTAAGAGAGCTGTTCTGCAGGCTGGTCAAACATTAACCTTAAAAACGTCATACTCACTGAATCATACTTTAAAGCCATATTCATGTCCCCCTCCATCTGTATCCTGAGTATGTTCTATCTCACTGGGAGAGTAGATGCATCAGAAGTGTGCCACCGTAGTTTATGGTTGACAGGGTTGAGGGGAGAGAATTGTCTTTGGCTCTTGACAGTGACTCATTGACCCCATGAAGTCGGAAGGCATCAAGCCAAACATGGGCAAAAAAAACATCCTGCTGATTATCACCAGCCATCTCCTCTCAAATATTGAGTGTGTTGAAAGCCACTTGGAGGAAGTACTCAGAGTAGCAAGGAGGTGGAATGTATTCTGAGAGGAGGCTCCAAGTCTGTCAGCATGTCTGGCTTGATTGTGCTACAACTGGCCAAACCACATCAGCACTGAAGAATGCAGCTGCCAGATTGGGCTTGCAGTGATTACTGGAAAAAATAACAAAGTAAATCATGAAACATTGTTGATGACCAGGAGCATGAACTGCAGACCTGCTGTAATTTGAAACATCATGGTCTGACACAGCCTTCACTCAAACCTAGCATCAAGCTAGAAAATCAACACTAGTCTATTTGGGAGTTGAGAAGACAATGTCAGGGTCAGTACAAGGCACATCAAGAAATGAGGTTCCAACCTGGTGAGGAACAACATAGGACTCCAAAGAATGCTAAAATGTGGAGGCAGTAAGCTATGGAATAAGCTAAGGAATTCCACAACCAGTGAATCTGATCAAGGATTTGCACTCCTACTGGCATCCAATTGTGGATGGTGGTGTTAAGCAACAGAAGGTGGAGGATACTCAACAAACATCCCATCCTCAATGATAATAGCAGCCAACACACAAGCAATTGCTGCAACCTTCAGGCAGAAGTACCATGAGATCCATCTCAATCTTGTCTTGAGTCAATAAACAATTTTATTTATCCCAGGTGATAGCAGGAAATAGCTGAAGATATTAGAAATGGCAGAAACTTTGGACCCCAGCAATATCTTGGCCTTAATGCTGAGCAAGTGCTCCAGAACCAGCCAGCACCATGTCTTCCAAGGATGTTCTAGTTCAGCTTGAATATTGGAATGTGCCCGACAAGGGAATTCCCAAATCTGTCATGCCCATATTAAATCCAGTCAAATACCACTCAAACAGTCTGCTCTAAATCATCACCAAAGTGGTGAAAGGTATGGCCAATATTACACTCAAACAGCACTTAGACTGCAGTTATTAACTAGCTGATATTGAGTTTGAGTTCCGCCAAGTTACTCAGCTCCTGACCTCATTACAACTTTGATCTAAAATGAAGGATTGTTGAAGGATTGCTATACTTTTTAAAAGCTAATAATCTGGCACCAATGTAAGTATTGTTTACATAGCTGCTTGTAATGGATACACAGTTCCACTCTATGGCAAGGCCTACACAACATAATGGAATACAAGATGAATTTGAACAGGGAAGTACAGGATAGCGGATAAAAACACATCCCTCCCTGAAGTGCTCAATGCTTTTTACGTCCGGTTTGAGCAGAATGCTAGTGAAACAGTGTCACCTACTCCGACAGCCCATACGTACCTATTCCCTGAGTCATCACTGCAGACATCAAATCAGACTTCTTAAGAGTGAACCCAAAGAGAGCGATTGCCTTGATGGAGTCCCAGCCATACACCCAGGTCCTGTGCGGACCAAATGGTGGGAGTATTTGCTGATATCTTTAGGGGAGCATGGTGGATCAGTGGTTAGCACTACTATCTCACAGTGACACGGAGCCAGGTTCGATTTCAGCCCTGGGTGACTGTCTGTGTGGAGTTTGCACATTCTCCCGGTGTCTGCATGGCTTCCTCCAGGTGCTCTGGTTTCCTTCTACAGTCCAAAGATGTACAGGTCTGGTGAATTGGTCATGCTAAATGCCCACAGTGTTCAGGGATGTGTAGGTTAGGTGTATTAGTCAGAAGTAAACGTAGGCGAATGGGTCTGGTGGGTTACTCTTTAGAAGGTCAGTGTGGACATGTTGGGCTGAAGGGCCTGTTTCCACACTGTAGGGATTCTATGATTAACCTCTTTTTGCTACAATTTAAGGTCCCCACCTGCTTCAAGAAGACCACCATCATCCCAGTAGCAAAGAAAACACATGCAACATGCATCAATGACTACTGCCCGGTGGCTCTGACCTCTATAATCATGAAGTACTTTGAGATGTCGGTCATGACTCACATCGACTCTAGCCTCTCAACTGCCTTAAGGTCTACTGGTGCAAGAGGTCCATGGCAGACACCATTTCCTAGCCCTACGTTCATCCCTGGGATGTCTGGATAATAAGGAGATATCTGGATAATCAGGCTTCTACTTATTGATGGCAGCTCTGCATTCAACACTACAATCCTGACCAAACTGATCTCCAAACTCCATGACCTAGGTCTCTGCTCTGCCCTCTGCAACTGACCTTGCTGACTCATAGACCACAATCATTGAAGATAGACAGCACCTCCTTCATGATAATTCCTCAACACCATCACCCTGCAAGGATGCACACTCAGCCCCCTACTGTCTTGCTTGTACACTTGTGGTTGGTGGCCAAATTTCGTCCAAACACCATCTACAAATTTGCTGCTAACTCCACTGTTTTGGATATCAAACAATGACGAGACAGAATACAGGAAGGAAATAAATACTTTGTGGCGTGATTCAAAGATAGTAATCTCTTCCTCAATGTCAGCAAAACTAAAGAACTGACCATTGACTTCAGATAGCAAGGAAGAAGACTCTGCCCCATTGGCATCAGTGGAGCCGAGGTGGTGTTGGTCGGAAGCGTCAAGTTCCTAGGAGTGACGATAACCAACAATTTGTTCTGGACCTCCCACATTGATGCAACAGTCAAGAAGGCACAATAATGCCTCTTCTTCCTCATGAGGATAAAGAAATTTGGCATGTCCATAAGGACTGTCACCAACTTTTAGAGATGCACCATAGAATGCATTCTATCTGGATGCATCATGGCTTGGTACAGCAACTGCTCTGCCCAGGACAGTAAGAAACTGCAGAGAGTTGTGAATACAGCCCAGTCCATCACACAAATCAACTGTCAACCATTGATTCCACCTACATTTGTTGCTGTAGTAAGTAGCCAATATTATCAAAGAGCCCTCCCACCCTAGTTAAAATCTGTTCCAACCTCTTCCATCCGGCAGAAGATACAAAAGCTTAAACCCATGTACCAAAAGGTTCAAGAACAGCTTCTTCCCTGCTGTTATTAAACTTCTGAATGGCCCTCTCAAATTTCAAATCTAACGTTGAACTTGCTTTTACACACCTCCTTTTATGCCTTGCTCTGTTCAATCACCCTATGATCTGTATATCTTTGTATGTTACATCTGCCTGTACTGCACACAAAGCTTTTCACTGTACTTAGGTACATGCGACAACAATAAATCAAATAAAACCAATTCAAAGATGAGCTAGAGCTATAGGGGCTGGGTATGAATAGAGATTTGGTTGGCAATAAGTGGCTGATTGGTCTGTGGACAAGTGGCCAGTTATTGATAACAAAGATTTTCTGCCTGCCAACAACTATGTGAGTGTCTCCCAGGAAACTGAACAACAGCTTGTGTGTGTCAATGTTCAAAGGAGAATCATCGGTTCTCCATAAAAGCAAGAGCTATCTCTTTATGCTCCAATACAAACCGCCATAAGCCAACTTACTTTTCCCTCAGCAGTTTCTGTAAGCTGTGACTCTTAACCAGCAACTTAGAGTTTCTCAAGTGTAAAACAACCACCTTGTACCTTCTGCAAGTAAGTGAATGTATCCAAAGAGGGAAAATCAAGGGACAGCATCTCCTGACAAGCCAAAAGAACCATTTCAGCAAATCCAGTAAACAGGGGTGGTTTAACTGCTTTCCCTGTTCTTCTCTCTATCCATAACATCCATAAAAATAGAACAAAGAACTGCAGGTACTGAAAATCTGAAACAAAGACAGAAATTGCTGGAGCAGGGTTAATGTTTTGAATCCACTATTGTTTATCTGATGAAGACTTGAAATGTTAATTGTGCTTTCTGCCCACAGATGCTGCCATACTTGCTGTGATTTTCCAGCAATTTACCTTTTGTTCCATAACATCCATGCTGTTTTTCTTGTCCTGTCTGTATGTGTATGTATGGGGGAGTTTATAAGAAGGTCAGAGCGTGAGCTAGTAGGGTTATATGTTGGTAAGTCATAACTGTTTCTCTGCTGCTAGGATCAACTTCGTGGTAACAAATGGTCATTCTTGTTAAGTACAGAAACCTGGCCCCTGCTTTCTTTCAATCTGGGTATAAAATTCAGGTGAACTGGGGAATTCTGCATGGTTTTAAAAATCTCTAAGTTTTGTGATGATTCTGGGAAAAATGGGGCTAGATTTACAGTGCACAATCCCAATGAGGCTAAATAATGTTGACATTCCTACTAACAGTTGTACAAACAAACTCGACAGAGCAGAATCCACTCGTTGTTTGGAAGGCAACTGAGCCATTGAATTGCCATTTTAAAGCCAGTTCAATACATTTGGAAACCTGCCTTTTCTCAACCCCCACCACATTTGAGACAGTCGAATCTGGATCTTTGTCTGGAAATGCAAGCAGCTTTCCCACAATAGATGCAAAACTAACACGTCCACAATTTCCTGATTTTACTCTAAACCTGTGAAATGATAGTGTTGCTTTTTTAATTTTCCACCTTAAAGGGACAATTCCTGAATCTAGAGATTGTTGTAAAATTATGGCTAAAGTATCTACAATTTCCTTATCTAATTCATTTTGAACCTTGGAGAGAAATCCATTTTGTACTAAATACACTGAGTATTTTTATTGCTTTCTAATTCTGTTGTCTTGTTCTCATTAATTTTAGTTGAATTCCATTCCTAGCTTTATTATTGATTTATCTGGAATAAGAGGTGTTTTTTGCACTATTCTACACCATGATTTGACACAAATTAACTGGTTTATAATTTTCATTTTTATAGTTCTAACATTATACCTGAAAGAATTGAATTACCCTTTCCAAACCCAGTTTTTCCTGATGATATAATTTCAAAAACAGTTGAGTTAATCTTAAAGTTTATTATAATGCTGCTCACAATGCAGTTTCATAGAGTCATAGAGTTATTGATTCATACAGCATGGAAACAGACCCTTCGGTCCAATCCATGTCAACCATAACCCTAAACTAAACTAGTCCCACCTGCCTGTACCTGGCCCATATCCACCCAAAAAATTTCTTATTCATGTACTTATCCAAATGTCACTGTAGCTGCATCCACCACCTCCTTTGGAAATTCATTCTACTCAGAAACCACTCTGCGTGTAAAAGAATTGCCCCTCACATTTCTATTAAATCTTTCTCCTCTCACCTTAAAAAAATGCCCCCAGTCTTGAAATTCCTCATCTTAAGGAAAAGACACCCGCCATTCACCTAATCTATACCCTTCATGATTTCATAAACCTTGATTATATCACCTCTTAACCTCCTGTACTCCAGGGAAAAAAAGTCCCAGCCTCTCCTTATAACTCAAACCTTCCATTGCTGGCAATATCCTGCTAAATCTCTTCTGAACCCTTTCCAGCTTAATAATATCCTTCCTATAACAGGGAGACCAGAACTGGGCACAGCACTCCAGAACAGGCCTCACCAACATCCTGTACAACTTGAATACAATGTTCCAACTCTTCTCCTCAAAGGTCTATTTCCGTTACATTGGCAAGACCAAATGTAGATTGGGTGATCACACTGCAGAACACTTCCACTCTATCCATAGGATTGACCATAACCTCCCAGTTGTTTGTCACCTCAATAAACCATCTTGCTCTCATACAAACATTTCTGACCTCGGCCTGCTGCAATGTTCCAATAAAGCACCACACAAACAAAATGCACATTTCATTTTCTGTTTAGGTACTTCACAGTCTCAAGGGCTTAATATTGAATTCAATAACTTAAGAAACTGACTGCATTATGTCTGTTCTCCATTTTTCTTACATTCTCTGCCCCTTTCCATCCATAGCCTTGTCTTATTTGTGCCTTGTTTGCTTTGCACTTAGTCCAGAGGGCTATTCTTTCCCTTTCTGCCTCTTTCAGAAGCATTTGGAAAAAAATCCAATGACTTTCAGTTTTGACGAAAAGTCATACTGAACTCAAAACATTCACAGTTTTCAGCAGTTTGAAAATGACATTCTATGTCTCAAGTTGCTTAAGTTAACCTTTCCTAAAATTCAGAATCTTAGTAAACTTCACCTTTCAAACTGAACGTTGAATCTAATTACATTCTGATCAGTGTTAGATATGGGTCCCTTTATGGTTGGATTATTAGGCAAGTAAGGTTCATTACTCATGACTAGTAAGGTTGCTTTTGTGCCAAGTGTGAAACTTCAAGATGATTTTTTTTTTCTTCACTATCCCATGGAAACCTATCTATGACTCCATTCAGACAAAAAATTGAATGTTTGTCTATTATGTCTTCTTCAATATCCAGTCAACTGGTGAACCTGCACAGTGGACATAAATTGGCAAGAAATCAGACTCTTGCTAACATATTACCATGTACACTCTTCATTATTAGTGCCAAATAAAGAGCATGGAACACATTCCACTTGGTTTTGTAATATGAGTGAATCCCGAAGGGTTTCAGGTACTGCATGTCTAAATTATGAGGCAAACATTCTTGCTTGTGGTCATCAAAACACTAAAGGGCATGTACAATATCTATAATTCACAACTATGACCCTGATTTTCCTTCTCAACATGCTATATCTTGCTTGTTTTGTTCTGAAAAACATGCAAATTGTAAACCTAATGTATCATTTGATGCAATGAATAAAGATTTTTATTTTTATGATCTTTCCATTGAACACAGGATATTACAACATCACTTTGATATTCAGATGATACAATAGTTGGGGTAAAGCCTGTGTGTTAAAGCCTGTGTTCTCAGTGCGAGGTGCATTGAGTTTTTTGGAGGGGTTTTCACTGGGAGGTTTGGCTTGAATTCTTGCTACATTTTGGCAAACTCACCTCATTAGCTACTTACCC
Organism: Hemiscyllium ocellatum; assembly: GCF_020745735.1. Lineage (NCBI taxonomy): Eukaryota > Metazoa > Chordata > Chondrichthyes > Orectolobiformes > Hemiscylliidae > Hemiscyllium > Hemiscyllium ocellatum. The sequence goes on from NC_083415.1 coordinate 52,606,511, forward strand.
AACCATATTATAACTCTCTTGCTGATTCTGCCCCATTCTAACGTGTACATTTGCACAACTTACCATTTGGTGGAAATCCACCAAAAGACTGGCATCCCCTGTGCTTGCATCATGTCTAAAAGTCTGCTTTGTACCCATCTCAACATGGTGTTGCCCTTCACTGCAACAAAAGGGCACAACAGTCACAAAGCCACACTACTCATGTCACATAGCCAGTCCCTACACATAGATTCCTATTCTCCCACTCTAGTCACTGTGTAACCCACCAGGCCACACAGTTTACCTGTCTGTAGTTCAATTCCATCTAAAGACCATGTCTTGGTCAGTGTTACTCTGTCCCTTGTGCTCATTGTGGTCCAGTATCTGGTCATTGTCCAGCAGGGGAACATCACAGACAGGCAAGCACTTCAGGCAATTTCATCATGAGGTTTTATTTACAACCGGCAAAATCCATTACAACCAAAACAAATCGAGACTGCAGTTTCTCCCCACAATGCAAATCAAATGCTGGCATTATGATCATTAAGGTCTGCTGCACCCTCATTGATTAGAACCGAGGGTCAATCAGTTCCTGCCTGCTTTGTAGTGCCTGACGTTGCTGACCTCTGTCATGGACAAGGAGAGCGTCCTCCTCCCTACTCTCCACCGAAGAAGGATGCGCTTGTGTATCCAGTTCCTCAGCACCCAGCCTATTCCCTCGTTGCCTGCTCCAGTTGTGCAGGGTGTAGCATACCAGGACAGTGTAGCATAATCTGTGTGGACTAAACTGGAGGAGTCCCCTCAGACCAGTCGAGACAGCAGCATCTTCAGTAGCCCCTTTGTCTGCCCCACCGTGGCAGTGCTCACTGCGTGTACACCAACTTGGTCAAGGCACCATGCCAGCAGAGTGACCAAGACATCACATCAAGTGAGTGTCTGCTGTGCCCATTCAACTTCTTCTTATGCATCAGTCTGGCCATCTGTGAAATCAGTCTAGAGAACATTGGCTGTACATTCTTTATAACAAGAACATCCTTTCTCAGAAAAGGAGAATAGATCTATACATAATATTTCAGGTGTGATCTCACCAAGACTCTGCAAGACATCCCTGCTCCTGTACCTGAATTTTCTCACTATGAAAAGCAACATACCATTTGTTTTCTTTACCGCCTGCTGAACCTGCATGCTTACCTTCAGCGACTGGTGTATGAGGACACCTGGGTTTCATTGCCCATTCACCTCTTTCTTTTTACAGCCAGTTGGGAATGACCTGCTTTCCCATTTTTGCTACCAAAGTGGATAACCTCATATTTACATAAATAAAACAAAGAACTTCAGATGATCTGGAGATCTGAACCAAAAATGGAAATTATTGGAGAAACTCAACAGGTCTGGCAGCATCTTGGGGAGAAAGCAGACTTAATGTTTCAAGCCTGGTGTCTCTTTGTCAGAACACTCATAAGTATATTCTCAATGCGTAGCTTGTTCAGCTCACTGGGTAAAATAGAAACCTGAATGCATTAGAGATCATGTGTAAAATTTATGCATAGATACTGACAAAAGTGGGAATAATTAGAATTAAGCCACGCATCTGTTGATAAATGATTCTTTTTGTTATTGACTATGGACATTTATTAACTTGGGTAACTTGTTACTACAAATGATAGTACTTTTTTATGAAAAGGGAGATGCTTGGAGGAATACATTTGTATCTTGGGCATCTGTGGCTTGCCAGAGTCATGTGACCTCTGTTGTGACTTGATTTCACCTTAAAGTGAGTCACCATTAAAAGTACATTTCACCAACAAATGTGGTCATCTGCCTGTATTTGTGATATTACCTTAGAGTACAAGTTGCCCAATAGTATTTCTTGTTGCTTGGAGGATGGAATAAGACATTAAAAGTGCCAACATTCTTTCGGACACTGCATAAAAAAAGCTTTCCTATGTATCCTGCAAACTGTACTACAAGCTTGAACATGTAAAACTAATCAATTTTTTTTGCTTCAGTTGAATTTCGTTTCAATTCTTTCAACTGACATCATGGGTTGTATTGCCTCAGTGTGAGAGATGGAACTGATTAAGTACAAGTTCAAAAGCAATATTTATTTTCTGTATCTAACAGGGCAGTTATGATATATATTCAAGTTAACAACTGTATTAAAACAATAATCTGATAACATCAAAGTTTCATGACACACGGAATCCCTTAAATATGTCATTATCTCTACAATAGCTAACTTACTTGACATTTTGAAACATTGATGCAATGTAGACATTTGTGTTTCTTGTTTTCATTGTGTTTTATGGGCATCCTGTATCATCTGTAGTGTATCTGGATATCGGGTGTCTGTATATGCATTGTTGGAGGCTGCTCCTTTTTACAGGGTTGTAAATATTTTTGGTCTCTGACTTCCTTTGTTTGTCTGAGATTAAGGCTCTCCCACTCTTTCTGATATTTGCCACACCGTTTATTTAGGTACTCATATTTATACATTAATGCGAACAACTCTCTACTGCAGTATCTTATTCCTGCTGTTACATGCTTCTTTCTAGTCTTCCCTTCTTGCTCTGCTGATGTCAGAGTAATTTCATCAGTTACACCATATTGTTAGCCTATTCATATCCCGTTATACATTACTCCGGAGAGCAAGCAGTGCTGTAAAACAATATATTAATGCATCTGAGAGAACCATTGATTCCACTCCTGACTTAGATCATGCTGTGCATGTAGTACATAATCACTGGGTGCCACTGGAAATGGGCAGTAAACATGAAGCATCTCAAAAGAACTGTAATACGCTTCTCAGAGCCAGGCAAGACCTCAATGGCAATATGGTAGAAATAAACCATAACGCCTTTTAAAGGAGAAAAGTTTATTATAATAAATTGATCAATATTCAGGGCAAAATTTTTAATCATGATATTCAATGCTGTCTTTTTCATCCTGCACTTTTGATCCTCAATAATCGATGATCATTAATATTCAACTCCAGTCGGTTCAAGTCATGTACTGCAATAGACATTTTAATACTCGATCTGAAATCCCTTTCATTCAACAAAGGCCTTAAGGTGTTTTATCTTAAAATGGTTAGTGGTTTCATTAAAATGGCAGACAGAGGGATTTCTTGCGGATGCATTAACATCGTTGTTAAAATTACACAATGTAATTTCAACCCATAAATTTTCATAACATTTCTTATAAACCCACAATGAAATCCATACGTTTCTCCATATTGAACAAATATTAAGCAAAATACATACATAAAAGCACAATACACAGGTTTGATCATAACACTCATTAGTGATCAAATGCCGCTTTGATGTTAAGGGTACCTCATCTATGGCTTCAGCTTTATGTTTGAAGTAAGTTTGAAAGGAGCTTTGGAGCTAATTGATCCTACCAATTAATTGGAACCTAACTGAACATGATCGGACATATTAATCCTGAGTAAGTGCCACTTTGTAGCATTGTTCGCAACATTTTTCATCAGTTTCCTGATAACTGAGAGTGGTAATAGGCCAATAATTGTCCAGATATGGTTTTGTCCTGCTTTATGGGCCTTGGACATAGCTGGGCAACTTTCCACATTGTTGGGTGGATGCCAATGTTGTATCTGTACTGGAATGGCTTCCCCAAGGCTGCAGGTAATTCTTGAGCACAAGTCTTCAGAATCACAACTGGGATGTGGTTAGGCCTTTAACCTTTGCTGTACTATACTCCAGTATACTCAGTGATTTCTTGATATCACACAGAGCAACTGAATTGGATGTGGATTGTCTCCTTGACATTAGACAACTCAGGAGGATGCTGAAATACATCATACACTAAGTACTTCTTGCTGGAAATGATTATGAGCCTTGTCTTTTATATTGACATGCTGGGCTCTATAAGCATTGAGTTGGGGATTTTCATGAAGAGGTTCCTCCTCCCATTTATTGTATTGCTGTAGGGTTAATGGAGTGACAATTTGTCAATTCATCATTGACACAGGTATGATGGCACCAAATAGCTTCTTTCTATGCTGCAACAATTCCATGATTCTGTGATTAATTGTCCATCATAATTCTAAAGTAGCTGCAACAGGAATGAAGAGCTTTACTCTTATCCGTTAGTTGTAAGATCACTTAACTAAGTCCACTGCTCTACTGTTTAGCCTTGCATTGTAACTTTACCAGTTTGGTATTTCATTCGTAGGTTGCTGCAATGGCATCTATAAAATCCATCTTTTATTAGCAATGATCAAAGATCTATAAAAGATATTTTGAAAGGGGAGCTGGCAGTGATTAAACATTGGAATGGGAAATTCCTCAGACTTCAATTTTATTCTTATTACAGTCTGTATTGATCACATGTTCATTGCCTGAAACCATTTTTTATTTATTGACTTGCATTTTGTTTAAATCAGAGCTATCATTTATAGTCATTACTGAATTCAAATTAAGGTGGATTAGCACAATTTGGATTCATTTCTACTTTGAACTCGACTTGTCCTGTGCATTGACAAGTGTTCTGATAGTTACCTGCAAGATGAGTTTTCCAATAAAACCATCCTCTCAATCATTTAATTAATGAAGCTCAAAATGCCCATCTACATTTAGCCACTGGATTACATGAATATTCCTCATTTGTAAATTCAGCTGCGATATAACCTATGAATGTGGACTGTTATGGTGCAAGGGTAGAGTAAGGTGTACCTCTGAGCCAGGAGACCAGAGTTCAAGTTCCATCTACTGCAGAGGTGTGTATTAACACCACTGAACAGCTTAATTGGGGAAAATATCAAACCTATGAATGGCACAGCTCTGATTCAGCTCATGTCAGCTATTTCCCATCAGTCCTGCAATCACTGGTGTACATTTAGTCCCTGCCAACCAATAGCTTGAATTAAAAGTTTGCTCTCTGTCTTTTCAAATCCCCCTGTGACCTTGCCCCCGTCTATCTCTGTAATTTCCACCAACCCCTTATCTTATTCTGGCCTCTTGTCCATCCCATATTTTTAATTGCTCCTCTATTGGTGACTTCCTCAGACCATAAACTTAACACCTCTCCATTTCTTGATTTTGCTTTCTGCTTTTCACTCTTTAAAACATTTTGATCAGGAATTTGGCCATTTGAACTAATGTCTCCTTATTTGTCTTGATGTTACCTTATTACGCTCCAGTAAAGTGCCTTGGGGCAACATATTACAATCAAGATGCTATATAAATGTGAGGTATTGTTTTTATTCACAAATCCATATCCAGGTGCACCATCTGCCATGAAGATTTTTTTTGTTGCAGTGAACTTGATTTCGCATTATTCAGAGGGAGTCTCAAAGTTTTAACCTATGCACATGAAAAAAAGCACAAACACTTCTTCAACATGTATTTCCCACCTCATTCTTGCAGGAAGTGCGTGTTGTAAAAATTGATGCTTTCTTTTTACAAGAACAGCTGATAGTTGGTGCTTGTGTATTAGTTAACAGTCCATCGCTAACCGTCCAATCTTTAACAAGTGGGCCTTCTCTCAAGATTGATTTGCAGGGGAAAGCTTGTCTAACTTCAAGAATGGATCTTCCATTCAAGTTTATGAGCAGTAACATGTAAGTTCATGAAGTAAATACAACAAAAGTGTATTGTTAAACAGTACAGACTTGCTGTGCTTTTAATCCCAATAAGAACAGCTTATCATTATTGCATTGCAAAGCATACAGATATAATAAATAATGTCAGCCTTCTTGATGATTCACCGTGTTCAACAATGACTCACACCCATCAAAAACAAGTGAAAACTTTACATCAGCCTTTTGTGTCTCAATTTTCTTAAAGGCATGAGTGAGTTTAGGAATCAATATTGTTGATGTAATGCTTGCCCCTTGCCCAGTCAGGAAATATTTTAATTGCTAAAACCAGCTCTCAAGATAAAATATATTTACTGTTTTTGGTACTTGTACTTGACCAATGTAAAGCTACTCAGCAGAGTAACTTGGACCCGAAGATCCTGGTCTCCTTATTTGAGAAAAGATGTATTGGCGCTGGAGGGGGTGCAGAGGAGGTTCACTGGCTTAAGAAAATTGATTGAGTGGACTGGGACTATCCTCAGTCGAATTAAGAAGAATGAGTGGGATCTTGTAGAAACATATCAAGTTATGAAGGGAATATATAAGACAGAAGCAGGGAGGCTGTTTTCACTGACAGGTGGAATCTAGATCTAGGAGAGGTGTAACTTCAAAATAAGGGGGAGCACATTGAGAACTGATTTGAGGGGGAACTTCTTCACCCAAAGGGTTGTGAATCTGTGAAATTCCTGTCCAGTGAAGCCATCTTCCGCAACTACACTGGCACCACCCCCCACCTTTTCCTCCGCTACATCGATGACTGTATCGGCGCTGCCTCGTGCTCCCACGAGGAGGTTGAACAGTTCATCAACTTTACTAACACCTTCCATCCCGACCTCAAATTCACCTGGACTGTCTCAGACTCCTCCCTCCCCTTCCTAGACATTTCCATTTCTATCTCGGGCGACCGACTCAACACAGACATCTGTTATAAACCGACTGACTCCCACAGCTACCTGGACTACACCTCCTCCCACCCTGAACCCTGTAAAAACGCCATCCCATATTCCCAATTCCTTCGTCTCCGCCGCATCTGCTCCCAGGAGGACCAATTCCAACACCGCACAGCCCAGATGGCCTCCTTCTTCAAGGACCGCAGATTCCCCCCAGACGTGATCGACGATGCCCTCCACCGCATCTCCTCCACTTCCCGCTCCTCCGCCCTTGAGCCCCGCTCCTCCAACCGCCACCAAGACAGAACCCCACTGGTTCTCACCTACCACCCCACCAACCTGCGCATACAACGTATTATCCGCCGCCATTTCCGCCACCTCCAAACGGACCCCACCACCAAGGATATATTTCCCTCCCCTCCCCTATCAGCGTTCCGCAAGGACCACTCCCTTCGTGACTCCCTTGTCAGATCCACACCCCCCACCAACCCAACCTCCACCCCCGGCACCTTCCCCTGCAACCGCAGGAAATGTAAAACTTGCGCCCACACCTCCACACTCACTTCCCTCCAAGGCCCCAAGGGATCCTTCCATATCCGCCACAAGTTCACCTGTACCTCCACACACATCATCTATTGCATCCGCTGCACCCGATGTGGCCTCCTCTATATTGGTGAGACAGGCCGCTTACTTGCGGAACGCTTCAGAGAACACCTCTGGGCCGCCCGAACCAACCAACCCAATCACCCCGTGGCTCAACACTTTAACTCCCCCTCCCACTCCACCGAGGACATGCAGGTCCTTGGGCTCCTCCACCGGCAGAACACAACTACACGACGGCTGGAGGAGGAGCGCCTCATCTTCCGCCTGGGAACCCTCCAACCACAAGGTATGAATTCAGATTTCTCCAGCTTCCTCATTTCCCCTCCCCCCACCTTGTCTCAGTCGGTTCCCTCAACTCAGCACCGCCCTCCTAACCTGCAATCCTCTTCCTGACCTCTCCGCCCCCACCCCACTCCGGCCTATCACCCTCACCTTGACCTCCTTCCACCTATCCCACCTCCATCGCCCCTCCCCCTAGTCCCTCCTCCCTACCTTTTATCTCAGCCTGCTTGGCTCTCTCTCTCTTATTCCTGATGAAGGGCTTATGCTCGAAACGTCGAATTCTCTATTCCTGAGATGCTGCCTAACCTGCTGTGCTTTGACCAGCAACACATTTGCAGCAGTGAAGCTGTTGAGCTACATCATTGAATGTTTATCAGGCAAAGGTAGATACATATTTGATCAGTAAAGGAATTAAAGGTAATGGTGTGAGGACAGGGAAGTGGAGGTTAGTCCATGAAAAGATCAGCCATGATCTTATTGAATGGTGGAGCAGGCTCAAGGGGACTGATGGCCTACTCCTGCTCCTAGTTCTTATGTTCTTATGTGACAAAGGGCTTCCAGTAAAATATAATTATTCAGTCTTCAGGATATTTTGTCCTGTAACAATAGCAACTATCTGTATTTATATAGAGATGGAACATACATGGTTCACAATCAAAACGGTCTCCTCACTAGGGCCAGCTCAGGAGTCAACGATCTCTTTAGGCACACCCTGCATGATCTTTATTCCAGGTCATAACAAAGAGTAAGTAATATCACATAAGGAATATCCATTGTATCATGCAAGTTATTCATGCACCTTTAGAGCTTCCTTTCCATGGATTGTCAGAGGATAAATGTGACATGGCAACTGACAGAGAAGTGTGCCCACACATACATGAGGCTTACAGAAGTGCTCTAGCACTCATATTTATCTGTCTATGTGGCAGCTTCTATTAACCATGATTATATTTAGTTACACCATGAATTGATGGTGCATATCTATCCAGTAGTCTGATGTGATGGCATACTTAAAACACCTGACCTGCAAGTAGCCATTCAACAGTGATAAGCACAGAAACCTTCAAATATCTCTGTGGATGAGGTAGGACAAATCACTTAAGGAGTTACAAAACTGTCTTCCAAGTTGGTGTTGAGAAAACAAGTGAACCATCCTCAGTGGTTATGAAAAGAAACTTCCTACATTTCCAGACACCCATCAAAACCTTCCGCAATCTCAGGAAGGCTTTAACAAATGCAAATTACTGGACATTGACACAATGGCTGTCATAGGCAGACCCACCCAGAGAATGTCTCAGAAATCCACACTGGAATCAATATTACCAGTGAGGTAGTGCGCGATTTTTGGCAGACATTTGGAAAGTACCCACTGACTCCCCGCTGAAGATGTTGGTAGTTGTTTTCCATAGGAGATGCGTCAGAGAATAAGTATTCAAGGACTTGGTAATTTTCAAAAACTGCAACATTCACCACAAAGAATGCGTCCAAGAAAATGGCAAATCAACATTGGCCTCAGTTTAGCACCTTATATCTCAAAGACAACCAAGGACTCTAAAGCATATGTTCTTTGATCTTCCTTTAGATTGGCATCATTCTCCTTCAATTTTTTTATGGTCCCAAGTGATTGCATGATCAATCCTGAAGGGTCACTGGACCTGAAACATTAACTCTGCTGTGTCTCCATAGATGCTGCCAGAGATGCTGAGTTTCTCCAGCAATTTCTGTTTTTGTTTGTTTCAAATCTGCAGCATCCACTGTTCTTTGTTTTATTTCAGAGATAAAATGATGCTGGTTTCTCTCACTAATGCTATTTGTTCAATTGAATTTTATCAATATTGTTAGGTCCCCAATAATGCTACCACCTTGAACTTTGCTGACTAGATAATAACTCTGGACATGTTTCTCCCGTTTGGTTATTGTGCATACTGATGGTTGCAGATCTGAGGTCTTTCACATAGTATTCAACTTGCCAGCCCTATAACTTCCAGAGTTTAGAAGCATGAAAGAGATCTAACTGAGGTTAGATGCTAAAGAGGATTGACAAAGTAGACATAGAGAGAATATTTCCTTTTGTGGAGCACTCTTGAACAGAAGTTTGTAACTTTAGGATAAGGGGTATCAGATTTAAAACAGAGATGAGGAGAGATTACTTCTTTCAAAGGGTCATAAATCTGTGGAATCCAGAACTGCAGAGTGTGGTGGATGTGATGACTTTGAGTCAACTTAAGGAGGGGATCAACAGATTTTGAATTTGTAATGAATTGAAGGGATATGGGAGTGTGCAGGAAAGGGGAGTTGAGATTGAGGTGAGATAGGCCATAACTATATTGCATGGCGGAGCAGGCCTGAGGGTCTGAATTGACTACTCCTGCTCCTATTCTTCTGTTTATGTGAATGAAGAAAGCTCGTACCCCTTTGTGTCATTGTACCCAGGACTTCCACACAACACTCCACCTATTGACAATTTCTTCCACTTCCAGCCACGTCTATTTAATTTATTCTTCTCCAGCCATCCTCTAAAACAATTTCCTTTGTTTCTCTTTTACTGACTCAGTGGAACCTCCACGGCTGGATTAGAGGACTGTGGGATGTACTTGCTTTGGGTTCAAGAGATCTGCTTCTCCTCCTGTGAACCTGGGCTTCCAGCATTAAAGCAGACTCATGCTTTATTTTTATTCCTTCATGGGATGTGGACATTGCTGGCAAAGACTGCATTTGTTGCCCATCCCAAACTATAAGGCTTGCTCAATCACTTAACAGTCAATCAAATTGCAGTGCATCTGGAGTCCCATGTAGGCCAGTCTGCATAAGGACTACAAATTTCCTTTCGGGAAGGACATTTAGATTAGATGAGATTCCCTACAGTGTGGAAACAGGCCCTTCGGCCCAACAAGTCCACACCGACCCTCCGAAGAGTAACCCACCCAGACCCATTTCCCTCTGACTAATGTACCTAGCACTATGGGCAATTTAACATGGCCAATTCACCTGGCCTGCACATCTTTGGACTGTGGGAGGAAACCGGAGCACCCGGAGAAAACCCCTGCAGATACGGGGAGAATGTGCAAACTCCACACAGACAGTTGCCCGAGGCTGGAATCAAACCTGGGACCCTGGTGCTGTGATGCAGCAGTGCTAACCACTGAGCCACCGTGCTGCCCGTTGTGAACCTGCTGGGATTTTAATGACAATTGATGGCAGTTTCATGGTCACCATTGCTAAGACTGGTTTTGTATTCATGGACTAAGTTCAAATTACAGCAGTTTCTGCCATACTGGGATTTGAACACATGCCACCATTGTATTGGCCTTGGGTATTTACACACTGGGTCAAGACAGTGTGGCACTGGGAAAGCATAGCAGGCCAGGCAGCATCCAAGGAGCAGGATCGACATTTCGGGCATAAGCCATTCATCAGAAGTGAGGGCTCATTCTTGATGAAGGGCTTATGCCTGAAACGTCAGTTCTCCTACTCCTTGAATGCTGCCTGACCTGCTTTGCTTTTCCAATGCCACGCTCTCAACTCTGATCTCCAACATCTGCAGTCCTCACTTACTCTTATTTATGTACTGATCTAAGAACATCCCCACAATGTCAATATCTCCCGTGGACTTGCGCTTTCCAGCTCCTGCCTCTATCCCACACTCGCTGCTGCTCATTGGCTGTCAATCTTCCTTTCAGCCAATTAGCAGGCCACCTTTGGGCTATGACTACTTCCTCTGTACCGTATGAGGGATCAGGACCCAGAAGTGGTCCTGACATTGTGTCTCTGACTCTAAATGCAAAATCCTGCCCCTTAGGATTTAAGATGTGCTCTGCTCTCTGTATATGGACATGATTATGATCCATTTCTCGAAACTCCCACTGGTAGAATTGGCTGTTCAATCTGACTCTCTAGGAGATTAAATGGCTTGGATATTTATTATAAAATTGCATTTGTTCTTTAAAAAGGGAGGCCTGATGGGTTTAGTAGGTTTATCCAGTTGCTAGTTTGCCCCGACAAACACAATTTATCAAAAATACCATTTGCCCATTACGCATACATTTTATTTTTATTGTGAAGCATATGCTGACTGGGAAAGATAATTTCCATTTGATCTTTTAAAAGTTATCTACAATTTTTTTTCCACGTTGTCTAGGTTTGAGACTCAGCACATTCGCATAAACAAACACAGCTTCTATTTTTAACAGTACTACATGAAACAATGATGTAGATTAATGTATCTTGTATATTGCGGTGTTAGTCCTGAAGAATGTAACAAAGGGAAAAGAGAGCTCAGCTCACAATGTTGTTCAAATTCTGTTCCATTGCCAGGAAATCTGGCAAACATCAAAATGCCCTTCATTCTGAGACATCAGTCCGATCAATTTGGTAACTAAAGTATTCCATCACGCATAACAATTCTTGAGATTACAAGCCAAAATTTTTTTTTTTGCAGAAATATCAGGCATTCTTAACCGAATTAGGAGGAGCAGCTCTGAGACAGTAGTGTCTGTTAGTGTTGTTGTATTTTATATTTTTAAGTTGAGAGAAGAAAGATTTGAAAGTGACCTGAGGGGGCAAGGTTTTCCCACAGAGGGTGGTTTGCGTGTGGAGCTGCCAGAGGAAGTGGTAGACGCAGGTACAGTTAGAAAATTTAAAAGACATTTGAACAGTTACATAAATAGGAAGGGTTTCGAGAGATGTGGGTCAAATGCAGGCAAGTGTGACTGGTTTATTTTGGATAACTTGATCGGTAGAGATGAGTTGGACCAAAAGGTCTGTTTCCAGGCTGTATGACTCTATAACTCTATGAGACTTTCAAATGAGATCCTGTTTGCCCTCTAAGGTCATGAAAATGTCCTACAGTCATTTTAAAATGTAAAGCCAGGAGGACTTTTAATGTTCTGAAGTCAATATATATTATTTGACTAACATGACTCAAAACAACAATTATCCGTAATATCACATTGTTACTTGTGGGAGCATGCTGTGTGTAAATTGCCACACTTAGAGTCATAGAGTCATAGAGATGTACAGCACGGAAACAAATATTTTAAATTAATCTTGTCCCATTTGCTAGCACTTGGCCCGTATCCCTCTAAATCCATTTTATTCATATACCCGTCCAGATGCCCGGTAAATGTTGTAATTGTACCAGCCTTCACCACTTCCTCTGGCAGCTCATGCCATACATGCATACCCTCTGCATGAAAAAGTGAGGTCCGTTTTATATCTTTCCCCTCTAACCCTAAACCTAAGCCCTCTAGTTTTGGACTCCCCCACCTCATGGAAAAGATCTTGGCTATTTACCCGATCCATGCCCCTCATGTTTTATAAACCTCTAGAAGGTCACCCCTCAGTCTCTGATGCTCTAGTGAAAACAGCCCCAGCCTATTCAGCCTCTCCCTTCACTCAAACCCCCCAACCCTTCCTATATTACAACATTTTGCTCACTTCCAAAGGCAATTCAGTGACTGTGAAAGGCTCTATACAAATGCAAGTCAAAATATAAACTACATATATTATTGCTTCTGATATTGCAATTTATAAACTGTTGTCAGATTTGGAAGAAGAGAACTGATGTGTGAGGCAGACCATTGTTGTGAAAGGGAAGTAATTAGTTGTTTTAAAATCTGCCATTCAACCATAGAGTCATAGAGATGTACAGCTTGGAAACACAAACTTCGGTCCAAGCCTTCCACGCCGACCGGATATCCCAACACAATCTAGTCCCACCTGCCAGCACCCGGCCCATATTCCTCCAAACCCTTCCTATTCATATACTCATCCAAATACCTTTTAAATGTTGCAATTGTACCAGCCTCCACCACTTCCTCTGGCAGCTCATTCCATACACGTACCACCTTCTGCATGAAAAAGTTGCCCCTTAGGTCTCTTTTATATCTTTCCCCTCTCACGCTAAACCTATGTCCTCTAGTTCTGGACTCCCCAACCCCAGGGAAAAGACTTTGCCGATTTATCCTATCCATGCCCCTCATAATTTTGTAAACCTCTACAAGGTCACCCCTCAGCCTCCGATGCTCCAGGGAAAACAGCCCCAGCCTGTTCAGCCTCTCCCTATAGCTCAAATTCTCCAACCCTGGCAACATCCTTGTACATCTTTTCTGAACCCTTTCAAGTTTCACAATATCTTTCTGATGGGAAGGAGACCAGAATTGCACGCAATATTCCAACAGGGGCCTAACCAATGTCCTGTATAGCCGCAACATGACCTCCCAATTCCTGTACTCAATACTCTGACCAATAAAAGAAAGCATACCAAATGCCTTCTTCACTATTCTATCTACTTGCAACACCACTTTCAAGGAGCTATGAACCTGCACTCCAAGGTCTCTTTGTTCAGCAACAATCCCCAAGACCTTACTATTAAGCATGCAAGTCCTGCTTCATCTCACATTTATCTGAGTTAAACTCCTCCTTCCAAATTTAATCTTATATAGACAATAGACAATAGGTGCAGGAGTAGGCCATTCTGCCCTTCGAGCCTGCACCACCATTCATTATGATCATGGCTGATCATCCTCAATCAGTATCGTGTTCCTGCCTTATCTCCATAACCGTTGATTCCACAATCCTTGAGAGCTCTATCCAACTCTTTCTTAAATGAATCCAGAGACTGGGCCTCCACTGCCTTCTGAGGCAGAGCATTCCACACACCCACCACTCTCTGGGTGAAGAAGTTTCTCCTCATCCAATCCTTTAATAATCTTATACGTCTCAATCAGATCCCCTCTCAGTCTTCTAAACTCAAGGGTATACAAGTCAGTCGATCTAATCTTTCAACATAAGATAGTCCCGCCATTCCAGGAATTGACCTCGTGAACCTACGCTGCCCTCCCTCAATAGCCGGAATGTCTTTCCTCAAATTTGGAGACTAAAACTGCACACAATATTCTAAGAGGGGTCTCACCAGGGCCCCATACAGCTGCAGAAGAACCTCTTTGCTTCTATACTCAATCCCTCTTGTTATGAAGGCCAGCATGCTATTAGCTTCCTTCTCTATCTGCTGTACCTGCATGCTTACCTTCATTGACTGATGTACAAGAACATCCAGATCTCTTTGTACTGCCCCTTTACCTAAATTGACTCCATTTAGGTAGTAATCTGCCTTCCTGTTCTTGCCACCAAAGTGGATAACCATACATTTATCTGCATTAAGCTGCATCTGCCATGCATCTGACCACTCACTTAACCTGTTCAGGTCACCTTGTAATCTCCTAACATCCTCATCACATTTCGCCCTGCCACCCAGCTTTGTATCATCAACAAATTTGCTAATGTTACTATTAATACCATCTTCTATATCATTAATATATACTGTAAAAAGCTGCGGTCCCAGCACTGATCCCTGCGGTACCCCACTGGTCACTGCCTGCCATTCCGAAAGGGAGCCGTTTATCACTACTCTTTGTTTCCTGTCAGCCAACCAATTTTCAATCCAAGTCAGTACTTTGCCCCCAATACCATGCACCCTAATTTTGCTCATTAACCTCCAATGTGGGACTTTATCAAAAGCTTTCTGAAAGTCCAGGTATACTACATCCACTGGATCTCCCTTATCCATCTTCAGAGTTACATCCTCAAAAAATTCCATAAGATTAGTCAAGCATGATTTCCCCTTCATAAATCCTGTAATTGACTCCAGCATCTTTCTCACCACTGAGGTCAGACTAACTGGTCTATAATTTCCTGCTTTCTCTCTTGCTCCTTTCTTAAAAAGTGGTACAATATTAAAATATATTTGGAAAAGATGAAGGAGACAGGCATAAGGATTTGTTTTTTTGTCAAGTAAAGTAATAGTAGTTATGAAGATTTCCACCAATGATGTTTCCAGAGGCACTATGACAGGCTTTCTTCACAGACAAAACTGATTATCTCCACAATATACGATAAACCAGAGTATTTCTCAACTCAATGAGAGTCAGAAAAGTCAAAAGTACAAACTACTTAGAAAATGAAAAAACATTAACCGTTATTGCTAACAACACCTTGACATTTACCCACCGATGCAGAGTGTCTCTAAAAAAAATGTCACAATATACTTTAAACTTGCAACATTGAATGGTGGAAAGAGACTGCAATTCGATGAACCAGGCAGGAAAACTGACAAAGGAATATTGTTCTTTGAGTTTAAGAAAAACTGTGAAAAGTGAACCTTTAAAGCTGGACAGAGCTCTGAGCCAGGCCCTAACCAGTGAACCTTTCGCTGATTTGAAATAAAATCACGCATTGCTGGCTTGAAATTATTATTACAAGGCAGAGGCATAGTGTGCATCCAAAAGAAAGCAGGGTGCTTTGTTAAAGTGCTCAGTGGAGCAGTGAGAAGTACATCTCTCTGAACATCTCAACATGTGAACAGTGCCTGAACATGTCCCTCCTTTACTTGAGATTTGGCTGCTTTGTGAAACTTGCTGCCAATAATAATAAAGCCGACACTCACATTGACCTGCTTTTTATCCTCGGGGCTGAAGTTTTTACTTTGTACTGTTCCTAAGCCAACACCATGGGATTCTATGTTTTTCAAAAGCTTTGGCTGGGCCTGTCTGTTTGGTACTACCAAATGTTTTCAAACTCCTCTTATTTTGAAGTGCTGATTGAAAGCTACTAGAAAAGTGCTCCAGTGATGTGACTTAACTTTAAATGACCCATTACCTTGATTAAGGAACATTGTTATGCTCAGATCAATGGCAAAATTGGTGACTGATTGGTCGTACTTTTCATGGCTCATAACCATGTATTTTCATTTGCCACTGCAAGAATTAAAGAAAGCAGCCTGTGTCTCCAGTCACATTTCTAGCCTGCTCCAGGATTTATCCTGACTATAAAGTCAGTGAGAGAAATCATTTTTCTTCAAACAGTTTAGAGAATACTATAAATGCTGCAAAGATTAACCCTCATAGAGATATTATTTCGAGACTTCAGCTCCATTGGTAATATATTGTTGCCTTCTGCAATTAATGAGACTACTCCTAGCTCAAAACCATGGGTGGAAGAGGTTGGAAAGGGAGTGTTTGTTGATACAGGATTGCCAAACGAATCCAATTCAGCATGTTTAAAATGATGTGGTTTACCTGTTGCAGAATGCATGCAGAAACTTTCATTCCTAGTTAAGAACCCAACGACTGGGGCTGGTGAAGAATAATTCAAACAGAGTGGTCATAAATGCCCCTATGTCTCATCACAGCTTTAACCTCCACCAGCTCCTGTCACAGTTTTTACTTTTGCATGCACATCTAAAGAATCATACAGCGAGGTTGCAAAAAGGTGATATCTCTTGATGGCTTCATAAGGAACTCGGAAATTGACCTCCCGTTAGGTTATTCATCAACCGTTCTGCAGCTCTGGAGCATGGTTGAGATTCAGCTTCAGTATAGATCCTGAAATCTTCCCCTTTTGGAGAATTATCAATAGTTACAAGGTGAAATTCATCATCAACAGTACGTCTGCACTCAAACATGACAAAAACTGGTATCTTGTTGAAAGAGATATTAGTGTTGTTCAGTTGCTGATTTAAAGTCCATGTGTGGACAGATTGACAAAATCTTTATCAAGGTGATGCTTTTTAATATATTGAGCATAGGGACAAGCAAAATAAGAGAGTTTTATTTGTCATTCAGTTGTTAACATTTGCATCTATTTTAAGAAGAAATAACTAATCACTTATTAAATTAAATGTGACTCTTAGCAGAACTCCCCATGGTGCCCTTGACATGATGTCCAAACAAGCAGTAGTCTCATTTATACTCTGCATGAGATTTCTGGGAATAATTCCAAACCTGCTGAAGGAGATTAAATGCACTGAATAACAGGTTCATAGAAATGCTTTCTTCTGCTGAGAGAATCAAGCTGTTTTTCTGTTTTAACTGGTGTTTTTGGCTTTACCGTTTCACAGTTACTAAACCCATTCATTGTACTGGCTCCAACATAGCGTCTGCACCTGAAATGCCTGCTGGTGCCTTCTAACATGAGGCTTTAGGATACTTCTCATTTGCTTGGTATTGCTTCTTTGATGTTGGCATTGTGATAGCTTTCATACTAATGATTGTGCTCAGTAATAACTAAGCTTGTTGTTACTTACACACATTTCCCAGCCAGGGGCAGTAGTTTACTTTTGATGCTGTGTTCTTTGAAGACACATTTTCCTCCCTTCCTTCTTTCAATGTATATTTCCAGCTATATTTTCCCCTTTCCTTTCTCGTGGGGCCCCAGTATTGCCATCTCCAAACCTGCACTAACATTATTTTTTGAAAAGGTTACTGGAGAGTTGTGAATGGCACAGGAGGTAATCTGCTCCTGATTTTTCCTTTCCTGAGCCTTCAGATATCCCAGTTTGATTAGAATCGCGCTCGTGTCTCCATTACCTTAAGTGCAATCAGTGTGAGTAGTGTATCATTTTACTTTTGAAATGGACTTTTCACTGTCACTTCATTGCTCATGTCACAGCACCAATTGCCCTTCAAAAAGTACTTCATTGGTTGTAAAGCAATTTGGGACACACTGAGATCATGAGAGGTGCTATTGAAATGTAAATTTATCTTTCAAACTTTCAAGTTTGTTAGTATTCTGCACCATAATCGTTGTCAAAGGGGCAGAGGAATATTCTCTTTTCAAGATGTCATTTTAACCTGGATAGTAATTTGTCCTCTGTTTCTTTTTTAAAAAACTGGTCCTTCTTCCTGTCATTCAGGTGGAGTTCATTGTCTTCTCAGGCACTTGTACAGACAGGCCATATCCTAAACTCCTTAAGAATGTAGAAGGCAGGAGCAGATATCGGCCACTCACCCTTTCAGCCAGCTTAACTGTTCAAAAGCTCTTGGCTGATCTTCTACTTCAATGCTATTCTCCTGTAGTATCCCGGTACCTCTTGATGTTTTCAAGCTATGTATGAGGAATGGGAGAAAGTGAGGACTGCAGATGCTGAAGATCAGAGTCAGTGTAGTGCTGGAAAAGCACAGCAGGTCAGGCAGCATCCGAGGATCAGGAGAATCGATGTTTCGGGTGTAAGCCCTTCATCAGGAAGGGCTCATTTTCTAGCACCACACTCTTGACCCATGTGTGAGGAATCACAGCTTTGCCAGGATAATCATGTGTACAGGATTCTAAATCATTGGAATACACTTCGGTTACTATGGAAGCTTTACGACTAGACCTCAGGCAAGGTTCCCCAAGTTATTACAGTTCCAGGTAGGATACCCCAAATTGTCAAACACCTGAGTGATGAACTGGCTCCTCTTCTTTGTTCATCTGCCCTCTCACCTGGTTGGACAAAGGTTAATTTGCAAAGGATCCCATTCCTTGTGAATATCTTTCACCTAGACTAAGTTAATTAATGTTTTAAAATGAGCCAAAGTAACTAGGCTTTCTTAAATTAACAAAAGAATGAGTTTGTAGCTACTAAATGCAATAAGGAATAACAATACAATACACATGCACAGATTAGAAATGAGAAACAAGTTCAAAAAAAAGAGAAAGTTAAAGATATACAGATTCGTTTCTATGAATTATTTGTGAAGAGTAAATAGTAGAATATTGATACTTGAACAGTCCATATTGGGACTCCTGGTCATGCAGATTAGTTGAAATTCTTTTGTCCTGTTTCTTTTTGGTAGGATTACTGGTTTGCTGCAAACTAGTATTCAGTATCTGATAGTAGTTTACCTGCAATGCAGGGGTGGATAGTAGGTGACTCTCTGACTGTAACCTTCACAGCACACCAGTGCTCAAACCCAGATGAGCATGCAGATCAGCTCACTAGCACATCTTCCACTAGCACACACAGACAAGGATTTTATATTTTTATTTAATTTTCCAGAGCTTGTCATCCTATAGCTTGTGATTTGTCTTCTGTAAGTTCCCCTGATAAGTCCAATGTCTTAACGTTAATGGCTGGATATTATGATATTTTATACTGAATCAGATGTGAGCAAAATTGGTGCTATTTTCACCAGTGCAGAAGATTTGATTGAGGCCTCTAATAAAATAATTTGGGAAAATATATCTCTACTTGTCAGAGAAATGATAATTTGAGAGTATAGATATCAATTTATTACCGAAAGACTGAAGGGATTGTTCAGGAATGATTTGGAGATGCCGATGTTGGACTGGGGTATACAAGTTTAAAATCACACAACACCAGGTTCATCACAAATCATCACAACCACCCGATGAAGGAGGGTCGCTCCGAAAGCTAGTGCGCTTCCAATTAAACCTGTTCGACTATAACCTGGTGTTGTGTGATTTTTAACAGTGTTCAGAAAAATTCTGTTTATGAAAAGGGTGGTTAGGATGTGGGTATACCTTATCAGAAACAATACAGGAAGCAAATCCACATTCACATTTAAAAGATAAATTAAGTGAAAAAATGGAAATGGAATGGGGAAAGGATACCGGAATGGTTCTAAGTGGATAAGTCATTTTAAAGAGTTTCTGGAGACATGGTGAACAAATAATATTCCCTTCTGTGCTATGAGATAATTTGGCTCTCTAGTTAATAGGTCAAATTTCAGAATACTTATAACGCTTTGTCAAACATAAACATGGAGATCTGGTTTTACAGCTTTGCCCCAAAAGTGCAAATAGTCTATTTGTTTGTCACTTTATCTCATTTGCTTGGGAGGGTATTTACTGGAATGTATCACTTGTAAACTGCACACAAGAATCATCTGCAGCCCTGTGTGAGTGAATTGGCCTGAACAATGTCAACAACCATTGCAGTTAAAACACTGACAGATTCCTGGAGACTCTCTCCCACCTCAATAAACAAATCCACTCTTTTACTCTTGCAGCTGTCTTGTACGTAATGTGGGATGTAGGTATTGCTTGGCTGATTTGCATTGTTTGGACAAACTCCTTACATTGTCTGACCTAGCAAAAAAAGGACAAGGAGCGAGGTCATAAAGTTGGTGAAAGCTTTGCAATCTCTGTAGCCTGCATTCTCTGTTTCTTTACTCACTGTCTACTGAGCACAATTTTTAACACTGGGTACTTATTAGTGTCTCACTCAGATGAATTTGCCATACCACTCTAACCCTTTGTTTCTTTGTTCACTTTAGCAAGTATAAGGCAGAAGAGACACCAGACTATTTCTCATTGGATGAAGTGTGGTTGCCATGTTATCACTTTCATGCCCTTGACTAATGTGTTCTCATGCGAAATAACCTTTACTTATGCTGCAAAGTTACTGGCATGATTCTAGTTGTTTGAATTCTTTGGTCACTTCAGGTTAAATTCGATCTTGCTCAACTCACACTCCCATGTCCAGATGTATATTGAGTCAATTGCTTTTTCCCTGTATGCTTTCTCTATTCTTAGATCTATTACAGTGTGCCTTCTTACATCAGATATTGTGAACTTTGGTCTAGTTTAGGTCAGTGAAGAACTGCTCATGCATAACACTACCAGTCTATGCCTTTGCTGGTCATTAGTCTTTTGACTCTTTCTTAACCTTAATCTGGCTACTATGGTACTCATTAAAAAACTGAAAGATCTGCAGATGCTGTAGATCAGAAGCAAAAACAGAAGTTGCTGGAAAAGCTCAGCAGGACTGACAGCATCTGTGAAGAGAAATTAAAGTTAAAATCTTGGGTCGAGTGACCCTTCCTCAGAACCGAGGCATTCTGATTAACAGAGTTCTGGTGAAGGTTCAGTGGACCTGAAATGTTAACTTTGATTTCTCTTTAGATGCTGCCAGTTCTTCTGAGCTTTTCCAGCAACTCCTGTCCCTATAGTACTCTTACTGGCTACTATTAAGACTTAAATTAATCTTCAATGATATACAATACAACTACAACTCCTACTTCTCAAGTCCAAAACAGCTGTTCCAGCCATGCCTTAGCCAAGGATGGGCATTCTATTCTAAATTAAAGTGCCTCTAATATAGGCACATCCGCTATTTATAAATTAATTGCTCTGAACTCAGATGCATTAAGGACAGACTAAATTCAATATGACTCAAACCATCCATTTGTCACTTTTTGCTATGATCAGGTGCAAGTTCTCTGCCTTTGATGTAAACAATCAGCTCAAAGTGAACTTCTCAAGACTCTTGATCATTTCCCATTACTCTTGGATTCCATTTTTGTATTGCTTGCTTTTTATGGTTCCAGGTTGTAACATTTACTAGCCCAGGAATTATCTCTGTGATCATTGTTTTACAGGATGTATGTGGATCACTCAGTTGGGTGAAATATTTTCTGAATTATTGGGCAAGATTCTGTTTTCCCAATCACATGTCAACTCTTGGTAGTCAATGAGGTTGCCAAATGACAGGTTTGCTTGACCATCTGACTTCAATTTTAAACCTTTACTCAAGGAACTAAAATCAGCATCTTATCTTTTAACTGTGACTCACATACTTTATTCCATTATTCTCTTCCAACATCTATAATTCACTTGTTACCATCTCTCTGTAACTGGGCTTTCCAGAACAGTTTACATTTACCTCTAGTCTCTCCAGTATCTGTTCGAAATTACAAGAATTGTATGTTTACTATATTAGAATGCAGGAAATATTTTAACTACAAAAATACCCTATCAATGTTTCCTTTCACACCTTTTTCCGTTTCTTCATACTAATTTCATAAGGCTTTTGAATTGCTATGAAACCAACTCATCCATTTCCTTAAAGTTTGCAAACATATTTATTTTGGTTAGTTTAGCTTACAATCACTATTGGTCTCAGGGTTATTATGGCTTTCACTACCAATTCAATGCCCATATTATTGTACCTCCTTTGGCTGTCTGTCACCCTTGTTATTCATTTTGTCTAGGAGAAAGTGAGGACTTCAGATCCTGGAGATCAGAGTCAAAGAGTGTGGTGCTGGAAAAGTACAGCCGGTCAGGCAGCATCCGAGGAGCAGGAGAATCGATGTTTCGGGCATAGGTCCTTCATCAGTAATGAATCAGGTATTCATTTTTTCTCTCATTATGCCTCTGCTGAAGAGGACAGAGCTGCCAATTCAAGGCTGCAGCATTTAAAACTAAGATCATCCCTCTGTTCTAGCAATACTGAAAGCATTGACCTTCCAACATCAGCTGGAATGCATGGAGGAATTCATTGTCAACAGGAATCAAAATTCTTTAATTTACCATTGAGCATGCGATCACATCCAATGTCCATTGCAATTGAATCAGCAGGAACCCAGAGTAGGTTCAGCATAGTGGTCTCCTGGCCTGGCATGGTGATCTCTTGGCCAAGCATGACGGTCTCTCAGTCTGACATGGCAATCTCTCAGCCTTGTGTAATGTTTCTTCAGCCCAGTGATCTCCCGGCTCAGCGTGGTGGTCTCTTGGCTTGGTGTGGCCGTGACTCAGCCCAGCATGGAGGACTCTCGGTAGCCTGGCGTGGCAGTCTCCTGGCCAGTCATGACTATCTCTCGGCAGCCTGACGTGGTGGTCCCTTGGCCCAGCATGATGGTCCCTCTGTGGCCTGAATTGGTGGCCTCTCGGCCCAGTGTGGCAGTTTCCCAGCAGCTCGGTGTGATGACCTTTCCGCCCGGTATTGCCTCAGCATGGACTTCCGACCTCAAATTAATTCCAAAGTGGTTTCCTGGCCTTGAGAGCCTCAAGGTGAAGCCGGGCACATCCTGGAGTCAAGGTCTGGTGCAGACTAGGAGCAAGGTGCTGGTGTGGACTCAGTTGGAAGGACTTTTATTTGGAACTTTTTATTTCTTTACTTTTGTAATTTATTCCTATGATCTATAACGTTGGAAATTTTAATTACTTCATTTTCCAATCTTTTTCCCCTAAGAATTTGTATTTAAGAATATGTACCTAGGAACCTTTGAACTAAGATGGTGTTGTAAGTGACAACTTGTAAACTTATCATTGTACTCACTTCAGTACAGGTAACAGTAAAATTAATTCTAATTCTAAAATTGCTTTTACAGGTTCTTATTCTCGCTGTACTGTCACGGTCATTTCTGATCTTCTTCCTTGGCGATGCTTCATTTTTTTTCTCATCTATCACCTGTTAACACAGTTTCATTCTAACTTGGTGAAAGCTTTTCCTTCTGCCACATGTGCCAAATGTAACTTGCTGTCCACATTTTGTTACTGTTGTGCATTTTCTATAAGTAATGCTAATTTCATCTTTAGTTTGCAAATAATATTTCTCCAACTTTAACTGCCAGAATTTGGAGCAATTGAATTTGCCAATTGCTCCAACTTTTGACCAGCAACCACAACTGTGAATAACTCATTCAGAATGTATATGTATGATTTGCCACAAAAGCAATGTGCTGAGCCTAGAGAGCTGGCTGAAGCCAACTTTTGTTTACACAGGCTTTAAGATAGATGGGTGAGTGTGGTTTGCAGTATCAGTCACTGAGGCTCACTTTGGGTAACAAATGCTATACGTCTCATAGCTTAACGTGATGCTTGTAGACTCAAACCGGTGAGTAATTGGACATCACATACCGGGTGGTTGTGAAAAGTATGGCCTGTTCACTGAGCTCAGGTGTACAAGTCTTCAAGTAGCACATTTTAGAATGTGCCTTCAGATGACTCCTGTGGATTTTGCTCACCTGATTGAGGTTTGGATGAAACTGTACGAAACAGTCTTATACAGCCTCAGATGATACAATAGCAAAGCTTTGATGTAACCAGTGCTTCAGCAGATGAAATAGTTCCTAAAAGCAGGCTCTATTGGATTATAAGAAAGACAGAAAGTGCTGGAAAAACTCAGTGGTCCAGGCAACATCTGTGAAGAGAGAAACAGAGTTAACATTTTGAGTTAAGCATGGCTTCTTCACTGCTCCTCAGATGCTGCCTGAACTGCTGTGCTCTTCCAGCACCACTAATCCAGAATTCTTCACTATTGACCAAGCATGGAAAATGTTGTGATTTGGAGATGCCGGTGTTGGACTGGGGTGTACAGAGTTAAAAATCACACAACACCATGTTATAGTCGAACAGGTTTAATTGGAAGTGCTAGCTTTCGGAGTGCTGCTCCTTCATCAGGTGGTTGATGAAGGAGCAGCGCTCCAAAAGCTAGTGCTTCCAATTAAACCTGTTCGACTATAACATGGTGTTGTGTGATTTTTAACTTGGAAAATGTTGGGTTTTTTATGCTGTAGGCAGAGGAACATGAGGAACAAGTAGAATAATTTATGAAAGTACCCAGAGCATAAGCGATCATGTTGGTCCTTTGCTCTGGGCACTGCCTTTGTCTTTTGTCTTTTATTCTGGGTACTGTTCCACTTGCTCCCCTCCCCTTCTGTCTACAATGTTTTTCAGCTCCTTTCAGTTCTGAAGAAGAGTCTAACTGGACTCATAACGTGAACTCTATTTCTCTCTTCATGGCTGCTGTCAGACCTGTTGATTTTCTCCAATACTCTCTATTTTATTTTAGATTTGCAGCAGCTGCAGTATTTTATTTTTATCCATTGGATTATAGCTCAGTACAGTATTGAAGGTAAAAAAAATTGGATTTGTTTTAAAGTAGGAGAAAGTGCTGGAAGTTCAGAGTGGAAAAGTATGGCACTGGAAAAGCACAGTAGGTCAGGCAGCATCCAGATGTTCTTCCAGCGCACACCTTTCAATTCGTTTTTGAGTGCCTGACAAGACTAGCAGCCAGGGTGTCAATGTATACACAGAAAAATGATGCAGGGTGACCCGATTAAGAAACGGGTGCCACGCAAACAATGCAGAGAGTAACCTAATTAATAAGTAGGGAATGCCATTGTCACCTCATCTGATGGCCCCCAAACCACATCAATTCGCCCCTGTAAATCTTTTATGCATTTTTACTGTCTCCAGAAGGACAAGACCAAGTCTCTGCATTGCAATTACTATACAGGAAACAATTATCAGCCAACCAGAGACCATTGTGCTGTGGCCTTTGCCTACTTAATACTATTAGGTTGTAGCTGATAATGAAAACAAACATAAATTCTGCTCATTTCAACCTCAGTGGAGAAGGACCAGGACTGCCCAGCATTGGTTCCTATGTACATAATAAAGACACAACGTGACAATTGCAATTGGACTCCAAGTGATGGAATTTTAATATACAGTATTTCTCAGACCTTTCAATATTGACTAGAGATTTTGGATAAGAATAGACTGTTCTTTGATAAGGTGACCAAACAGGTGGATGAGGGTAAAGTGGTTGATGTGGTGGATATGGATTTCAGTAAGGTGTTTGATAAGGTTCCCAGCAGGAGGCTATTGCACAAAATATGGAGGCACATGGGATTGAGGGTGATTTAGCAGTTTGGATCAGAAATTGGCTAGCTGAAAGAAGACAGAGGATAGTGGTTCATGGGAAATGTTCATCCTAGAGTTCAGTTACTTGTGATGTACTGTAAGGATCTGTTTTGGGGCCACTCCTGTTTATCATTTTTATAAATTACCTGGATGAGGACGTAGTAGGATGGATTAGTAAATTTGTGGATAGCAGTAAGGCTGGTAGAGTTTAGGATAGTGATGAAGGATGCTGTAGGTTACAAAGTGACATAGGCCAGCTCCAGAGCTGGGCTGAGAGGTGGCAAATGGAATTTAATGTGAAAAAATGTGAGGTGATTCATTCTGGATGGAGTAACAGATAGGGTGACCAGTGAGAGCCTTTTTCCTCAGATGGTGATGGTTAGCACAAGGAGACATAGCTTTAAACTGAGGAGTGATAGATATAGGACAGATGTCAGAGGTGGTTTCGTTACTCAGAGAGTAGTAGTGGTGTGGAACGGCCTGCCTGCAATAGTTGTAGGCTCACCAACATTAAGGGCATTTAAATTGTCATTGGATAGACATTTGGATGAAAGTGGAATAGTTAGAAGGGTTTCAGATTGGTCCCACAGGTCAGTGTAACATCGAGGGCCAAGGGACTTGTACTGTGCTGTAGTGTTCTATGTTCTATTCAATCACTTCAGCCTGATACTCCATTAAACCTGAATACAGCTGATTTGTATCTCAGTGATCAATATTTACATTTGTGAATTATGATATTGTTTCAAGATTGTGATTCAATATTGTCCGTATGCCGTGAACTCTTAGTCACCTGGTTGCCGATGTCACAAAGCTGTAGCCTTTGGTTTTCTCCAACTAGCAAAGATTACAAATTGTGATTAATATATTTTATGTCAAAGAGACAAAATAGACTGAGAGTCCAATTTTCAGACCATGATTTGCAAACTACTGTACCCTGAGTAAAAAACTAGCTTTTGATAGAAACTGGTTAATCTGCAACTTGCATACTAATGTCCCTGCAAACAATATAACTGCAAAAAATATCCTTATGTTAGATCTACATTCACAGAGGGCAAATTTTAATATACTAGGGTAAGGATGCCACAGCTTATTTAAAGAAAAGCACAAATGATTTAAACAGCTGAACATGGAAATATTTATTGCTTCTCAGCGCATTAAATGGTTGAGTGCAAGGAAACTTTCCAGAGCCCAGATATTTTTTTGTTTTTTTTTTGTTTAAGTTTCCCTTTCTCTGCCAGACACAGCTTCATAATAAATGCATCTTTTCATTGACCATGTCCCTAATGGAAATGTTATATTCTACAAATGTTCGTGTTGTATCTGGAAAATGCTTAAACTTTGGCAGTGATCACCGCTCAGGAGAGGAGCAAGAAACTTGAGCCATATACATTGTGAAAAAGAATATTGGCTGTGTAGCAAATGCTGCTGATGGGGTCAGAAACAGAGGTTTTGTACACCTAAAGTAAAACAAGAAACAATATAAGGGATCTCATATGCGGTGTTGGCACAGGAAACTTCCTCGCACTGGTTTAACCCCTGTGTACTTCGTAAATTTGGGGTCTTTGAAGATGTGTACACGCTGCCTGTTGTACAACATCTGTGCAATAGATTTTCTCTACATTTCAAAAGTTGAACATTATCATAAATGCAAAAAATGCTTTGGAAATATTTTCTGAAAACATATAATGTGTAAACCTAACGTACTTCTTTTACTATCCTTTACAATACCTCGGAGCTATCCCGAAGCCTGACTAACCAATAACATCAAAATGCTTCGTTGGTATATTGTCAGCGCAGTGATAATTAGCAGGGACAGAATGAGTGATGGGACAGGCTCTGAAGTGCTGAAAGGGGTGGACTTACAGAGATCTGGTTCTTATTTCCTAGACTTGCCCATTGTGCTGAGGATCAGGCAGATGGATAAGTACTAAGCAATGTGTCAGGTAGTGGATTCCAGATGGTGAGTTCATCACTTGGGCATGTAATACCCTGATAGGTGGCTTCGTAGGAAGATAGCCTGAGATGTGGGATCGTCCAGAGGTGTATGTGATGAAAGCCTCTGATATAGCCTCACCAACCTAACCTTGAAATGGCAAACATAGAGGAATTTGTCAAAAATAAATTATGCTGTTGCTTATTTGAAAAAGTGATGGGAAAACCAGTTGGGAATAAAGTGCAGAAAAAAAAAACAGTTCATAAGATAGCTGTGGAAAAACAGAGTTAAAACTGGGTGGAGAAAGAAGGATTTTGCAAAGCTTTAAAATAGTTTGTGCTTAAATATTGAAATTTACTTTTGCTTTGTTGCCAGCACCTAACAGCCCTGAATGTTTACCCACTGCTGTGTATAAATATTGAAGGCAGGACTAGATGATGGTGCCATGTCATTTATCATTTTATTTCAAAATGCTCACTTTAAATGTATCCTTCCAACATCTACTCCAAATGATGGAGATAAGTGGTTAGGCATTAAAGTAGATGGGACCTGGCCCATTTTCTTACCAAGAATATGATGTAATCATGGGGTGGTGCTTGGTGGAAAATCTAAGCATTTGCCTTTACAGATGAAGAATAGCAGCTGCAGGACCATATGCTGCACATTTTTGCTGTGACTATTTCTTATATACCAAGTTTATACAAATTTGTAACCACACCTAACGGAACTCAGCTTGAACATGTTTCTTTAAGGAAACTGTTTATAAATGTGTGCTGTGTTTTTTGTATTAACTTTTTTTTTTGGTCCATCAAGCTGTTCAATGAACTGCCCTCCTAACCTGGGTGATGTAAAGTTCAGAAAAAAACACCGCCAGTATAGGGAATACTAATCGGTGGGGTGCGTTGGTGGGGAAGGATAGGGTTCTAGTGGGTGGGGAGAGGGGGCTTTGTGGGGGATGAGGCTGTTATGCACAGCAAATGGCACAATGTAAGAGGTAATCAATGCATTTTCAAAAATTATTAGTATTATTGGAATGTTTTCCCTGCAAAGCAGCTGTTTAACTGATCTATACAATGAAAACTGACTTTACACAACTCATTCTATGTGTGATTAGAGGCTGTGGGACTATTAATACAGAATTAACAACTAGACAGCAGGTGAAATACGCAATGCCATGGGGAGACTGAAAAAGATTGCAAATGCCTTTCACAACCTCAGGACCAGGAGAGAGCACTTTATGGCTGATGAAATAGCGGTCATTGTAGTGTTGTAGGGAACAAAGGCAATCAATTTGTACACAGAAAGCTCTCACAAACACAGTGAGCTAATGACCAGATAATCCAGATGTTGATTAAGGGCTAAATATTGATCAGGACATAAGGCTAAAAATTTGCTTATATTTAATAATCAATTTTGCTCCAAAAACTCCTAATCCCTGGAATCATAAATACAGGTACAAACCAATGCAAACTACAAATCTAAACTTTGCCTTTAGGAATGTCCTAGAGCAAAGTCACTCTATTTGTACAGAGCTTTGTCATGAATTATGTTTCACCTTTGTGTTGCGGTCTGTAAAAATGTATCATGAACAGTGGTCATTATTCATCCTGTTACTCACTTATCGAAGTTGATTGACCTGATGGATTATTCAAAGAATCAGTTAGACGCCAGTGCTGCCAGGGGAAAGAAAAGAACAATGCTGTTGGATTCCTGTTTCAGTTGCCCAGTCAAGAATCATAGCTAGGGCAACAATAGAGGATTCAACTCCCTCTCCAATAACTCCCATCCCAGTATGTCGAAAATCAGCAGCAGTATAAAAATTGGAGGAGCTAAATCAGGTAGTTAAGAAGAATGTGCTCATTGACCATGTAGGCACCATTTCCACAGACTTTGCATTCTGTCTTAGGGAGTGCGAATAGAGTTTTAAGTTCTATTAATTGACTAATTAGAAAACTTTAAAGACTGAGCTTCAGAAGGGCTTGAAATAAATTTGCTGATGGCTGGAGTCTTTTTAGCCATCTAGTTAGCATATTGGGAGCAGGGTGGTGTCTGCAGGGATTGTAAAGATCGATTGTCTCTTGAAATGGTTTGAAAGTCATTTTATGCTGCCTGAAAGAAGAAAAGAAGAGAGAATGAATCCTGTTATTATCTGACACAGGTTCTTTGTAACTAAGTGTTAACTATTGTGTTGTCCCTATTGGGTGCTAAGTTAAACTCTTTTAACAATTTTACATTTTACTTCCAAGTTTTTTGAAAACTGCTCTACACCCCACGCTACCTTTTACTGCATCGATGGAAACACATTATCATCCAGGATTTTCTCATCATAACCCAAGATGATTAGTTTCCAGTATTTGAATGCAGCTCGAATTCATCTCGCTAAAGTGAAACAAATTATGAGTTATTTGTGTCATCTGTATAGGGCAAATAAATATACATTGGAGAAAATACCAGTGGAAGAAAGGCAAATGCTGACAAGATACAAAAATAAGCTTGGAAGCCCGTTGCTTAAGTAAACCTTCCCATTGTATTTAAATGAATGAGGCGCCAAATAATGCCGGCAACAAACTTTCATTTGCACAATTCATGATCATGCAACAGTACAATGTGCATGGACATTGCGGTACGAACAATAGCTCCAGAATGTGATCTGTGGAAAGTCGGCCAGTACAACCGACTCCTTTCAGTTATCACTGACTGGGATGTTACTAACTCCAGGTTTACACTGATTACAATTGTGTATCTTGTGGTTGTGTTGATCTAAGACAATGGGCACTAGAGACACATTCCTTCTATGTAACTTTGATTTCTATGACTATTTTTATTCAATTGTTTGAAAACATGACATCAGCTTTATGCCAAGTGTCAAACTCCTTTGCTATCTTTTGCAATTTTCACTCAGATTGGTGTTTTTGTGAGCTCCTTGGCTACATGTGAGAGGTTTTGACAATGGGATGTAACTGTTTGACCTTTGATGATTTGATGTAGTTTGTTGGATCTTACTTTTCCAGGATCATGGAATTATGCTATTCTTGGGTTGGGGCTTTGAGACAATTCTGTTGAAGACATGATTATGGGATCTTGCTGCTTGGGAATTGTAGTGCATAACTGTTACTGCTCTCAGAGTTGCTTTACCTCACTCTTTGGTTTCAAAAGATGGGACCTCACTTATTTAAGTTGATTTGTGGTGTTAAGCTGCAGTCAGGTCCAATGGACAGAACTGAGATCTTCCTGGTCTAGATTAGGAACTTAGCAGCTCTGTAAGGTAGCAGTGGAACCATGCTGCTCTATGATTGTCTTGTGTGATTTTGCTGGTTTGGAAACAGAGTCTGAGACAGGGCTCTGAAATTTCACTGCTCTGAAATGTGAAGTGGAGACATGAGATGTCTGTTCTGGAATGTGTTAGTGGGTTCTTTCTATTCTGGAAAGAACTTGGGAACCTCATAGATTTAGGATAGAATTATGGATTTTTGTTGCTTTGGAGTAGGAACTTCCCTGTGGCATGTAAAACAATCCGTTTTCTAACTCCCTATCTGGTACTTATTTTAAAGGCTCCAGATGTGACAGGTGAATTATTCTTCTGTAATCTGATACCTGTATGTGATGGTGAAGCACCAAGAAACGTCTTTAAATCAACTATGAAGTATATGCGAGCTTTGTAGTAGTTGATGCAGAGTGACTGATTGGAACATTTTAACCAGAAAGTTCTGAAACATTTACACTTTGTGCTGCCAAATCACTTTTTGAAACTGTACAGTTGGCGCATTCTCAGATTGTAATTTGTAATTTGATACATTTTATTTTCAACATGTGCAGTTGAAAATTATGCATTAATGCTTCTCAGGAATTTCCTCAGAGCTGATCCCTGCTCTCCCTGAGTAGATTCCCGAAAAGCCACGGAGTAATGGGACCTCATCCAGTTTGGAAGTGATAGGTGTTAAATTAGCCCCTCCATCAGTGAAAACAATGTGATTGGTTGTAATGCTGGATTTACACCTGGAGTGTTTTGAATCACCATTGAAATTCAGGAAGAGAACTGCCTGAGGGTGGTGTACATTTAAGAGCAATGTTGGGAATGTTACAATGGAGACTGATATTAAGTAGGCTGCAATTAGGATTAATGATAAATGGCATGTCATAGAGTTTAATGTCAGCCAGGTTGAGATTGAGAGTAACATGGGCAGGAGTGTAATAAAAAGAGTAATACAATGTAATAAAGAGTGATTACAATAGAGAATCAAATCTGGCAGGAAATGGGATGATATTGGGCAGAGTGCAAAAGTAGATTTCCTCCCAAACCTTTTTCTGGCCGGAGACTTCGGTTAAAATGATGCCCCATGATGAAAATTGTTTTAACTAAGGGGAACAGAACAAAAGCTTTCCTGCCGTGTTCAGTGCATGCAAGCTAAAGAAACAATGTTGTACAATATGATCACGTTGCAGTATGTAAATCAGTCCCAGATTTATTGAGCCCTTGGACTACAAAGAAGAATCTGCACCATGTTTAGCTTTGATTGTCTGTCAGGCAACCACAGTAGCAGTCTTGGTTGTCCAAACCCAACAGTATATTGTCTCAAAAAGCTGGGCAAGTAATTTTTTCCCATACTATGAAGTCTAACCACATCAAGTAACAAAATAGCCTTCATTTAGATTCTGTCTGATTTAAATCATTCTATAGCAGCCAGACAACTTTTTCCAAACTGTTTTTGAATTAAAAACATTCGCATAAACAAAAAAGAAATTCACATCCCTTTATCTTTTCATGTTTCTTTCACTTTCTAATTCTTTTTCCATTTGGCCAATATTTTTCTCTCTCTGTCTCTCCGCCTCTCTTTCTTTCATGATCGCCTGCCTTCACATTTTGTTGCCCTCGTTATATATTTTGGTCCCTGTTCTCTCTACTTGAGTGTGCATCCATATATCTGCTAGTCTGATTCTTTCCCATCCCCTCTCTCTCACAGTCTTCTTTGACATCTTCAACTCTCTGCTCTTCTTTTCCATGTGCTTTATGCACTATTGCATGCTAAACCATTACAGTGTAAAGCAATACCTTTAGGGCACACGTTTATTGGAAAATGATAAACACTGAGATTGACACTCACTCCACAGGGAGGTATGAAAAACCCTCGACTTGAAGGACAGGAAGGACACTCTACCCATTATTCAGATCAGGATTTAAAACTTTACATTGCTTCAGGGCAGGTAGTTATGAACTATGTGGCAGGAAATCTGACTAAAAGTATTTAAAATCATTTACCATACCTCCACGTCCTAATATTTCCAGGTGCCCTTTCGACAGCATACGGATTTGGAAAACATTCAATAATATTTTTCCTAATTCCGTTTATTTTTCTGAATGATTTGAAACTTTGAAAGTATGAAAATCAGTCTACAGTATTTTTCTGTGTTTTAAATGAATAGTTTGCTTTGTATCTTTTCCAAACCATTTGCTGTTATTGAAGCACTGTGTTTCGGTTGAAATACTCAACAGTATAAGGTTGTTTAGCCAGTCTTTCAGTGAGGTTAAAACAGTAGATGACCTTAAACATCCTGAAGTCAGACTATTAAGGACAGGCTTGACTGGACAATTCAAGATTTGACCAGATGCAATTCTGTCAGTTAAAGGCAAAATAACTTGGTACAACCAAGATGACTTACACTGTTGCATTGCCAATAAAGTGTCAATTATGA
The DNA here is from genome assembly GCF_020745735.1 of Hemiscyllium ocellatum. Lineage (NCBI taxonomy): Eukaryota > Metazoa > Chordata > Chondrichthyes > Orectolobiformes > Hemiscylliidae > Hemiscyllium > Hemiscyllium ocellatum. Next base: position 52,639,701 of record NC_083415.1, read on the forward strand.
TAAACTACAGCAAAAATGAGACAATAGCTTAAAAATACTAGGTAGACTGGGGGGATATTATGAAATACATTATGAGTCACTGGTGATCTAATTGTGTAATAGCTTATAAAATCAGCATGCATTGATATGGAGCCATGGAGTTGTACAGCATGGAACAGACCCTTCAGTCCAACTTGTCCATGTCAATTAGATATCCCAAACGGATCTAGTCCCGTTTGCCAGCATTTGACCCATATCTGTCTAAACCTTTCTTATTCATATGCCCATGCAGATGCCTTTTAGAAGCTGCAATTGTACCAGCCTCCACCACTTCCTCTGGCAACTCATTCCATACATGCAACACTTTTTGTGCGAAAACATTGCCCCTTAGGTCTCTTTTAAATCTTTCCCCTCTTCCCTTAAACCTATGCCCTCTATTTTTGAACTCCCTTACCCTGGGAGAAAGACCTTAGCTATTCACCCTTTCCATGCCCCTCATGATTTTATAAACATTTATAAGATCACCCCTCAGCCTCCAATGCTCCAGGGAAACAGCTCCAGCCTATTCAGCCTCTCCCTATAGCTCAAAATCTCCAACCCTGGAAACATCTTTGTAAATCTTTTCTGAACCCTTTCAAATTTCACACAGAGTATGAGGGTGGAACTCAGTCTCTTTCTATAAATTCCCAGTTCATGCCACGTGTTGTGGAATGGCACTTAGCAAAGACATTCAGCAGGATGCAAGATAAGGGAAGAAAGAAACAAAGGGTTTTACATGCTCCTGCCAGGTGTATTATAGGGTATGTGCCCAGAGACCCAACTTCTCACCAATTGCTGAGCTCATCCCTATTCTACAGACAATAAGACAGATGAGCAGAAGTTGGCCATTCGGCCCATTGAGTCTGCTCGGCCATTCAATGAGATCATGGCTAATCTGATAGTCTGAAACTCTATTCTCCTGGCTTTTCCCCATAAGCCTCGATTCCCTTGCAGATTTTAAAAAAAAACTGTTCATCACAGCTTTCAATATACTTAATGACCTAAATTCAATAGCCATCTGGACTGAAACATTCCACAGATTCACTACCCTTTGATAGAATAACTTCCTCCTCTTTGACTTAAGTGTGTGACACATATTCTGAGAGTATACCATCTGTCCCTAGACTCAACTGCAAGCAGAAACAACCTGTCCATGTCTACCCTCTCAAATTCCCTAAGAATATTGTTCATTTCAATAAAACTGTCTTTCATTCCTTTACATTCTAATGAGTACAGTCCCAATCTCCTCAACCTCTCCTCATAAAACAGTCTCTCCATCCCTGGTATCAGCCTAATGAACCTTTCCTAATTTACTTCCAATGCTAGGAGATCTTTCCTTCGATACATGTCCTAAAACTATTCACAATATTTTAGCTGAGAATCAGCAGCCCACCCATCGGATATAAATACATAATTGAAGTAAAAGATCATTTGTCCCCAATATTACTCTGCACATGCTATAGGGGCAGCTGATACAGTTAGATGAGAGCAAGATTTTTCTCTTAGCATTTTTATTATTGCTGGAAGGAGGGGATACTATTTTCAAAGGGTGTCCAGTACCTCAGAAAATAACATGCTCAATTCCTTAAACTCCCACATGGGCTTTTAACACCCACCCCTCCACCTCCCATTTTCCTCCTCTCTAAGATCAACAAAACCTCCTGTCGAATGGCCCTTACTAACCTGGCCCTAGGGTGCCAATGGGCCTTCATTTTAGGATTGGTTGCAGTCTAGCAGTGCCTAAAACTTGGCTCAGATTCTACTGAGACTTTGGAGCTGCCAGCTAATCAGATTGGTTGGGCAGCTCCAATGAGCAATGTTTCTTACCAGTGAGGGGCAGTGGCCTTTTTTTGTGCCTACCATCCTGCTGTTGACTTTCCTTCAATGTGGGGAAAGCATTCCCCTTGCCCCAGAATAAAAAGTCCTGCCCAATGACTTTCATTAATACAATGGACTTTGCACTACATTCTTCAAAGAAGAAAAATTGCCATCCTTACCTAATCTGGCCTACAGGGTGACTCCAGGCCCACAACATTGGAGTTGACTCCTAACTGCCCTCTGGGCAATTAGGAATGAGCAATAAACACTGGCCTAGCCAGTGATGCCCACATCCCATGAGGAAATTGAGAAAATTAAACCAGTCAGCACCTTTATGTACTAGGCAAAAGTGAGGACTGCAGATGCTGGAAACCAGAGTTTAGATCAGAGTGGTGCTGGAAAAGCACAGCAGGTCAGGAAGCATCTGTGGAGCAGGAAAATCGATGTTTCGGGCAAAAGCCTTTCATCAGGATTGGAGCTGTTTTGGGTAAAAGCCCTTCATCAGAATCCTGATGAAGGACTTTTGCCCGAAACATCAATTTTCCTGCTCCTTGGATGCTGCCTGACCTGCTGTGCTTTTCCAGCACCACTCTGATCTAAACCTTTATGTATTACCAATGAAATATTTTTCTAAAGCAATCGGTATTACATTGCAGAAAATGCAACAGCCAATTTGCATGCAACAAGTTCCTACAACAACAAGGTGACAATGATCAGGTAATCGTTATTAGAGATGTTGACTGTGGGGACTATTGGCCAGAATATTGGGGTAGTTCCCCAATCCTCTTTGAAATAGTGTCATTGGATCCTTTATGTCCAACTGAATGTGATTTAATAAAACCTCATTGAATGCAGCACCTAACTCCCTGAGTGCTACATGTAAGTATTAGACTTAAGTTTCAAGCTTAAGTCCTGTTGTAGGATTTGAACTGGCAACTTCTCACACATATGTGAGAGTGCTACTGACTGACCCAACCCTGACCCTATATTTAACAGTTCCCTTGATTTTAATGCTCATTAAAATGCAGTTAGATGAGAAAAAGAAGCACAAAACACTATTATTTATTTATTTCACTCTATTTACAATTCAGGAGGATTGAGGGAGAGGGGGGAAATTGGTGAGTGTCTGACAACTGTGTTGAAGGCCCTCACAACAACTCCATCATTAGCAACTCTTTCCAAGATCTTCAGCAGAGGCAAAAGGTTGGTGGAGTCACTGTTGAAGTGCTGCAATAAGTATGATTCCATGGATTTAACACATGGATTTTCCAAGACAATGTTTGCAACATGAGATAAACATAGAACTTCAAAACAAAGTGCAATCACATTGCTGGAAGCTAATGGAGTCCCAAAATAATGCTGAAGGAACAAACCACTAAATCAATCCTTAATGGTGATCATTTCATATTAGATATCTTCTCTCTGTGGAACATTTCCCAATTCTATCTGGGACCTGAGTTAAAAATTCCAATCAACAGTTTGTGCCGGTTGCATCAGTTGAATTTAAGTACATACAAATGCAGGGCATTGGTTGGATGGTCGCTTGTCTACATTCTCAGTGGTGCCTTTGTCCTCATCTCAAACTATTGAGTTTAAACACTTTCTTTGCCAATTGGATATCGAGAATGTAACAGTTGGTGATAGTGATTCTAATTGTTGTGGACAAATTCTGTGCGCAAGCAGGAGATGATTTTTAACTTTGCCATTCAATCATAAACATATAAAATGACTACTGTATCTGCTTGCAGCGAATGACAGGCAGGGGGTAGAGGAAGTCTAGAGAGTTATATAATGTATTTGCAAACTTTCCGAAAGTATTTTGATAATTGAGTTTTCATTTGTGGCTGTGGAAATATGATTCCCAGGTTATGTCATGGTCATCCATGTTGAAATACAGCAAGGTTGGGAGAGAAATTCCACATATTAAGAAAACATGTATCATTTCTGAATTTGATGTGTGAAAATCTTGGAACTCCCTCCCTAACAGCTCTGTAGGTGTACATATTCCGTGCTCAACAATGGCTTGAGAAGGTGTCACCTTCATAAGGATAATGAAACATGGGCTATAATTGCTGGCTTTGCTGGCCATATCACATGAACAAATAAATCATATGTATATGCATGATCAACTAAGAGATTAAAGCAGACAGTACTTTTTGAGTTTTGTTTTTGGGTTGACAGCTGTTTGTATCCGAGGCGGGAGGGAGCATCCTGGAAAAGTTGGACATCAAATTCTCTTATGGAGGCCAAGATTTGCAATTCTCAGAACGATCTGCAGAAGATAATATCAGACTACGTGTGCATCATTTTGAAGATTAAAACACTCACTGAACTATTATAAGGTAATGGGCTTCAACGCAACCTGTTTCATTCGAGTTGTATTAATATATATAATACAACAGTTTGCTGGCATATATTGTTGATCAGTTCAAAGTGAAACAGTGGCCAGGATGTTTTGGGAGAAGAGGAGGTGTTGGTTACCACAGGAAAATATGATGGTCTTGATATCATAGAGACGTAGTTGATGGAGGGCAAGACTAGCTGCTCAATATTCTGATGTTCCTGAAGGATAGGGGACTGGTGAATAAAGGAAGAAGTGCTCTGCAATATTGGTCAGAGAGTCAATAAGGAGGGAGGATGTCTTGGGAAGTTGAGACCAGAAGGCTAAAACCTCAAAGTAAAGTGGACAATCACATTGCTGGAAGCTAACAGAGTCCCAAAACAATGCTGAAGAAACAAACCACTAAATTAATCCTTAGTGGAGATTATGTCGTATTAGATGGCTTCTCTGTGTGGAACATTCCCCATTCTATCTGGGACCTGAGTTAAAAATTTCAATTAACAGTTTGTGCCAGTTGCATCAGTTGAATTTAAATACATACAAATGCAGGGCATTGGTTAGATAGTTGTTTGTTGACATTCTCAGTGGTGCCTTTGCCCTCATCTCAATGTATTGAGTTTAAACCCTTTTTTCGTTAATTGGATATTGCGAATGTAACAGTTGGTGATAGGGATTTCTAATTGTTGTGGACAAATTCTGTGTGCATGCAGGAGGTCAGGGAGACATAGAAGGGTACATCTCAAATGGGTGTACAAATGGTAGCAGAGGTTTTCAACTTCCCTAATCGTAAATGGGATAGACAAAGTGTGAAAGGGTTGGAGGGGGTGGAATTCTTTAAAATGTATCGAGAAGTACTTTTTAAGCCAGCATGTAGGAAGTCCTGCAAGTGAGGGTGCAGCACTGGATGTAATTTTAGGGAGCAAAGCAGGGCCAAGTGGTAGAATGTCAGTGCCGGGATTAGTAAGCAAGGACAATTGAGTCTGTTTTGTTACGATTTAAAGGCCAGGACTTTTAAGGGTTTGACATCTTAAAAACTGTCTTTGACAGCTGCTTTCGAGAGATCCCCTTGACAGGTTCTCTTGACCATTGATTTTGACACTTTTGACGGTTGTGTTAGACAGGTCTGTTGACAGCTCCAATGAGCTTGACAATGGATATTCTTCTGCTTATTTATGCAAAGACACTTTCCCTGCCTCCTTAGGCATCTAATCTTCCACAACCTCCCCCCCCCCCCCCGAAATACCCCCAAAGATGCCCTGGTAACTTATCCAAAGGAGCACTTATTTCTCCAAAGAGGTGTCCTTGTTATCCAAAGGAATGAAATGTACAAAGAAGTGCTCTTAACAGATCTATTCAGTACACTTTGTGTTTCATACAGAGGGGCCAGCAAAATGTAGTTTAAAATGAGGCAATGGATGAATTAAATGGCCAGCTGTCTCTGAAAAATGTGTTTTTTCTGAACATATCCCACCTCTATTCCTGGCCCCACAAAAAGGGGAAATATTATTTTGGGAGGCAGGACTTCCAAATTCCAGGCTTGTCCACATTTTCCACCATGAAAGAGAGGCACTCAGTCATTGCGCAAATCCAGGCCAATAATTTACCAGTGCAGAACTAGAGTACATACAAATCAAAAACAATGCATGGAGTTGAAAAAATGTTCTTCAGAAGAGCGTAGAGGCTTATTTAAAATCATGAATGACATTTCAAGAGAAAAATGGGATTTGTAAAGATATTTTTTAATCATTGAACGAAATTTCAAGCATTCACACAGAATAAGGTTTTAAGCAGAATTTCGGAATTGGAAAATTACATTTTGTGCAATAATGTGATTATATTTTCCTACTGAGTTGTTTGCCATGTCTTTTAATGGCTTCCTTAAAGATGTTGCTTCAGAATCTCAGCCTGTATTAAAGGATTAGACTTTGACTTAATCTCCTCTCCAGTCCCCAGAAGAGTTGGAGAGATTCCAACCACATCTGCGCTTTTCTAGCTTATGCGGTCTGCAGAAGTAGCCAATAAATAATCTGTATTTTCAAAAGTTATGCTGATTGTAGAACTACCAGCATAGATTCACAGATTTCTCCGAGTTTGGGTGAAGTAATGTCAGAATTCAACCTGTGATGGCTTGTGAAGTCCTTTGCTTTTTTTCTGAAAAGATTCTTGGAATTGAATACTCAAAGATGCACTTCAGACAAACCTTGCATTTAACATGTTTATAATTGTCTTTTTCCATTATGTACTGCTAACTGGGTAGGGTAAATTCTGTGAGTAGCATTGATGATAGTTTGTTTCATACAATTGGAAGAAAAACACGGATTGTTAAGAATATATTGATCAATGATTGAAGAAGGCTTTATTTTTGCAAGCAGTTTAAAGCCGGATGGCTTTTTTCATTAGATTCCTTCTGATTCTCTGCTATTCACATCAGTTTTCATAAAATTTCTCCCTCAGTTTTCCTTTTATTAACTGACTGAGATAACAGAAGACCAGCCAGTATTAAACTTCTGCGGTTGGAATTTGGACTTCTGTGTCAGGATCTTGGCATCAGGCGTCAAAAGCTCTCACTGGGTGGGAAACACTCACTGGATCTGATTTTCCTTGCTTTGTGCTGTTCTTTACGAACACCACTGCCAGTTTACTTGATCATTCTTAATACTTCTGAGCTGTGGGTGTCTACACACACATTCTTAGATTTTTTGCTAAATTCATATGTCTCTTGTTTACTAATAAGCCTAATTCATCCCTATTTTAGGATAATAGAATAAGAGACCAGTGGGAGGTGATGGTCTCGTAGTATTACCATTGGAATGTTATTCCAGAGACCCAGGTTCAAATCCTACCATGGCAGATGTATGAACTTGAAATGAATTATAAAATAGAATTGAGAATTAAGAGTCAAATGGTGACCATGGATCCAATGCCAATTGTTAGAAAACGTCATTTGGTTCATTAATGTGTTTTAAGGATGGAATCTTCCACTTTTACCAGGCCTGGCCGACATGTGACTCCAGACCCACAGTAATGTGGTTGACTCTTAATTGCCCTCTGAGCATTTCGGGATGAACAATGAATGCTGACCTAGCCAGTGACACCCATATCCTGTGAATACATTTTAAAAAAATCTCTTCCTTTTCTTTTGAACATTTTTTCAGTTGTTCTGACTACATAGGATCTCTATACAGAACTGTTCCTCTAAGGACTGTTGCTGCTCCTTTTCTGTCTCTTCATCAATCTTTTTATTCTGGTTTTAAAATGGACTGCACTTTTGTCCCATGTCTCAAGATATAGCACTTCTCCTGCTTTCTTCTGCTGGGCTTCTTCATGTCCTTTATATTCTTGCCATCGTGAGAGGTAATGTTTACCTTGATATTAGTATTTTTGTTCATAGTCTTCTTTCAGTTCTACTGGGGAATGTCTATTATTTAATGGTATTGCTCTATGGCTGGGTAATACTAATTCCCAGACTGCATGCTTAGACTTTAGAGGCTTCATTATTTTGACCACACTCTGTGCATCTCTGTTTGACTGAGGATGAAGTGGGCAATTTGTCACCTGGTTGATAGCTGCCTATGAAGTGAACTTTCTGAATTCCTCATTCACAAAGTGAGTCCATTACCTGAAAACTGTTTCCTCTAGGAAATTATTTGCAACAAAACCCTGTTTCAGTGCTTCGATTTAACCCCGCAATGGTGGTGTGAAGTCCTAAAACTTTAATCCATCTTGAATTGTAGCTTTTTGCAAATAAGTATGTCTTCCTTTTGAAGTGGAATAAATTAATTGCAAGCCTATCCTAAGCGATTTTTGAAAAATTTGAGGACACTAATGACTCTGTAGATGTTTGACTGTTGATCTATTGCCTGAGTGACTTCAGTATAGGAGGAGAAAGTGAAGACTGCAGGTGCTGGAGATCAGAGCTGAAAATGTGTTGCTAGAAAAGCACAGCAGATCAGGCAGCATCCAAGGAACAGGAGAATCGACGTTTCGGGCATAAGCCCTTCTTCAGGAATCACTTCAGTATAACCATTCTATGGTTGTACAACATAGTGCTTCCTCCTAAATAACTCTTGTTTCTGTTTGTGATGCCTTTACAATACTTGATCAGCTGGATAGTATTTTCACACCTTTCCAGACAGATTTTGCTAATTTTTATGGACATCCCATCTGATCCTCCACAAATTTCACTGAGCTTTTCATCAGTGGCTGGTAGTGTACTGGTCATAGCAGCAGAACATGTCTTTCGATGAGAATTCAATTGTCTTCATCAGCTTTTTTCAGAACAATGTATCTGCCATAATTTTTAAGTCTTGTTTAAAATGTAGAGCTGAAAATGTGTTGCTGGTTAAAGCGCAGCAGGTCAGGCAGCATCCAAGAAACAAGAAAAGACTATCACGTAATTCAACCTCATCAAACGAATCTGAAACTTGGCAATTTTTTGGCAAACTCCATGATTCAGGTAATATAATTAGTGGTTTATTGTCCATTTCAAGCTGAAATCCCAATCTAGTAAAATATGAATCTGTCACAGCTCCACGTTACAGCCAATGTTTCCTTCTCAATGACAGTATCTCTCTATTCAGTTTCCATTAGTGGTCTCAGTGTAAAGTATATGAGTTCCCTTGTTCCTGAACCTGAATAAGGACTGCTCTGGTCCTAAGGACAATGTATCTATGGCATTTTTGGTTAATAAGGCTGAGATGTAATAAGCAAATATATCTATAGAGAGTAGCTTCTAAATTTCTGAAAAGCAGCAGTCAGTTTCTGACATTAGCACAATTTTCCAAAAGTTATCTTACAGGGTGAGTATGACTGACAAAGCAATGAATTTTCCACTTGGCCCAACAAGCACTACATGTCACTTATCCATTTCACAGCTGGAAATGCACCTCCTAATCCTTGCTTTTCTAAAATGCACAATGATTCCTTGTTCTTGGTTTATATGCCCCAAAAATATGATTGTTGCTTTTTGAGAATTTACATTTCTTGTTGCATGTACAGTCCTGTCTTCTGTAATGCTATTAACACCTCTGTGACTCTATCTTCATGTTCCTTTTCTGTCTGACTATCCATTAAGATATCATTTATATGTCAAATCATTTCACATTTTCATTCATGAATTCTTGAAGTTGCTTTCCTAACATTTTCTGGTGCAGATGAAATTCTGAACCAGAAATGATTAAAATAAAATCTTTAATCAGTGATCTTACTGATAGTCAGGAGAAATTGACCAAAATACACTGTTTGTGTATAATTTGGTAAAGAATTTGCTTTTTGTTAATTTGGCCAAACTGTTGTTGACTGACGAAATTGGACAGAATTCTTTTCACACTCCATTGTTCAACTGAGTGAGATCAACACACAATCTCATTTCTTCATTTGGTTTGTGTTCCACCAGTTGCATTCAACACCTGACCTCATTACAGCCTTAGTCCAAAGATGGATAAAAAAAATTGAAGTGAAGATGGGAAGTGAGGATATGAGCCCTCAGGAACATAGGAGTAGGAGTAAGGCATTCAGTTCCACAATTTCCTGCTTCTCCATTCTAGACCATGTTGAGTTATGAGGTTGGCACGATGACTCATTGGTTAGCATTGCTGCCTAACAGTGCCAGGGATCCAGATTCAAATTGAGCCTCGGGCGACTGTTTATGTGGAATTTACACTTACTTCCCGTGTCTGTGTGGGTTTCCTCTGGGTGCTCTGATTTCCTCCCACAGTCCAAAATTGTGCAGATCAAGTGGATTGGCCATGAAAAATTGCCCATAGTTTCCAGTAATTGGTTAGCCATGGGAAATGCAGGGTGTACAGGGTTGGGGTATAGGGTGTGGGATTGGCTGGAATGCTACTCAGAGGGTCAGATAATATGAATGGCCTGCGTCCACACTGTAGGGATTCTGTGATCTACTTCAGTGCGATATTCTCAGGTTAACCCTATAACTCTGGATGTCATTAATTACTAGAAATCAATCAAACAGTCTTTGAAATTATCTAATGATTAAGCTTCCCCAGCTTCTGAGGTACAGAATTCCAAAAGTTCAACACCCTCTAAGTGAAGATCTTCTTCATTTCAGTCTAAAGGGATTGTGTTTTATTCCAAGACCATGTTGCTTGGCCCTAGACCTCACATCCAGAGGAAACATCTTTTCTGCATCTATTCTGTATATCCCTTTAGGAAATGTGTACACTTCTATCAGATCACCTCGCATTGTTTTAAATTCCAAAGAATGCAGGCCCAACCTCCTCAATCTCTCCTCAATGGACCGTCACACCGATGCCAGAGGTGCTGGCCTAATAACATGAATGCAGGAAGAAATTTATTGATCAAATGAGTTGTCAAGGAGAATGAGTTGAGTTTTTCTCTTTATTGTGTGGTTCAATGTTACACAATGAGAATGGAGATGGCAAAGTTATGAATCGTCTTCAGATTTAAACTTCAAAGTAACACTATTGATTATAAAATAATGCTAAATACTACTACACATGGTAATCATACATATACCACACTCTGACTTCTAGTTGCATTTAATAATCTATCTTCTCCATGAGTTCATGTTCATATACTCATTTGAGTTGTTGAGAGAGTTCCATCTTGCTCACATTGTGTTATTTAGGCTCAGCGATGCACAACGTCATGACATCATCACATGGTTGCTTCATTGTCCTTTCACCACTAGACAACACCCCTCCCCAAGCTTCTTCCCCTCTCAAAGAACATTGAATCACAATAATTTGGATTCTCAAATGAGCTTCCCAAATTCCTTCTTTCTCAACATTTCTAGTACACTTTTTTTCCCTTCTCTCAGTTAGACATCTTCAAATCTTTGATTTGATGCATCTGTTTTAATAGATAGATGAGGAAAATCTGTGCCCCATTTCATAAACACAAGGTAAAAATAGTCATCTCGCTTGTTCTCTGCTGGCTTCCATTAAATCAGAGATTCAGTATTTGATTGATTTGAAACTGCAGCATGTATAAGGGAGTTGGATTGGGTCTACTTCTCCGTCACTAACATTTGCATCTGGTGATAGTGTTAACTCTCTAGGAAAAGAATGATGTCATCCATCCCTAGGTAGTTGCTCATCATTGAAAGTAGCATGTTCCCTTGCAGCATTGTCAATATTCTGTTCCAAAGCATGAATGTACATGTTGAGTTGGGAAAGATTTGATATGTTGCTAGAAACATTCTTCGTACTGTAACACACCTTCAAGAAGTGACCTCTTTTTGTACAATAAGTGTGATTTTTAAGTACAATCGCTTGTGAAGCAAGAACCACTTAACTCATTTGTCCTTGCTTAGTTCGAGGTGGAGAAGACCGTGATGGCTATGGCCTCTTCCTGAGATCCCTTCTCCCTCTTTGAGCAGTTATTCTTGTGCCGTGTGGCCCCTCTTTACTTCTTTCTGTCAAGCTCAACTCCTAGAGGCAGCCCTGAGGCCACCCATGTCTGCAAGCATCTTGCTTCAATGCAGACTTTTATATAAAATGAAAAAATACTTCATCACCAGCCAATTCAAACTGTAGCCAAGTACAGGAAAGCTCTAAAAACAAGTACAATTGCAATGCCAGCCAGATGAAATAATCCACCAACGGGCCTGTAAGTTGCGCATGTTCCATTAAAGTAGCACTTTAGGTAGGGAATCTTTACCTTCTGTTATGTTCATTTGTGCAAAACATGTAGAGTTTGAAAGTGGCAGATTGGGTATTGATGACTGACATAATAATTTGCCTGCTGCACATGTTGCCAGTGATAGTTCAATGCCCTTTATTCAGATGGCATCTTACACAGTTCAGCTGCTGAAACCTGGCCATTAAGTACTTCAAAAAAATCGCACCTTCAGGCAAAAGTGTGATAAAACTATAGCTGGTACATATTACCAGTTCAGCATTTTCCATCTCAATTGGGCAAATGTACAAAGTAATTTATGTCTACAAATATTTCTATTATCAGATCATTTGTGAATAGAATGATTTTTTTTGTACTGCCAAAATGTCATGTTGAATAGTATCAGGAGGCATAAACAAAATCAAACTCTGAGTTTATTTCAGAACAATAAACCACTGTGCTTACTTTAGTGCTTACTGTTAACAGTGTGTGTTTCAATATTGTAACTAATTCTCTCACCCAGACCATTGTCCTTAGTTCTAATCCTTGTGTAGATTCACACAGATTCTTGCTAACAGCCACGTTAATAAAGAACACCCTTCCAAGTGATTTTTCACATTAAAGTATTAAAGAATGATTCAAAGATTTATGCATTAGCACATGTTTAAACATTAAAATGTGAGTCATGTTTTTATATGTGAATGAGTCATAGCTTTACACAATTGAGTGTGATAGATGATTTTGCACTAGAATATGATGTATGGTTTTACATATCAAACCATGATTTCACCCCCCCTGCATATCGATACATGATGCACATTAAGATGTGATGTATGGTATTACATTTTAACATATTTGAGTTAATCAGTAATTTTCCATCTCTAATGGTTTGGTGGTCAATGGATGAATTAAAACAGCCAATCTGTAATTTATATGTTCTTCAAGACGCACCAGCTCTGTTTTTTGTGCACTATTAAGTGGTCATTTTCTTGTTGACTCTCATCATTTTCGTCTGAAACATCAATTGGTTAATTTGAATATGTCTTAACGTGCTGTTAGCATCTTGCCCACAGGTTCTTACCAGCTAGGCAAAAGGTATAATGCAAAGCATCTTAATCTATGGATTGTAATGCCTTGAGGTGGTAGTAATGAGCAATTATCGAATCCCTACAGTGTGGAAGCAGGCCATTCAACCCATCACATCCACACCAACCCTCCAAAGAACCTCCTGCCCAGACTCATCCCCTGCCCTAACCCTATAACCCTGCATTCTCCATGGCCAATTCACCTAATCTGCACATTTTGGACTGTGGGAGGAAACCAGAGTACCTGGAGGAAACTTATGCAGACACAGGGAGAAGGTGCAAACTCCACACAGACAGTCACCCAAGGTTAGAATCAAATCCAGGTCGCTGGCACTGTGAGGCAGCAGTGCTAACCACTGAGCCACCATGCAGAGTGAGTTAAAATATTTGCAGTAAATTTCTATCCATTATTTTAATAATTAAACTAAACCCCTATTTTACTCATTTTATATCAGTAATACGTAATGCATTTACAATATGTTAAGGATGTTAAAGTACGTTTTGCAACTAAACGATGGAAACGTCAAAGCTTGATTTACACCAGGTAAAACATTGCTTAACAAAATGGACAACTGATAGAGTTCTTGCTGCTTGGCACTGCTGTGTGAGGTTTTTTGAAACTGGGAGAGTAAAGAACCAAATGTAGTGATAGGTCTATAGTGCAGATTAGATTAGATTAGATTACTTACAGTGTGGAAACAGGCCCTTCGGCCCAACAAGTCCACACCGAAGCGCAACCCACCCATACCCCTACCCCTACATTTACCCCTTACCTAGCACTACAGGCAATTTAGCATGGCCAATTCACCTTACCCGCACATCTTTGGACTGTGGGAGGAAACCGGAGCACCCGGAGGAAACCCACGCAGACACAGGGAGAATGTGCAAACTCCACACAGTCAGATCCCATTAAAAATAATTAGTGCTGAGTTGGAGAACCATCTTGAGTATTAATACTGTTTTACATTGTTCTAAGTTGTATTGATCATTATATCATCCTGGAGTAATTTGACCACAATGTGACCCTGTCATGATACAGAAAATATACAGTTGATAGTTGTTTGTTTAATAATCAACGGCACAGGTTTCAGCCCAGAATATGAGCGTATGTTTTAATCTGATTCCAGTGATACAGGAACTGGATTTCAGCTCCTCCTGGGGCAACAATCTGAGATGGGTGTGAGCTAAGGAACTACCCCATCCTGCAGCTCCATCCTGCCTTAGAACCATTATTACATTGGCAGGATCAAGGGGAGGGGGAGCCTGGGGTGGGAGAGGCAGTGTTGCCCAATAACAAAGCATGGGCAGCCAGCACAACAAAGTAAAAGGCTGACGAGTATTTTTCTAGATGGCCTCCAGGTCCCTGCAGTTGAAGGGGTAGTTTGGGTGCTTGGAGGCCAGGGTGCTAATGGCGCTAATGTGTCCTTAAGGGGCAGGCACAGTCACATTAAGTGATGCTTTCTCATACAGCCCACAGTGGTTGCCTGTCAATGAGATTCATGTCCATAGACTTCCTACAGTGTGGAAGCAGGCTATTCAGCCAATCAAATCCACACTAACCCTCTGAAGAGCACCTCACCCAGATCCACTCCCTACCCTTGCCATGCACTTACCATGGCTAGTGAAATCTAGCCTACACATCCCTGGACACTGTGGGCAATTTAGCATGGCCAACCCACTTAACCCTGCACTTCTTTGGATTGTGAGAGGAAATCACACAGACACAGGGAGAATGTGTAAACTCCACACAGTCGCCCAAGGGTGAAATCGAACCTGGCCTCTGGTACCAGGAGACACCTAAGCTAACCACTGAGCCACTTATTTTTTTTAAATCTAACCTTGAAGAAGCTGAAATGAGGCATGCCTATTTTGAAGTACACTTTCATCTCAATTACCTTAATTCAAGCATTCTGCTCTTTTCAAACTGGAAAGCCTCTCTGGTTGCTACACTTGATTCAATGACGAGCCAGTCTCTGGGTTAATTAATAAGGAGTCCCCATGAATATTACAATAACTGTTTCATCCTGAGGTTTTTATTTTTTTAAACTCGATCTGTTCAGAGATGGTGTACATTTCTGGAGCATGGGTCATGAACCCATGCCTCCGTGTTCAGAGATAAGGACATAACCACTACACCACAAGTACCCTCCTTCATTCTGAGTGACCACCCAAAACAGTTCTGACCCCTGTGTCCCAGATCCAGAGGAAAATGCTGTCCCTTGATGTGGTGACAAAGTTACATTTATTGTCTATTTCATTTGGTTCCGAAGAGCTGATGGGGGAATCTTCTCCAAGAAACCTTAAAGTGTGAGAATGCTTACGTTGGGATATAGTTACACTCAAGCTCCAATACTCCTGCGGTTATCATAAAACTTAAAAATTTAATCAAATTCCCCGATTTTCCTGCTTGACAAATTCAAGTTAACACAAAACACTGACCAGATTTTTGCATTTAATAAGATTTTATTATTTATTACAGATAAATAAATTCTAATCAAAGAAAAGGCAAACAAAATATGTATTACCAGCTCATAACTCTTTAACTTAAACTCAACTCCTTCTTAACTCCTTACACGATTAGACAGACGTGGACAAACAAAGAAACATAGATGTTATTGGTTGAGGAAAACAATTGGATAAACAGAGTGCAAAAGCACCATTGCACAGGATTCATGAAGTGTCCTTTTGCTTCTTCCGAGTCCTTGTTATCTCTGAACTTTTTTGTTCAAAGTCCCCTCAGTTGTTTACTAAACACACAGGGTGGTTAGAACACTAATGTTTCAGTCTCTAAGTTACTGGTTAAAGATAGCAACTGATAGACAAAAGCTGTCTTCTGATTCTTTGTCACTTCTCTGCAAAGAGAGAGGATGTTGTCTTTTTTTTCAAATCTGTATGCTTTCTGCCATTATATTGTTCACATACAGTCTGTCTACCTGCTTAAGAGCCAATCGGTGAGTTCTTGTCATGTTAAGTACTCCTGAACCTCACAACTGGTCCTGGTTGAAAAACTAATCATCAGATTTTCTTGACGTAAAACTGCCCTGAATAAATACTCATGATACTGATGAATCCAGCAACTCTCCCTCAGTGCTTGAACAAGGCAACAATTTAAATACAACTTGTAATGTGATTTGTTAATTTTCAAAACATATTTGAAAACTGCAGCACCTCCTTCAACATTTTTTCTTTGTTTAAAACAATTTTTTTCACAACCTTCTGAAGAAGAGTCACTGGACTTGAAAGGTTAACCCTGCTTTCTCTTCACAGATACTACCAGACATGCTGAGTTTCTCCAACAATTTCTGTTTTGTGTTCCAATTTTCATTATCTTCAGATCTTTCATTGGGACATTGTTGAAGCAATTATTAAGGAAGAAGTAATTGAGCATTTGAAAAGACAAAACAGAGTCCTTCAGATTCAGTATGGTTTTATGAAGGGCAAATTGAGTTTGCTGGAATTCTTCAATGATGTGCAAGCAAAGTGGATCATGGTTTCCTATACATGTGGTATATCAGGACATCCAGAAGGCATTTGATAAGGTGCTACACAAATGATAAATGCACAAGGTAAGATCACATGAGATTGGGGTAATATATTAGCTTGGGTAGAGGATTGGTTAGCCAACAGAAATTAGAGGCTGAGAATGAATGGGTCTTTTATTGGCAAACTTAACCAATGGGGTGCCACAGAGTTCAGTTCCTTGGGCCCAACAATTTTCAATCTACATTAATGACTTGGATACAGGGATAGAATATGCTATAGCCAAAATTACACATGACACCGAAGTAGGTGGGTAAGTACTGTGTACTGCATATGGAGAATTGTGTACTGCATCTGGAGTACTGTGTACTGCATCTGGAGTATTGTGTACTGCATCTGGAGTACTGCGTAAATCATCTGGAGTAATGTATACTGCAACTGGAGTATTGTGTACTGCATCTCAAGTACTGTATACTGCATCTGAAGTACTGCGTACTTCATCTGAAGTATTGTGTACTGCATCAGGAGTACCGTGTATTGCATCTGGGGTACTGCATACTTCATCTGGAGTACTGCATACTGCATCTGGAGTATTGTGCACTGCAACTGGCGTATTGTGTACTGCATCTAGAGTACTGTGTACTGCAGCTGGATTACTGTATACTGCATCTGAAGTATTGTGTACTGCATCTGGAGTACTGTGTACTGCATTTGGAGTGTTGTAAACTGTATCTGGAGTACTGTGTACTGCATTTGAAGTATTGTGTTCTGCATCTAGAGTACTGCGTACTGCATCTGGAGTATTGTGTACTGCATCTAGAGTACTGTGTACTGCATCTAGAATATTGTGTACTGCATCTGGAGTATTGTGTAGTGCATCTAGAGTACTGTGTACTGCATCTGGATTACTGTGTACTGTATTTGGAGTATTGTGTACTGCATCTGGAGTACTGCGTACTGCATCTGGAGTACTGTGTACTGCATCTAGAGTATTGCGTACTGCATCCGAAGTATTGTGTATTGCATCTGGAATACTGCGTACTGCATCAGGAGTATTGTATTGCATCTGGAATACTGTGTACTGCATCTAGAGTACTGTGTATTGTATCTGGAGTATTGTGTACTGCATCTGGAGTATTGTGTACTACATCTGGAGTACTGCGTACTGCATCTGGAGTACTGCGCACTGCATCTGGAGTACTGTGTACTGCATCTAGAGTATTGCGTACTGCATCTGGAGTACTGTGTACTGCATCCGAAGTATTGTGTATTGCATCTGGAATACTGCGTACTGCATCAGGAGTATTGTATTGCATCTGGAATACTGCGTACTGCATCAGGGGTATTGTGTACTGCATCTGGAGGACTGCGTACTGCATCTGGAGTATTGCATACTGCATTTAGAGTACTGCGTACTACATCTGGAGTATTGTGTACTGCATCTGGAGTACTGTGTACTGCATCTGGAGTACTGTGTACTGCATCTAGAGTACTGCATACTGCACCTGGAGTACTGTGTACTGCGTCTAGAATATTGTGTACTGCATCTGGAGTATTGTGTAGTGCCTCTGAAGTATTGTGTATTGCATCTGGAGTACTGTGTACTGCATCTGATGTATTGTGAACTGCATCTGGAGTACTGCGTACTGAACTGGAGTGTTGTGTGCTGCTTCTAGAGTATTGTGTACTGCATCTGGAGTACTGTGTACTCTATCTGGAGAACTGTGTACTGCATCTGGAGTACTATGTACTGTATCTGGAGTACTGCGTACTGCATCTGGAGTACTATGTACTGTATCTGGAGTACTGTGTACTGCATCTGGAGTACTGTGTACTGTATCTGGAGTACTGTGTACTGCATCTGGAGTACTGCGTACTGCATCTGGAGTACTATGTACTGTATCTGGAGTACTGTGTACTGCATCTGGAGTACTGTGTACTGCATCTGGAGTACTGCGTACTGCATCTGGAGTACTATGTACTGTATCTGGAGTACTGTGTACTGTATCTGGAGTACTGTGTACTGCATCTGGAGTACTATGTACTGTATCTGGAGTACTGTGTACTGCATCTGGAGTACTGTGTACTGTATCTGGAGTATTGTGTACTGCATCTGGAATACTGTGTACTGCATTTAGAGTACTGTGTACTGCATCTGAAGTATTGTATACTGCATCTGGAGTATTGTGTACTGCATCTGGAGTACTGTATACTGCATCTGGAGAATTGTGTACTGCATCTAGAGTACTGCGTACTGCAACTGGAGTGTTGTGTACTGCATTTGGAGTACTGTGTCTACATCTGGAGTATTGTGTACTGCATCTGGAGCACTGTGTATTGTATCTACAGTATTGTGTACTGCATCAGGAGTATTGTGTACTGCATCTGGAGAATTGTGTACTGCATCTGAAGTACTGAGTACTGCATCTGGAGTACTGTATACTTCATCTGGAGTACTGCGTACTGCATCTGCAGTATTGTGTACTGCATCTGGACTACTGTGTACACTATCTGGAGTACTGTGTACTACATCTGGAGCATTGTGTACTGCATCTAGAGTACTGTGTACTGCGTACAGATTTTGTCCCATTACTTGAAGAAGAATGGAATTGCATTAAAGGCAGTTAGAGAAAGATCACTAGATTCATTCTCTAGATGAAAGGCTTGTCTTGTGAGGAGAAATTGAGCAGTTTTGGCCTTCACCCCTTCGAGTTTAGAAGAATGATATGAGGTCTAATTGAGATATATTGGCAAGGTAAATGAAGAGCAGATGTTTCTTTTTGTAGGGTAATCTAAAAAGAGAGATCACTATTTTCAGCTAAGGGTTGGCAGATTCAAAACAGAGATAAGGAGAATTACTTCTGTTAAGGGTTTTGAATCTGTGGAATTCCCTGCCTCAGAATGTGGTGGACCCTGGGACACTGAATACATTTGAGGAGGAGATAGATAGATTTTTAATTCATAATAAATTCAAAGGCCACGGGAGCAGGCAGAAAAATGGAATTGAGGCTGAGATGAGATCAACCCAAGCTCATATTAAATGGCAGCGCAGTCTCAAGGGACTGAAATACATCCTTCTGTTCCTAATTCTTATGAATAAGGCAGTTGGTAATTGACTGGGTTACTAGACATCATTTTTATGGTTCCACCCATCAACGTATAAAGGCTTGTTCCTGGGAGAGGCTAAAGTGCTGCTAATTTGTTATTGCCAATATTTGGAGAACTACAAGTTGTAGTTCTTGTGGTAAATCAATGTAACTAACAGTTTTTTGTTGAGTCTGATGACTCACAAGAAACCATCACGTATCTCAGATATAATGTAACTAGCCAATAGTCAACATATTTTATTGTTCATCAAGCTTAATCCTATCTTCAACTGAAGAATTCATGTGGACATCCTTCATTACATTCTATCAATCGCTGAGACTAATACCAATCAGGAGGACTTGTGACAGTGAATTAATTAATATTACTCAGCCTCACAAATATAACATGATGGCTGCTTGAAGTCATGAGATGGCAATAGTCTCTGATAAGGGATATTGACCCTTTGGCTTTTACATTATCTCAAGAGTTAGAAATCAGTGGTGAAGAAGTTAGCTCCCATCTGTACAGCCATAGTCAGATCCCTTCTGAGACATTGCTTTCAGTACTGGCACCACAACTCAAGAAGGATGTGGGGCTTGGGTATAAACTAATCTATCAGGATTTGAAAAGTTAGGTCACTGGGATAGACTGTACAAACTTGAGTGTTATTCCATTGATTTAGAAGATTGAAGGCTGATTTAAATGATATTATAAAAATGATAAAAGATTTGAAGGAGTTGGACTGGGGTGGCACAGTGGCTCAGTGATTAGCACTGCTGCCTCACAGCACCAGGGACACGGGTTCGATTCCCGCCTTAGGTAACTGTCTGTGTGGAGTTTGCACATTCTCCCCCTGTCTGTGTGCATTTCCTTTGGGTGCTCTGGTTTCCTCCCATAATCCAAAGATGTGCAGGTTAGGTGAATTGGCTATGCTAAATTGCCCACAGTGTTAGATGCTTTAGTCAGGGGTAAATATTGGGTAGGGGATTGGGTCTGAGTGGGTTACTCTTCGGAGGGCTGGTGTGGACTTGTTGGGCCAAAGGGCCTGTTTCCATACTGTAGGGAATCTAATCATAAGCAGTGGTATAGAGAATCCCTCCTGTGGAAATCCACTATAAGGAAGCACAATATGAAATTATTGTTGGGTCATTTGGAACTGAAATCTAAAAGCACTTTTACACACAAAGGGTATATCAAAAATGTGGATTTCTTTCCTCCAAAAGGCTGAGGATCGTGGGTCAAATGACATTTGCTATGTTGAGTTTGACAGAACTTTATTGGATGAGGGTATCAAATGAATAACAAGTGGTTATATGGATTTAAGGCACAAATCAACCTCGATCTAATTTAATAACACTAAGCTTGAGGGGTTCTTGTTCCATGCTCATAGAAGTATCTACCATTTCAGCTAAGTGACTGTCTAATTCTAAGTGCAAAGTCAAAGGAAAGCTCTGTATTCAGGCCATAATCAGGTATTGATTAGAATGCACAATGGAATAAGGCACTTAGAGATATTATTGTCAAATGCTTTAATCAGCTCCGTGTCCCTTATTATTTAAATTGTATTCTCAAATGTTCAATCGTACCTTTAAATGAATGGAATTCAATTTCCGAAGAGACTCTGAATATTGGCTAAATCTACATCTGCTAAAAATGTGTTGCTGGAAAAGTGCAGCAGGTCAGGCAGCATCCAAGGAACAGGCGATTCGATGTTTGGGGCATAAGCCCTTCTTCAGGAATTGAGGGCTTATGCCCCAAACATCGAATCTCCTGTTCCTTGGATGCTGCCTGAGCTGCTGCGCTTTTCCAGCAACACATTTTCAGCTCTAAATCTACATCTGCGCCTGATTATTGTTCTGATAATACAAATATTTTTACAGTTGGTTTAAAGGATTTGATGCTTCAAGCAGTAATTATTAGCATCACAGTGATAAATATATGGGTTGAGTAACGTGATTCTAAATCTGACAATCAATCTGATGTACCTTTTGGAATGTATCTTGAAATTTATTCTTCATCTCATTTTGAAATCATTTGGAAAACCAAAGGAAAATGTGTTTTTGAAAATATTAACTGAATAAATTTGAACGATGCACGTTGGGAGGTTATCTGCATTATACACACTAAGTCCACAGTGCTCTAGATATCGCAAGTTCAAATAAATTGTTACCTATCTTTAACTTTGACAAGTAGCATTTTAAGAAGAATCTGGTCTTCTTTTTTCCTATGTTTGGTGGCTCATCAGACAGACAAGCACATCATTGCTCTCCGTTGGAGTCAAGCTCTACACTGGAGAGACTGGATACCTCCTAGCAGAACACTTCAGGGAACATCTCCGGGACACCTGCACCAATCAACCCTACTGCCCCCGTGGCCCAACATTTCATCTTACCCTCCCACTCTGCCGAGGACTTGCAGGTCCTGGGCCTCCTCCACCGCTGCTTCCTCACCACCTGATGCCCGGAGGAAGAATACCTCATCTTCCTCCTCAGAACACTTCAACCCCAGGGCATCAGTGTGGACTTCACCAGTTTCCTCGTTTCCCCTCCACCTACCTTACCCCAGTTCCATCCTTCCAGTTCAGCACTGTCCTCTTGACCTGTCCTACCTGCCAATCTCCCTTCTCACCTAGCTGCTCCACCCTTGCCACTGACCTATCACCTCCATCCCCACCCCCACCCACCTATTGTACTCTTTGCTACCTTCTCTCCAGCCCCCCATTTATCTCTCCACCCTGGAGGCTCCCTGCCTCTATTCCTGACAAAGGGCTTTTGCCCAAAGTGTCGATTTTCCTGCTCCTCGGATGCTGCCTGACCTGCTGTGCTTTTCCAGCACCACTCTAATCTAAAGATAAGCACATCAGTATACCTATTTCTACTGTTATTTCTTCCTGAACATTTCACCAGTTTATTGCCAGATGCTTGAGCTTTAAGGAACATATTTTATGGCTTTTTGTTTTGTACTATGCAACTCATAGGATCCTCACAGTTTTGATCACATATGTTTTAAAATGTTTGTGATTAAAGATTTGCTTTAGTGCGTGACCATTATAACAATCTGCAATCTCCCATTCTGCAATTTCACAATCAAACTCAGCTTTACTGGCTCTACTTTACATTATGTGCTTTTTCTTCTTCACATCTCAGTGGGCCCTATTAGTCTTTAACATGTAGTTCAACATCTGGGTGACATACGTCCACGTGTGACCCCTCCCTGTGTATTTGAGGCTTTTTTTTATAGCCACCAGAAACAATTGCTGTAAGGACTTTATGTTGGCACCCATAGGAGTTATGGCACACCTTCAGTGAATTGTTTTATACTTTGTTACCCTTGGGCCATTTCCAAAAGAAATGATATACTTCACAGCTTCAGCCACCTAATGTTGGAGGGAATTTAATGGTGAAGCGAAGTTTATGTCTTGCGAGCATTAGAAAGATGATTGTTGCAGATGTAGGACAGACTGGGAAAATGGGGAAGGGATAGCCTTTTCAAAGGGTATGGGAACAATGGGCCACATGGCTTCCTTTGGTGCTGCATGAATCTATGTGCTGCAGTTAGCTCTTACTCTATTGTTCTTACAGACAAATATCACTTTCCTGAAAACTGCTTATTTCAAAAATTTTGTACACGAGCAATTCCATGAGCACATAGGTTAACAAGAAACAGATCTTCCTTTGTGAAATCAGAAAATTCAGATACAACAAGGCACATACCCAAGTGGTATTCAATTGCTAATTTAAAAGCATCATATAAATAAATCAGATAACTTCTATAAACACCGGTTTTTTTCCAACACATCACTAACATGGTTCAGTTTTGACTCCTTTATAATTAATGAACAGCTTGATAAAATCATTTCTGGTGTGTTGGGTTGTAGATAATAGAAAATCTGGCAAGAACCTGACCAACATCCTGTGCTTTTTTAACAAAAACTCCCTGTCTCATCACATCAAAGTGCAGAGCACTGATAGTAGGCACAAGGTCTTCAACCTTTCTGAGAATGTCTATATAAATTCTCATTGTGCAGCTCAGCATATCAAACAATGATTCAACTGACTCTCATGTGGAACGTCTCTCCTCATTTTGCATGAACAAATTTTGTGAAACAGAAAGCATTAATTGAGCTGTAAAATGTAATTAGCTGTTGCGGTTCCCCAGCTCCCTCTATCCGGATGTGATTAGACAGCTTAGTTTCTGCACCATTTCATGTCTAGGCTCTATATCATTCAAACCATGCCACAATGTGGATGCATGAACAGGCTGAAGGGGAGTTGTAGTTGCAGTATTGTTATTCAGCCAGATCTGCTTAACCTCAACCTTCTTTGAGTTTATTTTCCACGTGCATGACTTTTAGATACATATGTATATTAGGCCAATTTTCAAACCTCTTCTATTTAGAAGGTGTTGACTCCTTCTCTGGCTCTACGTCTGTTGGCAGGACTCACTGCACCATATACCCCAACCTCCACCCCACCATGACCACCACCACCTCCTCACTCTAATTTATGTGGGATCCTAAATTGGTAATCTAGGGGTTTGTGCAAAACCACAAACAGAATCTGTCCTTAGCCAACATGCACACATCCCAACAGTGGAGATCAGCATACAATGATTAAAGTTTGAAGAGAGAATGAGGGGCTTTAATTATTTAGAAATATTAGAGAAACTGAAATTGGAGAAACAAAGGTTAAAGGGGGAATTTCATTCAATGATATTTTTTATCCTACATCTTTATGAAGGCAGGATAAGGAACCATTTACTTAACTGCTTGTAAGTGATGGGTAAATCATTTCAGTATTAAAATGAGTCAGCATGCCTTCATTTTAACAGTCATTCTATATTCTAAACTATTCTATATATTACTCTTGTTGGCCCTCTGGAAATCTGGCTGATGAAACAAGACAAGAAAGGGAAAAACTGACTTTCCAGTCTCCCTATGGGCTAATATGAGAGGTTATAAAATATTATAAAAGCCATAGAGGTTTATTAAGTCATGAGGGGCATGGATAGGGTGAATAGCCAAGATCTTTTCTCCAGACTAGGGCAACTAGGGGCTTCGGTTTAAGGTGAGAGTGGAAAGATCTAAAAGGGACCTAAGGGACAACTTTTTTTCACAGAAGGCTGTGTGTGTATGGAATGGGCTGCCAGAAGATGTGGGAGAGGTTGGTATAATTACAGCATTTAAAAGCCATCTGGATGAGTACATGAATATAAGGGGTTTAAAGGGATATGGGCAAATGGGACTAGGTTAATTTAGAATATCTGGGTTGGCATGGATGAGTTTGGACAGAAGAGTCTGTTTCTGTACTGTACATTTCTTACAGTTAATGACTTCAAGAAGAGAAAACAGTAACTCACTTAGAAATTCAACAAAATTTGCCTTAGAACCCTTCATAATTAGGTTTCCTAATCTCAAAATAGACCACACCCTCCCCATTCACTTGCCCTCTGAACTAAACTCCAAACCAATGAGTCTGGGGTTTGGAGCACCCATGGATTAAAACAACCTGAACTCGATGTGATGAGGCCAAAGGGAGACCACACATCACCATTTCACTGAGATTACTTCATTCAGTACAGCCTGGGAATTAAAGTGCAAACCTTGCTTTTTGGTATTCTGCAGCTTGATTAAACATTATCTCAAAATGACCCCAAATCTATTGAAAAACTATTTTGACAACCTCACAAACATTTCTACATGAGTGAAGTTCTATTCTGCGCTAGTAACACGTAAGATTCATTCTGCTCTACCTGTTCAATAAAAAAGTTTATTTTGTTGTAATGCTAGCTGTGACTTGAGCCACATCCATAAAGAGATATATTTAAACTCATCAACCAGTTCAGGACTCTATAGCTTTCATGAGGTTTTGAACATGTAGGATATTGACTAAAATATCTAAAGGTCACAATGAATGGAAAAGTCATTTCCTTCTTATTGTAGCTGGAATAATGAAGGCAAATGCTTAATGAAATAGATTGTACACTCATTCCTGAAGAAGGGCTTATGCCCGAAATGTCGAATCTCCTGTTCCTTGGATGCTGCCTGACCTGCTGCGCTTTTCCAGCAACACATTTTCAGCTCTGATCTCCAGCATCTGCAGACCTCACTCTCTCCTGTACACTCATTCAAAAATGAAAGTTAAAGTTCTTATCATTTTACAAACTAAATTTAAAATAAATAGATGAGATTGAAAATATAAATTATTGTCAGGAGGAAAGCCATGGGCAACTGCCTGCAATCTTTAGAACAACTATCGTGAAATTAAAAAAGGAAGAAAAAGCCACTATTGTCAGCTAGGAAATGTAACAGCCAGTTAATGTACAGCAAGATCCCAGAAGCAGACGTGTGATAATCACTAGATCATTGGTCACGCTGCTTGATTGGTGAGCACACAAGGTCCTTTGCTCTGTTTTTAAATAATGTTTAATTGAGAACACAGAAAGATCTTGGGTTTTAATTCTTGTCCAGAAAATTGGCACCTTTGACAGTGCAGCACTCCTTCTGTACTGCTAAATGGAACTTTAACTTTAATACATTGTTTCTTGACAGACACAAAGCTTAAAGACTTGACCTAAAACTCAGAAAGTGTAACTTAAGGGATTCAATTTTGACTGGAGATGTGAGTGCGACAAGTGGTGGATGGAATGAGAGGCAAACTTGTTTCATGGTATTGTGTGAAGCTTGGAGTGAATTCACCTTCTGATCAGCATATCAATATTGGCCATGAGGCTAGTAGTACCAAGCCAGTGCGCAGGACCAGCAGTTAAAATGGCAAGCAGCTGCCTCCTGTCACCTGAAGCTATGGTCACGAGCTCACCTTTAGTTGGCACGTGGCTGTGCTTCTGCTATTGAGAACATGCTGTGCTGACAAGAAGATGTTGGACTCTCCTTCCAGCACTTCCTACACAACTTTGCAGTTAAGAAAGGTGTGGGAGATGGAGGAGGGAAGGGACGGTGTCAATTATAGTCAGTGTAGGATATAGTGGGAAGGAATGGAAGCTTGTTGGCAGGGGAGGCCTGAAGCTTTGAGGCCCAGAATTGTGCTCCACTTCTTAGCCCACAAACAAACCAAGAAAACACAAAAATTCCGACTGTTCATCCTCTTCTAGCTCTGGCCCATTTTGGTCCCCTTTAAGTACTGGTGCAACCCATACAATCTTGAAATAAAATGCATTAGGATAATTGCATCATTATATCCTGATACTTGCAAGTTCTTGAGGCCCTCTCTTACTGACTGCAATCCCTCCCAACAGCACCCACCATCCATACTTTCAAATCTTACCACCATGAATGTGCTGGTAAGGATGTTGTCACCAACCTCTAACCTCCTACACACTCCATTTGGGTCAATTTGGGTCGAAATAGCTGAACTAAAATTTTCAAAGTTAAACCAAAGTGTGATTAAGGTTTGTAAAAGGTAAGCCTAAACTGAAGTCATTTGTCAGATTAAAATGGCACATTAACCTGAAACTCACAATCCCAGCTTGTCTTATCATTGAGTCAAATACTGAGTGCCGAGCCTGTGCAAAGAGACAACAGGAACCCTGGATGGGATCTTACTGGATGTGGCCAAGTTAGAGCCTGAAGCTGCGACACTGTTCAATGGAAGACAGCGACTTTGTTGTCCGAGTAGTTGGCCCAGTTAGAAGACTGACAACCAATAGCTAATGGGCAGTATTACTTATGGCTTGTACCTGGCCATCTCCATAGTTTGCTGAAATGCCACCACCATTCCCACTATTGAGAATATTCCATTGTCAGCAGAGAAAATTCGGCTGTCTTCCTGGCACCTGGCAGAAAAGTCTCCCCAGCCCACTTCCAAAAGGCTGGTGAAATCCAATCCAATGTCTCAATTGGATTCGTACCTCAGCACCAACTACTAAACTCACGCGAATCCATTTCTCCATTATCCAACCTTGTGTTCCTGTTCTTCATTCTCATTATATTTTGTCTCTGATTAAAGCTTCTCACTCTTCTGTCTAATGCAAATATATGTGTCTGGGTTCCTTTGGAGGGGAATCAAACTTTGGTTCAAACATAGCTACTTACTCACTTGGTGTTGTCTCATTGTCCACACACTTCCCAACTACTCTTCTGGTGCTGCTCTATTCTACTGTAGAGCTTATCTATACATTAACGTTTGTCTGTCGCAATCTCACTGCAGATCCATTCATGGACAAACCAAAATACCACTGGCAGTTTATTTGAGACAATGTAAGATTAAACTCAATTTAATTGAGCTGCAATGAAATGTCCCTGTGGTTCCTATGTTTGTGTACTCTATTTAACAAGATTATGGGGCGTAAAAACTGAATTGAATTCAAAAACCTTATTTGATGTCACAAAATAAAAATCAATGAGAAGATAACTAAATGTAAGGATGATTTTTGTTCTGGAATTAGCTGAAAATCTCATTCTCACCATCTTTGCTATTTCCACAAGTGGAAAGAATTTGTGAGACATAACAGTAATGCAGATTGACTTTACGTTCCATTTTCTAACTCCCTCTGGAGGGATCCAAGCACATCACTAGTCAGTTTGACTTTAGCTTGGCATTTTGTCATCCATTGGGAGAAAATGAGGACTGCAGACACTGGAGATCAGAGTTGAGAGTGTGATGCTGGAAAAGCACAGCAGGTCAGGCAGCATCCGAGGAGCAGGAGGATCAACATTTCCTGAAGAAGGGCTTTTGCCTGAAACATCAATTCTCCTGCTCCTTGGATGCTGCCTGACCTGCTGTGTTTTTCCAGCATCACACTCTTGACTTTGTCATCCAGTGATTAGAGGAGAAACCGATATGAACGGCTATATTGTGTGGCCCGACGGGCTGCTCAAAATGATGAATTGCTGATGGATTTACAAAGATTGGACAATGACTAAGGCATGCTGGGAAACTCAGGCCAGCCTTGACCAAAGTGACTGTACTAATAAACATGCTGCAGCTACCACGAGACAGTTTGCAATTAACCCTGTAGCTGCAGGACCTACAATACACACCTGAATTTGGGTTTGAATGGAATCAATAAAATGTCATCCGGAAACATCAAGGTGTGCACCAGACATGGGGGCGTCTCATGCCCTTATTTGGAGGAGGCTACATGCGCCCAGCACCTCCAGCAATGATGGCCTAAGGACTACCCTACCAACAACATGCCAATGCCTGGTTGGTTCCGACCGCTGAGAGTGATCGAGCCTGATTGGTCCATTGGTGGACAGTGGAGACCCTCCCAAAAGGGCACAAAGACTTTAGAGTATAAGAATCGCCACAACACCATGGTAACTCAAGACCAATCATCGAGAAGAGAAGGCACCCTGAGATCATTGGGAGAAGAAGGTATCGCCACAAGCAATACGGCCAAGTTCTAGTGTGGTGGTATATGATCATCCAAAATTCAGTTAAAGCAAAAGATAGCATTTGTAGTGTAAATTAGATTAGATTATGTACAGTGTGGAAACAGGCCCTTCGGCCCAACAAGTCCACACCGATCCTCTGAAGAGAAACCCACCCATGTTTCTCCTGACTAATGCACCTAACACTACGGCCAATTCACCTGACCTGCACATCTTTGGACTGTGGGAGAAACCGGAGTACTCGGAGGAAACCCACGCAGATACGGGGAGAATGTGCAAACTCCACACAGACAGTTGCCTGAGGTGGGAATTGAACCCGGGTCCCTGGCGCTGTGTGGCAGCAGTGCTAACCACTGAGCTACCGTGCTGCCCCAAATTGTTAATTCATAGTGTATTTTGTTGTTATAGTATTAATTATATCAAATAAATTAACATTATTGTTTGTTATTATTAAAAGTCGGCTCGCAGTTCTTTTGCTGGATGTAAAACACACTTTGTGGCAGACGCAACAAGTGGAATAATTAAGGGATACGCACTTTGAAAGTTGAAAATAGGCATTGGAAGTGAAGATGTTTGATATGGATTACCCCAGTGATCTATAGTAACAATCTAAGTTTGCCTTTACATAGACCATCAACGTAGTAAAATGTCCCAAACCCCTTCATAAAGGAATTACAAAACAAAATTTCACACTGAGCCACAGGAGGAGATATTAAGACAAGTTATCAATAGCTTGGCAATGCCATATATTTTAACAAGTTACTCAAAGGAGTAGAGAGAGACAAAAGGCAGATCCGTTGTTCAAGAGAATTTCAGAACTTGTGTCAAATGGAATCCTTACAGTGTGGAAGCAGGCCGTTCAGCTCATTGAGTCCACACCAACCCTCCAAAGAGTGTTCCCCCCCACCTTGACCTTGTAGCCCTGCATTTCCCATGACCAATTAACATAACTTGCACATCTTTGGTCTGTGTGAGGAAACCGGAGCACCTGAAGGAAACCCAGGCAAAAAAGGGGATAACTGCCAGTATCAGTGGTGGACTGTCCCTCTTTATGGTCATTCAAGCGGGCATTGGATAAGCATATGGAGGTTATTGGGCTAGTGTAGGTTAGGTAGGCTTCGGTCGGCGCAACATCGAGGGCCGAAGGGCCTGTACTGCGCTGTATTTTTCTATGTTCTATGTTCTATGTAACATGCAAACTCCACACAGACACTGAAGCTGGAATCAAACACAGTCCCTGGTGTAGCAGTGCTAACCACTGAGCCATCATGCCTTGAAAGTAGCACCCTGGCATCAGAGTCACCACTGTATCCAAAAGTACACCTGCCCAATAGTGGAGAAGTTATAACAGAATTGGAGGAGCTATCATATGGTATGTTACACTAGGATTGGCATGAATTAGTTAAGAGTAGGACTTATGCCCCTCAGCGACAGGAACAGTTGACTAAGGCATCTTTCTAGCCTGTGACTGTAGTGGCCATTCCTTAGATTACAACCCCAGTCTCCAAGAAGGAGTGTGGATGGAAGCTGGACCTACGGTGGGTCCAGAAATTTGGGTAAACAAGTCTGCAAGGCCCAGCAAGGAGTGGTGGGGATGTGTTGGTATAGGGGCGGGTCATGTTAGACTGACTGAAAAGGAGGCAGAAGGTGGTGAGTGGCTACAATCTTCGGTGAGTTCACTCATTAGGCATAAGGACCCTCTTACCTGCATATAAAGGGGTTCCCCATCAGCCCACTCTGTTAAAGCTGCCATGCTCTTTGCCCTACTTTTGCCTTCTTCCACAGGCCAGAAGATGGCAACGGAGGTGGCATCAGGCTCTTAGGTGGCAATCAATTGTCCATTTAACAGTCTCAATAGGCTTAAAGAGTGAATACTGCCTTATGCCTTACATAAATTGCCCAACACCCACTTATCCCAGCACTCAGTGTCAGGTAGACTGGTAGCTGGTAAAAACAATGATTGCAGATGCTGGAAACCAGATTCTGGATTAGTGGTGCTGGAAGAGCATAGCAGTTCAGGCAGCATCCAAGGAGCAGCGAAATCGACGTTTCGGGCAAAATCCCTTCATCGGGAATAAAGGCAGTGAGCCTGAAGTGTGGAGAGATAAGCTTTGAGGAGGGTGGGATGTCCACAAATTCATCCTCTAAAATTTTGCAGTACAAAAGTGGACATTCCACCCATAGGTAGTTCTTTTATAATGAGTTGGTTACGTTCTTATGCAACCCCGTATTATAGAAACATTACGCTTTACAAATAGTGCTTAAAGTGTTGGCGATGTAAATGCATTACTGTCAACACACGTTTTAAAAGTTTGTGCTTTAGAAACAGTGTCCCTGATTTGGGAAAAGTGAGGACTGCAGATGCTGAAAATCAGAGTCCAAATTAGAGTGGTGCTGGAAAAGCACAGCAGGTCAGGCAGTATCTGAGGAGCAGGAAAATCAGGATGCTGCCTGATCTGCTGCGCTTTTCCAGCATCACTCTAATCTAGTGTCCCCAATTTGTCTATCGTGTTACAGCGAATTTGTGTTAATGAAACAAGCATTATAGCAGAATGGCCTGTATTATGCCTGTCTCTGTATGTGAGAATACGACCCAGTGAAGTTCCCTCCTCTGTCCAAGGCCCTCAAAAGTATTCCCTTCATGTAGTTACCCAATTCCTTCTTGAAAGTAACAAATGTATCTGCTTCCACCACCCTTTAGATTGTCGCAGTTGTAACAATGCACTGTATAGTAGGAAATTTTCTCACATCATCTCTGTCTTATGTCATAGAACATAGAACATAGAACATAGAAGGATACAGCGCAGTACAGGCCCTTCGGCCCTCGATGTTGCGCCGACCGAGTCCTACCTAACCTATACTAGCCCAATAACTTCCAAATGCCTATCCAATGCCCGCTTAAATGAACATAAAGAAGGAGAGTTCACCACTGATACGGGCAGGGCATTCCATGAACTCACAACCCGCTGTGTGAAGAATCTACCCCTAACATCTGTCCTATACCTACCACCCCTTAATTTAAAGCTATGTCCCCTAGTAACACCTGACTCCATTAGCGGTAAAAGGTTCTTAGTATCTACCCTATCTAAACCCCTAATCATCTTATACACTTCTATCAGATCTCCCCTAAACCTTCTCTTCTCCAATGAGAACAGCCCCAAGTGCCTCAGCCTTTCCTCATAAGATTTTCCTACCATTCCAG
This sequence comes from Hemiscyllium ocellatum, assembly GCF_020745735.1. Classification (NCBI taxonomy): domain Eukaryota; kingdom Metazoa; phylum Chordata; class Chondrichthyes; order Orectolobiformes; family Hemiscylliidae; genus Hemiscyllium; species Hemiscyllium ocellatum. The sequence goes on from NC_083415.1 coordinate 52,671,686, forward strand.
GCAACATCCTGGTAAACCTCCTCTGCACTCGTTCTAAAGCTTCCAAATGTCCTAATTACCTCACACATGTATCTGAACACTTTACTGTGCCAAATCTCTTTCTGGCTTTGAATGCCTGCATTAGATCTGAACATCAGTTGTTATTATGAAACTACCTCTTTTCACCATTAACACAGCCAGTACTTACTCAGTTTTGAAGAGTGTGGTGCTGGAAAAGCACAGCCCATCAGGCAGCATCCGAGGAGCAAGATGTTTCAGGCATAAGCCCTTCATCAGGAGTTCTTTGAACAATTTTTGTTCAGTTTTTTTGAGTCATTCTTGGGCTGTGGATTTTGCTGGCTGGGCCAACAATTATTGACCATCCCTCATTGCTCTTGAGACAGACTCCTTTGTAATATTTTTTTTTTGTCATGAGTTTTGAGCTTTAGAGTTATTTGAAATTACTTATTCAATTAAGCAGAAAAATCCTCGGAACTTTCATCAACTTTTTGGCTTTTTTTTCAAAGAAATCATTCTCCATAACACGTGAAACTGAAATTGCCTCTCACTCGCTTGCTGTTTGCGACTCTCAGTAACAAAGCAAGCTGTGTTTTTAAAAGATTGTTGATATATATTGTATGGAAAGGTGATGGTCTGATTGGTATTGTCACTGGACAAGCAATCCAGAGATATTGGCTACATTCTGGGGACCTGGATTCACATCTTGTCATGGCAGATGGTGGATTAAAAAAAAGATCTGGAGTTAAGGATTTAATTATGACCATAAAACCAATGTCCTTTGGGGAAAGTAACTGCTATCCTTAACAAAACAGAAATTGCTGGAGAGACTCAGCAGGTCTGGCAGCATCTATGGAGAGAAACAAGAGTTACCTTTTCAGGTCCAGTGTCCCTTTGTCAGAACTGGAATCCTTACCTGGTCTGGCCTATGCATGATTCCAAACCCACAGTAATGTGGTTGTCTCTTAACTGTCCTCTAGGCAATTAGGAATGAGTAATAAATGTTGGCTTAGTCAGTGGTGTCTGCATCCTGTGAGCGAATTTAACAAAACAAGGTCACCACATTTAGGGTGATTTTCTGTTAAGCTTCCTATTTTCAGTGGGTTTCAATCACAGGAGATGCCCATCTTATACGTAGCAAGGAATGGGGCAGCATTTGTTGAGAAGCACAAGTGGAGTCACATTGTCAAAGAGTCACATGCAGGAACCTTGTTTATCAACTAAAAACTGGCTGTGTCTAACCTGATTTATGTAAGTCAATCTTTACTGCCAAATAATGAGATATATGTAAAAGTAGCAGCAATATGTATAAAGCAGCAAATGCCCAAGAGTTAGTAATGACAGTTATTCAATCACAGAGTTCAGATTACATTCATAAAGTGCTCAATCTTTGCTCATATAATTTATGACATCATCAGAGCCCCTTGACTGAATTTCAGCAGTAACTCACTCCCAGGTATTTATTGGTGGCTAGTAATCATATTTTTCATTAAATGACCTTGGGTGAATATCTGTATTCTTTATCTGTTTCATGGCAGATATTCGTCATATAGCAGTGAAATATATAAATGCTATTTGCAGTAAAACAGAAAAAATATTTTCTGTTTCATTTTAGGGATTTATAGTATCACACAGATCTACTTATGAGCTGCTCCACTTTGAAATGAATCAGTCATTGACAAATCTGTTCTGGATGCTGCCATTGCTATTACAATTAAATGAATGGTCAGGGACATAAAGATGAGCTTTAGGCTGGCCAAGAGGAAAAGCTGATGTTACTGAGCAGTAACGGTGATTTTCAATGTGAGTCAGAAGGCAAATTTGGATTTGGATCTGAATTCAACTCCTCGTGCAGTTCAAAAACACAGGAGAAGGCAAAAAAAAGCTTGCATTTGTACGAAGCTGTTGCTAAGTTGAAAAAGGGGGACAAACCAGCTGTCACCAGTGTTTGAATTGAGGAAACGGGAAACATGCCAAGATGGCAAGTTGAGGATGCAGCTAAGGGTCATCATGGTTGAAGCATTCACAATTATGTGACACAGTGGGAGGCTTTGGAGATGACAATATGTATTAAGCTAGACTGGAGGATGTGGGAGATTGATAAGGATTGTAATGCACACGTGTGATTTTGTGTGAGATATAATCCAGGAGCAGTTTTCAGTGAGTTGGAGTTCATGTAATTTGAAGATCAGAATCACAGTATTATTATGGCACAAAAGAAGGCCATTCAACCCATTGTTTCTCTGTTGGCTCTCTGAAGGAGTATTTACTGGCATCGCCCTTGCCCCTGTAGACTTGCCCATTTTTTCCTTTTCAGAAAATAATCCAATTCCATTTGAATCTGTCTCCGTCACACACTCAGTCAAGAAACCTTCGCGTTCTGCCTTCCAGATTGTAACCTTAGAAAGTTTTAGTCATGCCAACATTGCTTCTTTTTCCAATTATCCTAGGTCTTTTGCTCTCTAGTTCCAGAACTTTCACCAATAGTAACAATTTCTCCCAACCTCTGTTTCCTTGCAGCTCATGATTTCGAATATTTCAAACAGAATTTTCTCTCAATCTTCTCTTCTCGAAGCAAAACGATTCAAATTTCTCCAAGTTAGTGACATAACAGAAGTTCCCTTGGCCCTGGAACCATTCTTGTGAATCGTTTCTGCACCTTCTGAAATGCCTTCACATCCTTCCTTAAGTGTGAACGAGGATTCAACAGAAAATTCTAGTTGAGGCTGAGCTAGTGTTTTGCACAAGTTTAACTTAATTTCTTTGATTTTTGCTTTATGTCCCTAATAATAAAACATGATTTGGATTTTCACTGGATTGTGAGACTCTTAGAACTTCTAGAAATGATAGCCGGGGACCCAGATTTGGAAGTCCAGCTTCCAGTTCGGACAGATCCTGTTTTTGCCAGGAGCCAGGAACTCATTTCCAGATGAGAGAAACCCAAACTCAACAGACCATTTTAACTCAGTGCTG